>NW_027315823.1:20856227-21423727 GCF_026437365.1 Eucyclogobius newberryi
TATGGAATATTCTTTGTGGAGCATTTTGAAAGTGCCTGCATTATTTAACTACAAGTGCCGTCTTGCAGTCTATTTTTGATTTGAGAATTTGACACAGAGGAGATTTTCACAGGTTATAATACATTCTCTTTAAATATTTTCAAACTTTTTACTGCTTTCATGTACTACAGGGAACATTTTACAGTCTTCATGTTTTAGGCCATGTGAAACTACAGAGGCTGTTCTCCTTTTTGTGACGATTATCCTGTTGTAAAGAGCTGCCCACTTCTTAACATGAACAGACACACAGGACAACTAGACGCCAATTAAGACAATGATTTATTGAATGAAGTACCTACCGTACATTAGGAACTTTACCTGAGAAGTGTTTGGTCTATGACTGCGTGTATATGTCTGTACTGTGTTTGTAGCGTTAAAACATGGATTTATAGAATTAGCATTTTCCCATACAGACCAGTCCTTACTTATCATAATAATTTATCTAAATGTATTATTACACCCATTATACCTTGTCTGTATTATTATCATGTTGACTACATTTAACCCAGAACAGGGGCGGAGTGGGTCATCAGCACTTTGCCAGCCCCTTTTTTAAGGGCAGTTGTTTGTATGACATGCATAAATGTCACGCAAATGTGTAGAGGGATCTGGGGGTCCTCTTCAAGGATTTATTTTTTTGGCAAAAAATGCATACATTACTGTATTCTGATACTGCCAAAGATATACTGTAGTACAAAGCAAACAAGATGGTGGACCAAGCACAGCCCTGTCTCACACCTCTTTGAAAACTGAAGGATTTTCAACCTTCAGTTTTCAAAGAGGTATTATTATTTTTAAATAATAATAATGTGTATTTTACCTTATAGCATTAGCTGAGCCCAATGCTCTGGACTGGACAACCTTGTCTTTTCAGTTATTGTGATTTTTAAACCTTTTTACACAGTAAAAAATTATAACCAGCTTGTCAATGTTTTATAGGGGCTATGGGAAGTATTTGATTGTTGTTAGAGGAACTATAACATTGGAACTTTGAAAAACTTATGGAAAGAAGTCAAAGTACATGTACATCATCATGTATTCCTGTTTCTGTGCAAACAAAACTTGCTGAGAAAGTCAAAACCCAAGGCCTTCTATCTTGGAGTCACTGCATCAGGCTGGATTTATAACCACCATTTCACTACACCAAAAACCAAGTGTAACTTAAGACCTTTTGTGGTTTTGTAGACTTCTCTATACACATCCAGGGCTGCCTTGCGTACTGTTTTGCTGGCCTGACATTGTTGCACTCTCCATGCCCTTGTCAGTGTATGGGCCGAGTGCTCAGACAGGCCATAATGATCTGGCTGCAATCCAAGTCTTTCCTCCACACCAAGAGGCAGGTCCAGCTGCTGGTGCCAAAAGTAAAAAGTGGTTGTCCTCTCGCTTTTATTGCATCTTTCATCAACGAAAACTGCTGGACTTTCTGAGTATTGAGCACACAAAACATTGGTTATACAGACTATAAAGAGGCTTTTGCAGCTAAACCGACTCTTACAACTTATAACTTACAAGATTACCTGCAGCACTAATAGAGAAGTTATGCATTTTGGAGATATACCTTCTTATTAGAAAAAAACATCACCTATGTCCTTTCCAGACACTATTCTTTAAACTTAATAAACAGTGAAACCAAACTGTTTTGCTTCAGCATTATGCTAAATCTATACATCAAAGTGAAATTCAGCACTTACGCTATATCACTTTGTGCTAAGTCTTAAATTGAAAGCAATTCCATCAAGATGCACTTGAAGACTCTAAGAATGCCTTTAAAAAGTTAGATTGTTGTTCTCCTTTGCCCAATACCAACATTTTCAAATCACATAGAAAAAATTAAGGACACAAAAGCCAATTTAAACCACTATAGTTCAGACTTGGTGCACTTCAGAGGAAAATCCAGCATCCATTTTGTGGCAATGTATGCCTATTTTAAGATTGTGAATTTTGTATTGTTTGAAAATCCTTCAGTTTTCAAAGAGGTGTGAGACAGGGCTGTGCTTGGTCCTCCATCTTGTTTGCTTTGTACTATATCTTTGGCCCAATATATTAGACAATCAAAAATGTTACAAAAAGTGTTACAATTGATGGGATGGAGCATAAAATTGCCAGCTACCCAGATGTTTTGTTATATTAACCAAACCAAAAATTTCCATACCCAATGTGGTGCATATTTTTCAAAAAAGGAGGCCAATGTCTGGATACAATTTAAAAAAAATAAATAAATAAAAAATAAAAAACTTAAAAATGTTTTGTTTACTCTTATCCCATACTTAAATCTAAGTAGGATTGAAACTATACAAATGTATGTTTTGCCCAGAATATTTATGTTTTGTCCAGATTTCTCTATCTGATCCAGACCTCCAATTTCCCTCCTCAACCAGCTGTTCGATGAGTGGAATATATCAATCATAAAACCTTTCATTTTCGACCCAGAATATGAAACTCAATGGAAAAATCTTCAGTATAATGTCATAGTGGGGGTTCCTGTAAAGGCCCTACTGGCAGATGACAAATGGTTGAGTCTGCCTGTGTGCCTTAGTTGTATTTGGATACGCACACTGTCTCCTCTTGTCCATCCTCGTCCACATGGCTCACAGGGGTCCCTCACAGGCCGTCATTTCACCATCATGTACACATTTTAGGCCTTTAGGTAAAACCTATAGCTTTGGTTGAAGATAATTTACTGAAAAAACACGACACACGGAGGCAAAATGATGCGTCTATTTCATTAAAGGCCGTGGCTGCAGAGCCGCGGCGCGGTCAAATAGCCTCATGGCTAACCCTATCCTTAACCCTGACCCTGACCCTAACCCCAAGACCTAACCCGGCGCGGTCCAACCTGGCGCGGTCAAATAGCCCAGCAGTTTCAGGAGCCGCGGCACAAAATAACATGGCAGTTTCGCGGCTCTGTAGACACTCCCTTCATTAAATGCATCAAAATCACTTCACACTTCATAAACTGGACTCGGGTTTTGCCTGTTGTTTACTTGGAACCTCAGTCACGCTGATCTCGCCCCTCCTCCCCACATAGACTACCGCAATACATGATGTAGTGGCCTTGGAATGCCCTGCATCTAAACTTTCAGCCGCTGAATTGTGAAGTTTTGCATCTATTGCAAATTTACGGTAATGACGAAAGGCCGAGAGCCGATTAGACTAGTGCATTTTCCGACTCGGTGGCGGCTGAAAACTGAGAGAAAACGGAACCCGTTCCGGAAATAAATTTAGACCTGGTCAGAGTGGTCACGTGGTACGTGAGCGCTGCTCCTCATAACCTCTCACAGGGGAGAAGAGTACTTCAGCGCATGGTGGACCGACAGCCCTCGGATGTAGCTAGCCGCTAAAGGCCAATGAGTGCTGTAAACCCTGGCCAGCTGTGCGGCTGGAAGTGTACTGCACTGAGACCTCCGATTTAAAATGGACCAGATGGGAACTTCTTTGATACAAATCTAGTTTGATTTGGCGTTCACTCTCCACAAACATACACACTTAGAAGGAAGTGCACCATGGTTCCCTTTAATCGGACGAAGTGTGAACAATGGACATGGAAAATATAGCATTGTGTCAGTGTTGCTAATAGATGGCAAGTTGCTGAGGGACTCAAACCCAAGTCCTTCTATTGAGGCACTGAGGCAAGATTTATTAACTACTGTTTCACCGCAAAAAACAAAACCAATTTAATCTAAATCTTTTGTGGCTATGCAGACGTCTGAGCGTGGTCAGTGATGTACACATGGGGTTTTATCACTTGACTTGCCAAGTTTCCTTAACTTCCCTTGCCATTGCTTCATATAGGTTATGGTTCACATCCATCTCTGTCCAGGGTCCTCGTGGGGCCACCACCCATCATTACCCCCTGTGTCTGCTGTATCCCTGCCCCCTCCTCTCGTACAGTCACTGAAGGTCAGCAATGCCCCCGCTCTGACATAATTGAATTTCCTTTGACCATGGTGTGTCATCATAAGTATTTGGACTCTGGCTGTTTCTCTGCACCATTAGTGGACCTGGTCAGTTTGTCCCCATGAGCCTGTGCTTAATTAAAATAACTTGAGCTTAAAGGAACTTCTAGATCCCACATTTCAGTATTAGAAGATTCTAGTCTCAATGAATTATGCCTTTAAGACAAACATAAAATGTTAAAATTTAACAACAGAACGATATCCACAGCAGATTCCCTAAATTGTTTGGTGATTCCTGATAGCCATCAGTGCATTTCTATAATACATATGGTTAGGGGTGGGCAATATGGGAAAACATTTATATCACTATTTTCTTGCCGGATCACGATTTCGAATTTGATCACGGTTCATCTACACTTATTGTATTGTATTTTTCTATTGTCTTAAAGAGTTAAGTAACTTATCCAATATGAGGAATGTCTGTGTTTGAGCAGATGCAGAGAAACAGTGACAATATTGTCACAAGGATTAAATTACTATTCGATTTTTATCACCATATTGCTTGGGCTTACAGTTAGTACTCACTTTATACAGCCTTTATCAGTAATGTTATGATAATTATTAGACTATAGTTTAATTATACATTTCAAATGTACTTCTCAGTGCCTATGTATAATACACAACACATTTTGCCCATATACTATATCTATCTAGACAATCCAGTTTGTAGCAGAAGGAAAGTGGTCACTGTTGTCAAGCAGACTGCTTTGTTCCACGTCACTAACAGTTCACTCACTATAGAGTAAAAGAGTCTTTGCCAATTTGTTCTTTTTTCCTATTTCTTTCTATTTCCACTATGTTGGTTGTAAGTATTTAAATAATGATGCGATTATTTTAGTAATGGAGTAATGTATAGATTTTTTTTGTTGATGAATCGAGTGATCCATTAATTTATTAATAGATTACATTCTGTGAAAAAATATTTTATAAGGCGATTATAGTCCAAATGTCCATGATGAGTGCATCTGCTCATTTAATTTGATTTCTGAATGGAATGTGAAGCCATGAAAATGGATCCATGTCTGTCTTCTCCTGAAATAAAGAAAAAACACCTTCCTGTTAGACTCTTTATTTTTAGTTAACTATATTGTAAACTGATCAGATTCCTTGTGTTGTGCTTGAGTGCTGTGACTCTGCAGCTATGCAGATGATTTTTCACTGAGGCCGAGTCATTTTGCAACATTAGCTTGTGTGTCGTTCACTTTAGCCTCTGTCTCTTCACCCCTCGGTGCAGACTTTCTGTTTTATTATTGCGGCCCTGTGTGCTCTTTCACACAACATAAACACACTTGTGAGTTTAAAACAGGCAGCTTTCTCTTCCGTTGTGCTTCAATTGCTGCAGGCACCGCACAGAAACAAGCTCTGTGGGAAACAAGCACCACAAGTAGTTCCGTGCACTCTCCGTTTGCCACAGATACATGTGGTTTTAATTAAATATGTAAATTAAATGAATCGTCAAAGCAGTAAAATGATAATCAACCTTCTTCTTTTGTAATGCTATCATTTCAGCCCTAGATGCAAGATCTGTGTTTTGGGAGTCATCACATCCATAAAAAGGAACTGTAAGAACAAATAACTCTTGTAACTTGTTGAGATATTCCATTAAGATGAAATCTGAGGCTGTTTGCTGATGCCAACGCCAGACAAATTGTTGTACTTGGCATAAATGAAGCATTACTTTAACTGTACTTAATCAAGCAAATGATTTAGTCTCCTATCCATCCAAGTGACAGCAGTTACAACAGATTAATGGTGTGCAAATGACCATCCAACTGTTTGTATGTAACACAACTTTGCGGGTTGGTTCTATGTATAACCACTGTGTGAGCTTATGTGTTGTGGTCACTGTGCATCGTACATGGATCTTGAAATCCAGATGTCCCTATTGTTGCACCAGCTCTGCTTTGTGAATAATGAATGTGTCCTGTTTTCTTCAAAGCTGTTTACTTCATCATCATTAGAATAAAATGAGACTTTGGAGTCGTAACATCTACAGTGAGGAGGGTTATACAGTATTTATTTCCAACCAAATTTAACCCTGCTGTGTGAATGCAGATTTTCACACCTTAGGTATATTTAGTAATTCAAGACACAACATCATCTCGTAATGCGAGGTTCCTGCCCTGTGCCTTTTTGTTGTGGCAAACTAAAGGGTGGCTAATCTGGATGATACATACATGTTTTTGAGTTC
Organism: Eucyclogobius newberryi; assembly: GCF_026437365.1. Lineage (NCBI taxonomy): Eukaryota > Metazoa > Chordata > Actinopteri > Gobiiformes > Gobiidae > Eucyclogobius > Eucyclogobius newberryi. Next base: position 20,862,414 of record NW_027315823.1, read on the forward strand.
TGGAAAGATCACGATATATGATAAAATCAGAAAACTTAATTAAAATACAGATTTAACCATGTTGAGTTGCAATATATAATTATTGGCCCCATCCAGATATTCATTGTAGCTGGACCTTGTCATACTTGAAAACAATCCACAATGAAAATAATCCAGTGGTGGTCAGCAACATTTTAATCTCCTATTCGTTTTGTTGAAATCTACTCCGTGCATCACTATCACTAAAATCGAGATTAATTGCTTTCATATTTGTGGCGCAGAATGGCGATCATGGCACACACACGCACACACACATGCACGCACACGCACGCACGCACACACACACACACACACACACACACACACACCGCCAAGCAGACCCCTGTTTTGCACACGGCGCAACGAACGTACGATCCAAATCGAAGTGAATCTGCACAGATCAAAACGAGATCTAATTGACAGTGAGGCATCGGTGTGGTACAGCACACAAGTTCACACAGCTTGACTCAAATGGGAATCGTACCATTAAAGGTGCTTTTAATGAGAAAATGTAAAAGGATCCAGAGGAGGTAGCGTTACTTAGAACTGGCACTATTTGGAGATGTCGTGTGCTTTTTATACAGGTTACAATTGGTAAAGCTTGTTGATGTGAGGAGCTATTTTTATGTAACATTATAATAAGGGCTTACTGCCATTTAAAAAACGCATCAATTTAGCTTCCTCAATGCAGAGAATGAGATACGGGAAGAGGTGGGGGGTAATTGAATTTACAAAAGCATCCCACTGTTTGACTTTGCAATTCGGTCTTCCACTGATGGCAGTGGCAGGTGAACATCATTTTAACATCATTATTTTTGTGAGATAAAAACCCAACACACTGATGTATGAAACTGTGCAGCTTTTGAGGCGTTCCATCATCTCCCAAAGTCCTGCAGCTTCCTCCTCCTCCTCCTCCTCCTCCTCCTCCTCCTCCTCCTCCTCTTCCTCCTGCTGAAGCGAGGCAGCAACAGAGAGAGAGAGAGAGGGGGAGAGAAAGAGAGAGAGAGAGAGTCACGCTTACAAGCCAGCGAAAGAAGAGACGTCAAGAGGAGGATCTACACCGGAGGGAAAAAAAATCCCTTCTCCTCTTTTCTTTTTCTCCCGCCTGGCTTCGCGCATCCTACCAACAGCGGAGGAGAGCGAAGAGGCGCGAGTAGGTTCTAGGCTGGCGCTGTAGTCCTACACTCCAGCCTTGCCTTGCCTGCCGTTCCGTTGGCGGATCTCACAGTGCGTGCATCCCCCCAAAAAAAACAAAAAAAACAGAGTCCGCACAGTGACATCGCTCCGCAGCAGCAACAAGAAGAGGAAGGGAGAAGAGGAGCAAACCGCGGCAGGGGAGAGAGGAGAGGCAGGATGCTTAACAACCTGACCGACACAGAGGAGGGGGACGGGGGAGCGCAAAGCCAGGGTAAGTGATAGGATGTGTCAGGCGTACGCACACAAGCACTCACACGCACATATGGAGATTCACATGGTTATGCAAGACAAGCTGGTCATTTAAATCTCCTCAAACAGACATACAAAGGTGCAACGAGTATTTTCCAAGCATGTTATTACAGTGTTGTATGCATGAGTGGTCAAGGTTCGGCTGTTATGGAGGTGTACGGCACTCGGCCTGCTTCCTCCGCTGCTGCTCCTACTCTTACTGCAAGGCTGTTGTGACAGGAATAGTAATGGGTTCGCCAGCCTCTCACCCATTGCATACAATAGACAGGAGAGGGTATGGACAGATTGGCTTGTCGGGCTGGCACGTTCTGTTCTGTATGGTGGAATAAAGTGTCTTCCATTTTGCAATTTTGCATTGTATCATCTTTCATTGAGTATATCCAGTTCAAGCCTACACCTCATCTATTCTTCATCAGATCGCACACTTTCACCACATTTGGGATCCTTTTGACAGGGGGAATGGGCATACATGTACACATGTAACCACTCACAATTACTGCTCAACCAGCACTGCTAATCCGTTCACCCCCAGCTGTCAAAATATGCCCTTTGCTCTATCCCCGGAGTTGAGCCCATGCAGGAACCAGTCCTAACAGACCTTACTTGTGAGAGGGACCAATAACTGCAATAGCTTTGTATGCAGTCTGCAAAAAAGGGTTTTAAAGGAGCACTATGTAATTTTTCCACCACATGCTTTTCTCCAAGGATATGTTAATTATTTTCTTGTAATGTCTCACAGTAATCTACGTTGCATTTATTCAATTTCAGTGTCTGTATTGCATAAATATATTTTCAAAATAACAATTACATCACTTCTTATATGTGAGCGGAGTAACCTCTCCACTTTGCCTGTGGCGTCACCTGCTACTCCCCGTGGAGATAAATATGTCTAATGCCATGATCTTCATAGAGAGGTGGTGAACCCTCCACCTGAACAGGTACATGCATACAGTGCATCTTTAACGGTTTGGTGCCATAGCCACAAACAGAAATTCAAAAATTCATCAAATGTCATGTGTACATCTTTAGCTAAACAGAAGTATGGCATAGATGATAAATTACAGTGGTAGATAAGAGTTCCCATACTAAGTGGCTGTTCATTTTGCTATAATTGGTAATTCAAACAAAATGTACTTGCTGCTTACAGTCACTACTGGTTAAGAGACAGGATGCGGATGAGAGAACAGTCACTATGCTTCCTCTTCTTCCTATGATGGGCTTAATGATAAAAATAGACCAGTGCTGGGAATATGAATATTTAACTTAATGCGGGCATCCTTTTTTTTTTTGCGTGAGGGGATTACAATGTCTACTTGATGCGTAGACCCTTGTATGAGACTGGCAGCAGGGTTAAAGCACGACCCATTTGTAAGTGGTGTGATTTGAAACTCTCCGAGACAGGTTAGCAGCAGGCATGACATGAAGCCAGAAAACAGGAGTGAGCACATTAAGTGTATGTGCTTCAGTTTTTCAGTGCACGTCAAATTGATCCTGTGAATTACATAAACAATCGTAGCGTGTACTCAAAGCTCTCATGTTGGTTGCCACATTTGGAAAAACTTTGCTCTTTTTTATGTGTTCTGTTTTAGAAGTGCACATTTAATTTGCCTATAATAGAGAAATAGTTTGTAGGGCTGGCCATATTGGATCCATTTTAGTGACTGTAGCTCCAATATAGCATGTAATGTGCACAGGTGTAGTGGGACTCGCTGAGAGGCAGAAAGCGGAATAAGTGCCCTCTTTCTATACATCACCATTTCCACTCAGTTACTGATACGTGGAACAGCAATATATTATGTATGACCATCAGTGAGAATATATATTCTAGTACATCTAGTATTTCTATTGCAAACTCTTTCAGTTATTGGATACAATGTCGAGTGTAAATGTTCCCAAGCTTTCTACAGCTCTACTTATAGATAAGATAAGATAACCTTTATTTGTCCCACAATGGGGAAATTACAGTGTTGCAACACAGGTTAGTTACAGAAACAAATTAGACACAGAAGTAAATAATAAAAAACAGATAACTTATAAAAAACCCTCTTTTAGGCCTTTTATGGCAAAAGAAGAGGAAAAAGTGATGGCAGGAATCAGAATATAAATACTGGTCCGTGCCTATCTTTTAATAGTTTATGTTTTAATATTATCTCAACAATTCTGGCTTTTATTTCCTGGCTTACCTGATGTGTAAGGATGGAACGTAATAAATATGTGCATTTATGTTTTATTTAATGCATATTTCTAAAGCAGTTGCTTTTTTGATCCGGAAATGTGGCATTAATGGCATCACAAAGTTTCTTAGAGGGTTGCTTTTGGCTGCCTCATATTTCTCTGTCTCTCTTGGTCTGTCATCTTGTCTTATTGGACCTTATACTTGCATACAGACTCACACCACACACGCACGCATACACGCACGCATACACGCACACATACAACCCCTTTCATCTGAATCACAGCTCTGCTAGCTAGCGGTGCAACAACCTGAATAACTCTGTTTAGTCATCAGTCCAAGGCCACTCTAGAAAGGGAGGGCTATCCGCCTCGTTCAAGCAGGAACGTCAGAGACTGTCGCTATCCACTCTCACCTGGTGCTGAAAGCGGCATTCCCCTTCTCCTTCTCCTCCTTCAGCTTGACTCCAGTGGTTTGTATGTATATACAGGAGTTTGAGGCGTTGTCCAAGGTGCTGATTTATAGCAGTCATTACACGGCTGGGTTAAGGCCAGGAGGAGAGCAGCACCCGCGGTATTTGACACCAGGTTTTAGCTGTTTCACTGTGGAGGCATCATTATTACTGAGGCCAATTTAAATGCATTCAAGATATAGAAAGTACAAGTTAAAAGGAAGAAAAGTTGCAGTTCCAGGCACATTTGCATATTCATAAGTTGTCATGTTGCCCTCACAACATATTGTTAATTATCTCGAGATTTTCTCTTTGAAGTGACAGTTAGGAGAATGAGGAGGTAGGAGCAGTCAAGACATAGTTCAGTGTCTTTGCTGGTTCTGTTGGAATCAGCATGCAGCTTTGTGCTAAAAGGTTTCCTAAAAAGTTTTTTTTGTGTTTGGCACTTAGAAATTTAGTCTGAAGGAAAGCAGGCCCTGCTTGTTTAGCATACACATGTTAATAGTTTTAAGCACTCTTCTCACACTAGTGCTATTTTGCTTGGAGATTTGTTGTATAAAGATATGGTTATATCTTCAAACTATCCACGTTAAGGATGGGCCTATGTCATGTTAGCAACCGCAATAATTTTATGCTACTCAAAATGTTTGTGTATGTCATCAGTTCTTTGTCTTTTTATGCAGTTATCTTCTCATTAACATGCCACTATGTTTAATGGCTGTGATTTAATGAGTGAGGGCTTTTTGTGAAGTGTGCATGATTGAGTATTACTTATGAGTTCTGCTTAGACAAAGTCATTGCCTCAGCTGGTCAGCCAACAGCTGATAGACAGATTTTTCTCAGTGGCTGCATGGTTATCAAATAAATGCATTAAAGACAATTTACTTCTGTTGGATGTAAAAGGTTTAATAATCCCTTAGATTTAGTTATTAAGGTGATTGTAGAGTTTCTGCAGATCCTAATCGTAGATCCAAATACATGCATAGACATATTCAACACTAATCTTTGATCTTAGTGGCAGCTAACATTACATCTCCTTTCATTTCAAATGCTAAGACTGCAGGGGACACTGTGTTGCTTGTTTTCTGGATACAGAATGGAAATCCAAATCGAATAACTTATTAGTGGCTCTCAACGCCAATCTGTCCTTCTCTTGGCTCATGTTTTTCAGAGCTGTGAACAATCTTGTAATGATGCTTTAGTTATGGCTGACTGCATAATACTGCAAAATGCTCCTGGGGGTCCTCTCCTAGGGAGGAAGTTGTTGTGTATGCTCAAAGTCATTATTCTCTGCCTCCACTCTGCTGCTCATCTACTGTGAATGGAGCATAGGGCATTGCAAATGCACTAAGTGAAACAGATTGCTGACCAAACAGGGAGGGACACTTGTTACCTTCAACAAAGCTCACTGCTTGCATCTCAAATGTCAATCACATTTTACAATCACAAGAGACATTTTTTCCACTTAATGACAGGTAGTTTTAACATTAGACCTATAGAATGCATGTATGACCATTAAAGATAAACATGAATAAGCGAATATCTGGTTATGAGGCGTGCTTTAATTTGATTTCATAAAGGAAGTTATTAACAGAACCTGGATAAAGATTGCAATGGCTTCCATGATGATTCCAGGGTCAGAGCTAGATGAAAAGATTTCTTTCTAATTAGACTTTACTTAGCATCACTAATGGGTGTACATTTAATTGATGGATTGTGTCAATTAGAGAGCAGGGTTGTATAATATGTTTCTTGAATCATACTACACGGATAAAAATGCCCAGACAATGGTATGCCACAGACACATGTGCATGTAGAGGAACCAGCCATGCTCCTCATCTCTAACCACTCCAATTTACAGTCATTATTAAGTATATCCCAGCTCTGATAAATTACATTGACATGCTGTCAGGGCAGCTGTATATCAACAACAAGGATAAATAGACATTTTCTGGGGTTAACTATTTAAAATGTACGACTTGTTTTACAGCGGGTTTATGTCAAGAAAGAAGCTGACGAATTAGGGTTAGGGTTACTTTGTTTACATTGTTATTCTCGTTGGAGGTCTCATTTGCATTTGAGATGTCAAAAGAGCAAATTAAATTCAAAATTGAATGAACCAATATTGTCACAACTCCCTCACAACTAGTTCTGTGTTGCTGTCAAATAATAAACATCCCTAAAATATTATAAATGTACTCTTGTGAACACAATGAATGAACTGCTCTTACAAAGGTTTTCCTGATTCATATATACTTTCACAATTGACTGAAAAACACCTAAAATAGGCTCAACAAGTTTTGATTGCCTATTTTTAACACTAGTGTGAAGGGTTCACATCTTGAAGGGAGATATATTAAACATCTCTCACAGCACAGCCTGTAACCATGGCAATACACCATACCTACTTGGTTATTTTCATCCACTGAATCAGAAATGGTTGAACAATTGGATACTGGTGGATAGTGCTTAGTACAATGGCTTTGTGTGCATGTTTAATGTCAGGTATGTAATGGTCAGTGTGAAGTGTGAGGGATGGACGCCTGCTTTGGGCTGGAGGGGGGGTCACAAATCCAAACCTCTCCATCGTGACTTAAGCTGGGCGAGTGGGATTCTCCAGGGTATTCTCTTTGGTCTTTTACTTAAGATACTGCAGTCCATGATGAGTCTCTCAATTTCAGACCTATCTGACATTACTGTGAACCGACTTGTGCCAGGAGATGGGCCTGTAATGAAAAGCCACGTATTGATTTGCTCTTACTCATATACCTATTTGTGGTGTTTTCGCTGGAGGCGGGAGCTCGGCTAGCCTTTAGAACCACAGGATTCTGCCTAGTTACACCAAATGCAAACTTTGCGAATGTGACTGTTAATTTAAGCCCTATATCATCCCATTTTATCAAACTATTTTTCTCGTTTGGCTCCAAAGAGAAAAATAACCAAGTTGGTATTGTGGATTGCCATGGTTACAGGCAGTTGGAACTGTTCCATATAGCAGCTTAAGAGGAACTCTCTGTATACTCCTGGGTTAAATGTGATAATAATGACAGCATTTTACATAAAGCTGGTCACTTTTTTCCTGCAAAAATCGAGGGTTTGAATGATGAAATCTTGCACAAGGAACAATGTGTATTAGGTCATTTGCATTTCAAAAAACAGGAATAAGTTTAAAAAACAATTGTTTCAGAAGATGCAGTGCAGAACATGCACCACGCACTCTTCCACTCAATAGAAAGAAAAAGAAGAGAATGAAACGCTCAGCTTCGTTGTTTGTTGGTAATTGCCTAGGTAACCACAAGGCAAAGGCAAAAAGGGGTTTCTCTTTCATCTTAAAAGTAGTTGTTACACAGAAGGCACTCACCATTAGGTTGGCCTTGGGTACCGTATGTTAACCATGACATTGACTTTCAAGTGCCTGTGTATCTCATAACATATAGAGGGCGTTCCTTATGGCTACATATGAAGAAGGAAAGGGAACTTAATGAGATCTGCTCATAAAAAGTGAAAACCTATTACACCGTATCTGCTGTGATGATGTAGAGAGGAGGAGCAAGGAAATTACTGTTGAAGCTGTAATAACACGAATTTGTGCATGCGGGAAAGGGCTAGGCGACATTGCTGAACTAGAAAGTCAATTGGTAGGGATGAATGGGCAGGGAGACTCATAGCCAGCAGTGGACACTCGCTTCTATATTACCAGGAAAGCTGAGCACAGGCGTGACTTGGTTAAAACATCAAATAAAATCAAAGGTGCAGATGTGTAATTTGGCAGTGGGAGTCAGGGGAGTGATGAACAATATCAAAGCATTTGCTGCCTGCTTTACTAAAGTGCTATCCTGCTCTGTGCACACGCATTAGGTTTGGTATAGGGGCTGTCATTGCTAATGGGGCAGATGGCAAATCATTGTTCAGCGCAAGATGTGTGCAAGGGAAGTTAGGGGTGTAATGGTTGGAATATTTTAAATATATATATTACAAACTTTTATAATCTAATAGTGAACACTTTGCAGCACTGGCATGAAAACCAGGTCACAAGAAAAGCGTATTACATAAACGTTAAATCAAAATTGTTAAATTGAATCCCATTGTTTGGTTAATTACAAAGCTGATTGGTATGTAATGGACTCAGTATGATTCAGGAGCGGCAAGAACATTTGACTCAAAGTCATTTTGGTGTGAATATTTCCCAGTAAAAATGATCTAGAACTTGAAGCTTTTGGAGTATCACATGTGTGGATTCAGGTGGCAAATTTAGTCGTTCAAATCTATGAATATAACAAACTAGGGTAATAAGGTTCCCTGGTTAACTACGCGTCATTAATAAACACTAGTTCTTATACAATAGTATTTCTAGATGGTTTATTATAGCTTATAAATGTTAAAGCCGTTAAATAGAATGTTTTGAGACTTCCGGGCAAGTCATTATACTAAAGGTTGAAACAAGTACAGCTGGACTTAATTTGTATGAACAGCCAAAACTCATATAAAGTAAGTCTAGCTGTGCTTGTTTCAACCTTTAGTATAATAATAATAATAATAATAATAATAATAATAATAATAATAATAATGACGATGACGATGATGGTAATAGTAATAATAATAAGCTATTAACCAAAAACATTGTCATTATTATTCATATTCATATTATTAATCTGGTTAATATAAAACATGTGTGACTAAACCATGTACAAAATATGATAAATGCTTGTAAATGCCTTTATAACTGATTATAAACAAATAATAATAGTCATTATTATTTAAAGTGTACTTGTAACTTTAACTGTATTTAGTTTGGATGAATGTGACCTGTAAACACACACTGTGGCCTTGAATCCATAAAAGAGTCAAGTTTGCCAGTAAAATCAAGTCTGATGGCAATAAAAACACTTCGAGCTAAATCAATACAAGAGATGTAATGAGATTTCCAACATAAATTACCAGACTAAGTGTTAAATATTATTACTGCAGTACCTTGTTGTGGATAACCCAAATAGTGTGTTTGTGTGTTTTACTTTAACAGATGTGTGTTATTATTATGTTATTATTAAGTGTTTTTCATTTAGTGCAAATGCCATCAGACACTGACACATGTCTAAATTCGAGAGATTGACTATAGTAACTGTCAGTGGTCAATTAGAAATGTTAGCGCTTGCCATAAAACAGACAGAACTGGTGATGGAAGTTTCTGCTTTTGCTGTCTCTCCTGTTAGTTCAAATCCATAGAGTTCAAAGCTTCATTAGACACCATTAGGTTTTCTCATTGTGAGGCACTTTGCAATTTTTATCCGTGGAAGGTGCACTAAGTTTCTTCCTTGTCTTCTTAAGTGCTAATGCGGCGCACAAGTTCAAAGGGTGGGAAAGCCATGCCATGAGCCCTAAATGCTTATTGCTCACCTTATTTTATTTAATCACTGTGTAAATGTATTGTTTTAATGTCCATATAAACTAAACAAATCATTCAATATGAATACATATTTTTAATGTAAATATGAATACATTTTGGATCAAATATTCTTCTGTCCTCTTCTCTTACATGTAATTCTTGGTGTGACAGACAATCACTTAAGTGAATAGGGGTCCATTATGACTACACAATGACCAACACTACACTTTGAACATATTCAATGACAGGGCTATCAGTGGGGTTGTTTGGGAAAATATTCGATTTCTAATTCTGTCAGAACACATTGCAGTTTCGTAATTTAGAAAGTGCCTCCTATAGTGCAGTTGTGAAGCTGTTTGATGTCTATCTATGAATGGAAGTGCTTGGGATTCATCTTTTATGCTGTGGTGTCATTTATCGAGATTGTCTGTGTAGGAGATCAGACATGGAAGATTAAAAGAAATACTGGATGATACTAATGTTATTAACTAATAGCCACTTTGATTTACTGATGAATAAGAACGCATCTGGCAGAAGGCCTCTGCGTTTATATGTTGCCCCATCATATTAATGGGTGCATGCAATTTGTGTCACAATATTTTCAAAACAGAGAATGACAAACTCACTTGAATCCACTTTTAACCAGTAGAGGCACATGCTACTTCCTTTAGCCTTCCTTTAGGAGCAATGGAAACATACTCTGTTATTTAAAGGTGCACTATGTGACATTTCACCTTCTTGTCTCCAAGGAAATACATGTTATTGCTTAATGTTCCACAGTATAACGTTTAACTGATCTATCACCTTGGAGACAAGCAGGTGGTGCCACTGGATCAGGTTACAAGTCAGATCTGCAAAGAGGCGAGCCCACTCACAGTAAGAATGCATGTTTTTCAATTTATTTTAGTCATTAAAAACAGCTGAAGTTGGCGTGCTGCTCGGTGGTGGAGTGGTTAAGGCACAGCACACGTATGCCGGGCTCCAGGTGCAGCCACAGTGTCGTGAGCATGATTCCTGACTCCGACTATTTACGCATGTCCTCTCTTCTCTCACCCCCCATTTCACACTACTTTCCTTTCAATAAAGCGTACAGGCACAAAATCGGTGGAACCTTTAAGTTAAAGCCTGATCTGTGTACCTGCGACGGCACCTCCTCATATACAGCCACAGTGATTCACTGAATGAATCACTTAAAACTTGCATTCAGGTGCTTCATTTGCTATAATGTCATCATTGCAACATTTCTTTTCAATTCATTATTTCATCATTGCAACCAATGATGAAACGGTGGCAGAGCGGTTAGTACTCTCGCCTCCCAAGGAAGAAATTGTGGGTACCATTATCACATGATCTCTCTGGGTGGAGTCTGCATTTCCTCCCCGTGTTACCGTGGGTTCTCTCTGGGTTCTCCGGCTCCTCCCACCGTTCAAAGACTCGCATGTGTTCTCTAAACACACTCTAAATCGCCCCTAGCGAATGAATGTGAGAGTGAATGGTTGTCTGTGTCTGTTTGTGTGTCTCTGTGTTAACCCTGAGATGAGCTGTCCTCTGTCCGGGGTGTACCCCGCCTAAGGCCCAAGGTCACTGGGATAGACTCCAGTCACCCACGATCCCTAACGGGAACATACGGTAGAAAATGAATGAATGAATAATTATTTCATGAACACTTATGTACCGGTATAGATCTTCGAAGTGTAATTTTCACAATCAAATATGTGTGTCACTTGGTGTAAATTTCATTCATCATTTCCCTGAGTAAAGTGTCGCCTTTGGCTTTGCTGACCACTTATCCTGCCGAGGCACAACACTTCTTCCTCCCTTCCTCAGTGTCTATCTGTCGCGCACATTTTCCTTTTTGACAACAGCTTGACATGTTCTGCCTGAGTCTCACACAAGCAAATGTTTACGACTGATACGAGGAGTGTTCCCCATCCAGAGTCTATCAGGCTGCCTTGGCAAAATGGAAATAAAGCGGCTGTCAATTGGCCCTTCCGTCACCACTTGCCCTGCGCCCCATCTAGCCCCTCAATAGGAGCCCATTCAGCTATTGTCGCGCAGAAAATGGAGCAACTTAACTGGAGAGCCCTGGAAATGCTGGAGAGTGTCGGGATTTAATATGGCCCTCTATATGTTTGATGATTCCAAAAAAAATTCAATTACAGTGTATGGGAACTTTCATTAATTTATATATGCAGACTTAAGTATTGAAATGTTATCATATTTTCATCGCACTAATTAATTTATGGCATGTAAGTTCAAGGACATAGGCAACCCAACAGCTATGTGCAATTCCATTTATATAAAGTTATGTATTTCTATATGTGTCTATAATATTTTAATTCATTTAAATGCATCCATATGGTCCCTATAGTGCTTCGTTGCCACGTGAGCTATTAAATGTGCTTTTTTTCTGTTCTTGTAGTCTTCATTATTCAATAACGCGTTTCAAGCCTTTTGCCAAGGGATATAAAAGGCCTTGCTTCCTTAAATAGAAGCCTATAATTCATCATTTATCAGCTGAAGGTCTCCTCCCTTCATATTCTATAGGAAATGTAATCGTTTTTAAAAGAACTGTCAAGTTTTTGCCCTGGGACCTGAGTCCATTTGCGTTCTGCCAACTCTGTGCGTAAGAAGGAGATTTGTGCACATATACTGCACAGTGTAAGAGCCAGGGCTGGGGCTGACCTCCATCACATAATCCCTGGACCTCTACTTACAACTGCTGATCCTTCCTCATTTGCTATCTATGGTCTTCTCCCTTTCCTGCCCTGTCATCTTCCTCCAGCGTGTCTAGATTAATAAACCCAACACTTTCTAATCTCCTCGTATCCCACTGCTGCCTCTGTCCCACACTGGCCGTTGCGACACTGCTTTTGGAGTGAAGCGAGGTCTTTTTACAGCTGTACCTCGCCTCCTTTTGTGCTGCTCACCGAATAAAAGATACATTCTATCTCTTCTCATGTCCTACTAAACCCTAATAAGATCCTAACTGCCTGTACGTTTGTGTTTTGTACATTTTATATGCGCACTTCATACATATTTACGTCAGTCTATACGCCTTAGTTTATTCAGCGGTGCAGTATAGAAGTCTTTGATATAAAGATCCTGTCGTCGATGCAGGTGACATGGAGGGGCTTTGCACACACTCCAAAGAATTCCCTAAGCAGATGTTTCAAAACAAGATGGATGCCAGGAAAGCTTCATCCAGTAGACTGTTTATGCAATAAGCAGTTATGTATCTTTTCTTACGATGGTTGTTTGTGGCTCCACAGACAGAATGACAGACAGACAGACAAAGCTTAGCTGAAGAAGCATGCCTGTGGCCTTTTTAAGTTTCCTCTATGGCAGCTGTCATCATGTGTTTTGGGAGAGAGGACACCAGGGAATAATAATGTGTGTTTGGTATGTTTTGGGCCCGAAGGCTTGACAGTCTTAATGGTTCATGGGTGGCCAGAGCACATCTGACGGAATGAGGCCAGCGTTAATATTTGGGATTTAAAAACGGCAAGATATATATTAACCAAACATATTGAGGTGATGGTCAGTTAAGTGTGTAGTTCTTCATTTAATAGCCCACAGCCATAGTGCTGCTGCTCTGCTGTACGCTCATGAATATGGACACAGATGGCATCAAACAATAATGTTTTGTAGCCTGCAGGGTTCCTAAATCTAAACGCTAGCCCTCAGTTTGACCCAAAAAGGATTCAAGAGCGGTTTTCTTAAAAATGGTCACTAAACAGGTGCACTGAAAATGTGTTGTGTCGACAGCCGGAGCCTGCATTATTACCATGTTATATTTATATATCAATATTTTATTGCTACATATTGTTTCAGAAGCGAAATTGGTGCAACATTCACAAATTTCATCATTCCATTATCCAACAATGTGGTGTGCAGACGGTTGCCTGTAGAAATGACATAAGCGGCACTCATGTCTCATGCGTACCAATGAGAAGGTTAGCATGTGATCCATCCTCGGATGGATGACACTCAGTGGGTTTGGCCACAGGAAAGATGAGTGTGGCATAATTAAAGTGCTCCTGGCCTGTGAGGAAATGCCCAATGACACGGTCAGATGGACAGTATAGTTGACATGTTGTTTGTACGGCCAGAGCATAAGGAGGCTGCTCTGTTCAATGAAAGAGTGAGATAGAGAAAATACTGCATTCAACTCCAGTCCTGATCTACGGTTACATGGCTAGTTGCTATAGCAACATGACTTCGCATTCCTTTTCACCTGCCGTTTTTGATCAATTTTCACTCTTGCTTCTTCTCTCCAACCGTCCTTTGTTCCGAGATGCCTCATTGCTGGATTCCCTTTGGTGCCTCGTGGAGGACAGCTGCTGCTGGACTCTTTTATGATAGGCTTGACCTATGGCAATTAATAAAGTCTGCTTCACAATGTTGTCTTCAAACTGTATCCATCAGGGCTATCAGCTGCTGAGTTTCCATGGTGTAATAAGGGTCACCCTTTTCCTCATTATTTGCCCAGGCAAACTCTGTTAACTCAGAGAGCCGGAAAGACAATGCCCTCCCTCAGACATAATGATTTGTCTGGATCTGGAAGTCTAAACTTTTGTCTTGACCCTCTCAGCCCATCATTATTATCACTTTACAGGTAAAGAGGTATTCGACAGGAGTCATTCATTAATGTCGACCATGTCATTAATGTCTGGACATGCCTTCCACCTGGGGTAAGCCTATACAAATGTATAGGTGCATTTGAGCTATGGGTTAGTTAGTTGTGTGATTGTTTTAGTTAGTTTAGTATCCTGTTAATGAATCAAATAAAAGGGAGGACGAGCCATGTACGAGCCTCTGCATAATGGCTATGTAGATGGATAGTGACAGTTGGGTGTGCATGAGGAAACCAGGCATGAACTGAGTAAATCCCATACTGGAAGCAACGAGCCATGAGAACTTCTCACGTACAAATGCTTCTCCACTTACTTCTATCTGCCCCTAGTTATTCATAAATATAGGGAATACCAAAGCAGTGTGACTAATGTCTATCATTCATGTACATTTCAGCCATGTGCTCTATATAAAAGTGCGTCCCCAAAGATTTGTGTGAATACTCATGGTGATAATGCTGTTTATTTAATGCCTTTATACTGTGTAGAAGGCAAATACGTGCAAAGAAATGCATGTTTTGCATGCATACAGTGCATTCATGCATTTATGTCACGCCTTTGCCATCGTGTCAACATTACAGTGGCCAATCTGTGGATGCTTTTTATTTAATTTGTTGGTCATTAATTACAGCACAATGTTGATGGGTGATTAAACTGCTGATATTCCTGTGAATTTATTCTAAAATTATTTGTTGCCTGAATGAGAGAGTGAGATTACACAAATTAAAGAAAAGAGAAGCAATAGACCTTTGTCACTGTTAAATGAATATACACGGTATGACGAGGTGGCACTAATGTCCTAGCTCATTAGCACAACATCTGGAGTAGGTCACACAATGTTGCCAGGAAGCCAACAGAGGAAAACACAGGGAAATGCAGTGCACTTTATCACAGGGGACCTGGCTTTGTCACTTTAAGTACTACAGCAACCTTTATCAGTTTAGTTTAGTTATCTTTGAATTTTAAAAAATTGCCAAATTTTGTGGAAAAGCGTATTATTTTTCTCCATGATGGTTCTATGTACGAATTATGTTTTTCAAATTACATTGGACGTTGGACAATTATGGGGTTCTACTGCTAAATCTGTGTGCATTTGCAGCACATGTAGAATTATTGTCACCAAAGGGGTATGTTTCTTGCACTTTCATACGAGGCAATGTGGGTTAAGTGTCTTGCCTAAGGACACAGCGACAAAACTGGATTCCGTGCAGGAATCAAAGTGCTCTAAACACTGAGCTACTATTTGGTTATTTTAGCATATCCTAATAATTATATTCAGAGAATATAGTGTCAGTCCAAGGAATGTTGTATAATGTATCTTTAAATGTTTAGTTTGAGGTTTGAGTACCAGTCACATTTTAAAAGACCAAAATACCACTTTTATCCTTCTTTGAAAGTTTATTAATTTAATCTTTTTTTATACATTTTCAAAACAACAATCATGATATTATTGATAATTTGATATTACCCACCTCTATCACGTAAGTTTTTGTTACATAAAGCTTTACATCTCATACAACCTTAATTTAATACTTCCTTTGACAAGGCCCGTGTGGCTCCTGACGGTGAGTGATTGTTGTTGTTGTGTTACTTTTAATGGCAGCTGGCAGCCAACTGAAAAGGTACATTTATTGCCACCTACTTTAGTTGTTCGTCTTCAAAGTATGTGTTTTACGCTATACCGTAAAAAAAGGAGAGAAAGAAAGCGAGAGAAGAAGATCTATTGTAGCAGGTTGAAGCAGATCCCAGAGAAGAGTGCATTCCACAGCATCTCGTGTGTCATTACAGCCACACCTGGCCTCTCCTCCGGGCCTTAAGTAGAGCACAAATATAAGAACCCATGGCCCTCTTCTGTTAGGCTGTGGGCCAAAATACTACAAAATGCTACATGAGTATTAGAATGTTACTGCAGGGATTTAGGATTTTGGGGAGTGGCGCCCATAGAAAGTAGAGCTTGTGTCAGTAAAGGCAGGGAGGACAGATTAAATGCATATTTTGAACAATAAATACAACTCATAATAATCAATATCCAGGTGTCTTTGTGTGGCTTACTGTCTCTGGTAAAGTTCAGTGTCCTCTAGCTGTCAGCAAATATCACATTTTCAAAAGTGGTTTCAAGTGAATTCTCTTTTGACTTTGTTTTTGAGGTTGTCTATCATCTTTCTCTGAATAAAAGTGGGGCCTACGGGGCCAAATTTGGACGTCCAGGGAGCCACTTTTGCCGACAAAAGGCTGCTGAACTTTGTTAGAAGCAATTTCTTTTTTTAATTACTGCGAAAAGTAGTGATAAGGCTGTAACGGTAACACATTTTACCTTTATAAATACCCCACTGTTAGATTGAATGAGGTTCTTGGACTAATTGAATAAAGGTTATGGACAGTTATGCTTGCAGTTATGGCTGGCGAGTGATTGAGCGGACAATAGCTGCCTACAGATGGTTGTACAAATGGACTTAACACATTGTCATTTTCATGCCGAGGCTTCAATATGCAAGCCCAAATGAAACACGGTCAGTCTCCGTGATGCTTTGACTTATATGATTATTAGAGTCTCAAAAGGTGCAAGATGTGGCTTCAAGGGAAGAAATGAACGACACATTTCACACAATGTACTCATCACAATTGAAAACGTGCACATTCACCTCACAAAATGGAGGCCACAGTATTTTTAGGGTTTGCCTGATCACATATAATCGCTTTCTTTTGATGCCAGGCTTAAGAATGTGTTGGCGCCTGCTCCAAAGTCAGCCTACTTGGTTACCACACCACTCTGCCAACCCTCTGCTGTGCCAGTCAGTAGCAAGCAGTACGGCTAAGTAGGTCACACTGCAGTCACACCGGCATAGAGCAGAGGAGGAGCAGGGAGGCATTGAAATCAGAAAGAAGATACGTGTTAAAAAGATGCGATAAAGGACTGGAATGAGAGGAGCAGGGAAGAGGCAGAAGTGTCACGGAAGAGAAGATTTATAGATTGTGATTAAATAAAAGATTTTTCCGAGGCTGAAGAATGCGGCATCGAGGAACGAAGACGAGTACACTGTACACGTCGAGTGATAAAGGAATGATGTCAAGCTGTGTCATTATGCGGATTCTATTTAAACAACAAACACACATCGCTGCCTGCATTTCAGTCGGCGAGGACGCACATCTGAGGAGACATTTTTGGTGCTGTCTCAAAGTTGCTGTGCGCACATTTTCTCTGCAGTGATTGTTGGAGTTTGTCTATATCGGTGCGATTTGGTTTTAGTGAGTTTTAGTAAAGGCGTTGCAGATCAGATATTAGGCCTTAGATTAGAGTGAATTCCCATGCCAGCTCAGATTGCGTCAAAATCTTACAGCAGTGGTGTCATCTCCACTAATGCAGCGTCTTTAACAGGGAATATATATAGCCTTGATAAATCCATCATCTGTTATCACCACAGAACCGATCATGAATAACTTGGAAAGGTTTGAGGCTGGGAAAGTTGATAGATAAGTTAACCAATACAATTTAAGTAGTATTGTACATTGCAAAACATTTTGAGATCGTGAGTCCTGTGTTAAAGGAGCATTATGCAACTTTTCTGTTGGAGGCTCTGCCACTTGCTTGTCTCCATTATGTTAAAGGTTGTGTTCACATTCTAGAATTTGATGATGTTGACCATATGATCAATGCTTGGCTGTAATTGTCCAGGTAAATGCTTAAACTGCACATAAATGTGGCGTGGTTAAAATCCTGTGAGAAGATGTAGCCAAACAGAGTCCACTTAAAACAAAAATACTATCCAATCTGCCATAATCCTCATACTCCGAAAACGTGTTGTGAAATCATAAGCATGCGCAAAACAAAAGTGAACCTTAACACGACAATCATCCGTGAGCTGATGCAAGGTGCTTTTCAAGATGCCTCTGCCGAATGCAGAGTGGATATTACGTAACTAGAGGACCAAAAAAATTAAGTGAGATATGCAATTAATCAGCTGTCGCCGTAAACGACTTAGCTATTCACACACAAATCTTTCAACACACCGGATATGTTATTGTCATATAGTAATACAAAGAAAGGATTGACTTTAACAATGCATTTTAATAAAGGCTGAATATTATTATTTAATACCAAGCTCCCCTGAACACCACTGATTGAGTAGGCCCCTCCAGTTAAATGGCTTAATGGAACTGTGAGCATAAGCTGTCCGTGTCAACAAAGGGAGTGTTACAAGTTTGACTTTCAAGTAAAGTGGCAGGCCCAGACAGATGGCCTAGTGCCCCTTGTGACCACAAAAGGCATGCAGAGGGCCGGCTGAGAGGCTGCTAGGGCTATTTACTGTTGTCTTTTTTTTAATGCAGAATAAGACAGAATATCTTGTTTGTGGTGGAAATGATGGTACTTAAAGTGTAACTAAACCCCAATGGCAGAGCCTTCTTCAGCCGAAAGCAAAATTGAGCGTTGAAAATGTTCTCGCGCCCCAAATGTGTTCGGCACACCTGATGAATACTGTCTCAGAATCAGAAAAGGTTTATTGCCATCGTCAGTGAACAAAATTCACAGGCTAGGAACTTGCTTTGGCTACAACATACAACAATGATGTTCTGACTGCTTTTGCTGAAGTCAAGAGCAGTTGATGCTGAGATGGGTGTTGGTGTGGTGTTAAGATGAATTGACACATCTCAGACAGTGAAACCATGCAGACACACATCGCCACTCACACTGACCTTTCCATCAGTCCGGTGCAACATCTGTGCAGCGTGATAAGAAAAGCACATTTCTCTTATAGCGATCAAGAACAATAGCCTTTTACCTGCTGCATTAAAGACACTAGATCAACAATGGATCAACTCCTGTGACTCCTATCAGATTTGTTAAACCTTGCATGATCCTATCTTGGTCTGAACCTTTGAAATTAACCCACGTACACGTTCTACTGGACCCCACTGTGACTGTTTAACATTCTCATCATGGTATTAGTACCTGTGGCCGTGTCAATCGCCCCTTAATGCCGGAGTCAACGGCCTCTAATAGAATCGCTTACATCATCTCTTGTCTGTTTGTCATGCAGGGGCCGTCCTCCTCCTACAAACCACCCCAGTCTTATAAGTGTGGGGGGAGGAGCCACAGTCAGGGGTGGGTGTTTAGAAGGAGGAGGGGGGGATAGGTAGGTGTGACTAAAATATCATAAATCATTCTGGAGGTAGATTTATGTAACACAGGCAACGTGCTGGCTTAACAAATGCACTAAAAAAGCAATCAAAGTTATAGCTTGAATAATAAGACTAACAAAGAGCAAATTAGCAGGATCTATGTCCTTGCCATGTAAAATATGGTCAGTTACTTCCTGGCTTAGTGGGTAATATAGGCCATTAGGGCACTGTTGCAGCCATGTATGTGGAAAATGAGAGAACGAAAAATGACTAAAAAAAAACTTTAAAGAAGGTTTTTATTTTACTTTTTGGGGTTTAATATTAAACTATGACATAAGGGGTCCAATGGGTCTTCCTGTTCTAAACTGCACAACTGGCACATTTACATAAATGTTTATTAAGGTGTATTGTCCCTGTTCAAATAAACAAATAATATTACATTGTAGCAGTTCTTTGTAGTAAGTGGGCAGATTTTCATTTACCAGTTTTATTTTGTAAAAACTGGCCTCGCTATTCTTCCAAACCTTTTTGTGGGTGACCTGGAATTTAAATTTCGAAAGAACCACAAGTAAGTACAGGGTTGTGGCTGGGGATAGGGGTCACAAACATTCAAGAATCGCTCAATATAAATCTCTGAAGTTAAGGGAAAACTATTATAACATGGTTAAAAGCTTGTTCGTGAACTTTATTAACTGTGTCTCGCATAATAGTATTAGTAGAATTGATTTGATTGTATTTTATTTTGTTTGCCTTTGAAGTTAATACAGGACGACAGGACACTCCAGCACACATTAGCCTCTGTGTTCCGTATCTGCCATGTCATCTACAAGTGTTGCTTAAGATCTCCGTAACTATGTGAGATGTCATGGCAACTGCCTCCCCTCCATCTTCCTCACTTCCCCTTTATCTGGAACGCATCAGATTAAAACCTGGCCCGGTGCCATGTTGAATCAGGGCCAATGACGAAGGTGACAAATGAAGAACTACAGCATTGATTGTAAAGCAGAGAAATGCCTCAGCCTTTTGATTTTTACAACCTTAATTATCAGAGAACAAACAGGAGTGGTGAGTTACTTTGGGTCTTTGTAACTATGTGCAGATGAAAAGCCTAGAGTGAGCCGTAAAAGAGAAAGAAAGGGTGAAATGTGCAAACGGCTCAGAATCCATAATGTTTCCACTTTATTTTCCAATTGTGTGCTTTTATTAGTCCGTGGATATCAAATACATGTTTTATTATGTAAAAGTAAAGGTTTTTCTTAAATGTGTTCTGGAGATACACATTATTGCCTTCAATTCATGGTCATTATTCTTGCACTTGCTCAGTTAAAGGTAGCACTACAAATAGCATTTATGCAAGTGCAGGGAATTAAATAGTTTTTCATAACGTTTGGGAATATCTACAGTAGCTTTTACCATAAATTTGCTTTGCATCTTTTTCTACTGAGACGGTGTTTAGTAAAGGAGCATTTGGAAGGTGAACTTTTCTGTGCTTTGTACTTTGTTAAATTCTGAGGGGCAGACTAATTCTCTTGTCTTGAACTAGCATGACTCTGACTCGCCCCAAGCCAGCCGACTGTGAAGGAGAAGCGGTTCCAAGTACGGGAGAGGCAATACTGCTGTTGCTATACCCTTCGCCCACTTTACACACACACACACACACGCATGCACTCACACACTCACACACACACACACACACACACACACACACACACTGCACTTCGGGTTCACAATGCGCTGCAGTTGTTCATGCTTTTGTTTTTAATTAGGCCATTGTGACACATTCACATTCAGGTATCTAAGATATGAAAAACAATGACAGATTAATTTGGAGAACAGAGACTGTTGAAGGTGACAGAGTCTCTTCATCCCAGTATTGCTTTAGTCACAAACAGTAACTGCACCAAGCCAAAAATAGTTCAGTCTCCACATCTTTGTGCTTGAAATATGTGGACATCTTCAGTCATGTGCTTGTAGTTATTTGTTGCACACTTTTCATTGTATTAAATTAACAAGTGGAAATGACAGATGCAACGAAGTATCAATTTTGATGTATTGCATGTTCCCAATACCCAACTAAAACATTTTGGAATATCCCAGTTAAATGAAAAAAAAGCTGCATGTTAGGATTCTGGCTGGTACTAAATGACCTTTTGACTTTAGTGGTATGCAACAAAGTGTGTGTGTGTGTGTGTGTGTGCCCGTAGTAGAGTGACTTTGCTAAACGGGTAGAGACAGTAAAATGTCAGTTGCAGCAAACTGATGCAATTACTCTCCGGCTCTGATTGATGACACTGCGAGGCTCATCTAATGTTGAGCGTCCGCCCGTACCAGATGCCCTTATGTTACGCCATAAACACACAGTGTCACCAGCAGAAAAAAACGCACCCGGCACAAACTTGTTGCAACTGAGCATTCCAGAGCGATACATCAAAATCCAACCCAAATGCAAACACTTGCAAAGCAGACACGTTTCATAAATCACCAGGGGCGTGTGTGTGTGTTTGTAGGTGTGTGTGTGTGTGTGTGTAGGTGTGTGTAGGTGTGTGTGTGTGTGTGTGTGTGTGTGTAGGTGTGTGTGTGTGTGTGTGTGTGTGTAGGTGTGCAAGTGAATCCTTCTGTGTCGCCCTCCTTCAGGAAGTGACCTCTATTTACCTGTCGCACATCGTTACTCCGACACCCCCCACCCCCACACACAGACTCGGAGTAGAGCACCGCACTGCAGCAGCATCAGGTCATGACTGTTCCACTTGTGTCTGCACACATAATAACCAATGTGGTATTAAAACTATACTGTTTCAAGGTACTGTTAGAGGGTAGGACGTATGTGCTAATCCAACCCTAACCCTACATACAATATTTACAGTACAGTTAATTCGATTTTACATGGCTCACATGATTTACACATGTAAATAGATATTGATGCGGGCAGCTCCTTGAATAATCATTGAACGCAGACCAAACACTGCAACAGTTTTTTTTTCCAATTTTTTTTATGGCGTGCAATTTATGAGACGTGTGTGTCTACGTCATTGTGCAAGACCTAATTTGAGTCAAAGATTGCAAAAATGGTTGCTTGCTGCATCATGTTATAGTTCATCATTCCTAAAAAAAACAAGTTTGTGATCTTTTTTACTAAAGCCAGAATCTAAAGCCAGAAGTCACATCGCTAGAAAACACATTCAACTATCCCACTCCTAAGATGCACACAAGAGGGGGATTTGTAACGCTTGTAAGAAGAGCGACTGCAGAAGTTGTGTCTGTCCTTTGGTAGTTGTGGAGCCTTGGAGCAGAACAGATTTAGCCTGGTGCTTTGAGGTTGCTGCTGTAGCCGTCTCAGCCTTTGAACTGAGCACGCGTCCAGCCTCGTGGCCCGGGCTAATTAGCATTTTACCGGCATCCATCTTCAAAGGCAGCAGCAGGAGGGGGTAAAAGCAAGCTGCAAGCGCACAAGCACATTCATATCAAACGCACCTCTGTCCTGGGCGGCACAGGGTCTCAGTGTCACCGCTTTAAAAAGTGATGGGGTTTAAGTGTGTGCTGCGCCCTTTCTCTGTTGTGTGCGCGTTTGGACAGAGCTCACGGAACAGCCTCAAGGACGTTGCATGTCGGTGGATTTAGTCAGCGGCTATTGTTAGTGTTGGATAAAATTAGTTTGTGGTCATGGTAGATGCTTATAGATGGCATTAGTGTGCTGTAAAACAGATCTGTTGAACTCTAAAGCCTCATTTGCGTCTGTAATTCTACGTAAAACTTTGAAATGTCTTTATTATTGTGAGAACATAACAAATAAATTATAAAGTGTTTCACAGGATTAACATAACTGTAGGATTAACAAAAGTAGTGCTATTCAATATTTTTTTTACACATTTGACCATACAACTATGCATACCAATAAATACAGTGCATTCTGTCAATAGAGCTGGGCGATATTGACAAAAATGTATATTTCAATATTTTTTTTCATCAATACCGATTGTCAGGCAATATCATGTCAATCCAACAAAACCGTGTTGAAACATGTCTTCAGACGTTTCAGTTAAGGTTTAATTGTAGACAAATTTGACATGTCACAATTTATGTACACTTTGTATTTTTCTTAAGCTCTCAAGTATAAAAAATAAATAAAATATCACTTCGCTGTGAATGGTTAAATCCAGCTGTCACTCATTCTGACAGTGGCTGATCAATATGAGAGGTGGGTGTATTTGGACAGGAAGCTGCTTTAAATAGGAAAATAGAGAATCACTTTTTGCCATATGGCCTAGCCCTACTTCAAAACAACATTCACAACAATATCAGTTAATTTGCAAAAACGCATGAGTGCCATTTTAAAAAGTCATCAGAGGCTTACCGTTTAATCTTTGTACAGTAATGTTTCCAAAAGCCAAATGTATTTTACTGCAAATCAAATACCTCCTTGATAAAATCCACTACTAGACATTGTTTTCGTTGATACAATCTGTAGAATATGGTAACAAGAAGAAAAATATGTTTTTGCGCTCCTCTGCTGTCAAGATGTAAAAACTATGAAGTATGCTTACAACAATGGACATTTTTGGTCAAATAGCAGCCTCTTCAAAGATCTAAGAAGAACAATTTTAGGTCTTAAACTGTTTTGTGATGTCTGTCATGTCTTTGTGATTTTAATGCATTTTTTCCCCTGTTGTGTGAAGCACAAGCACTGAATTGCATTTTGTACAAATTGTTCTCTTCAAATAAACTTGCCTTTCCGTACAATACAAAGAAATATGCACTTTTTTAACATAATGAACTAAAGGATGACGAGATGAGTATGGTATTTGGGAGGTGGTGTTCTCTGGATGTGATGAGGTTGGACATATGGAAGCCGACAGAACATTGTTTACCATTTATTAGTCAGGACTTACTCATTTCTGCGTGATGTTTGCCGTCCTGATGTAGACTGTCCGTGCTTATTAGCTCTTCTCCTGTTATTTGTCAACTTGCATTCAGTATACTTTCCTTACTCTCATGTTTGCTTGCATGAGTCAAGATTTAAAAGTGTGTAGGGAAAGTGCGGTCAAGTGGCAACAAAATCAATTCTGGTCAACATGCCAGGGGAAACTATCCTCATTCATGTTTAATGAAATGCACAGATTTTTTCTATACGCAATGGACATAATTGAACATGGCGTGAACACACTTATATAGATTAGAACTGACATTGCCTGTACATTGCTTTATTGCTTTATTATCCATCGATGCACTTGTTAGTGTAGGCATATGGTAGTCAATAACTAGCTCTACTGTACAAGAGGGTTTTACGCTTGTTTTTTGATGTCTCTGATGAAATACAGTTTTTAATGGGATAGAGATGGCCATCCATCCATCTTCTTCCGTTTATCCGGGTCGTGGGGGCAGCAGTCTAAGCAGGGACTCCCAGACTTCACTCTGCCCAGACACTTCTTCCAAGTCCTCTGGGGGGATCCAGAGGCGTTCCCAGGCCAGCCGAGAGACATAGTCCCTCCAGTGTGTCCTGGGTCTTCCCGATGGGACATGCCCAAAACACCTCCCCAGGGAGGCGCCCAGGAGGCATCCAGAATAGATGCTCGAGCCACCTCAGCTGGAGGAGCAGCGGCTCTACTCTGAGCTCCTCCTGTGTGACTGAGCTCCTCACCCTATCTCTAAGGGAGCACCCAGCCACCGCAGAGGAAACTCCATATACAATTCTTGTTTTTACGATTATTATGAGAAGGAAGATGGCAATTTTACAGTTATTCATACCATTTTGTCATAGTTGACACCATAACCAAACAGCTGAAAATCACTTTAATGCACATTGACAAATAGTATAGCCAGCTTCCTGAAATCAAACTTTCTCAACAATAAAGTGAGCTCAATGTGGCATAGACTTCCGACAACCGACTTCAGACACAATACAGGTGTGTGAGTTCTCTGATGACTCTGCCATCATCAGCCTCGTCACGGAGTACAGAGGACGCAGGACTGTGTGGACTGGTGTCAACAGAACCACCTCCTCATCAAAGCCTCCTCAGACGCCTCCTCAGACGCCTCTCCAGACGCCTCTTCAGACGCTACTCTTACTAGTGAACATCCAGGGAAGGGACATTGAGAGAGTGGACTCATACAAGTGCCTGGATGTTCATCTTATGGTCATCAAGAAGTCCAGCTCTGTCCTGGGCTGTGCACTGGTGGGGGACAGAAGGGTCCTGGCTAAACTCACATCTATGCTAGACCATGAGTTTCACCCCCTGCTCTGGAGAGCAGCTTCAGTGACAGACTGATCCACCCTCGCTGTGTGAAGGAGAGGTTTTGCAGGTCGTCTGCTGTCAGACTTTACAAAGAACACTGCTGCATTGTCCATAATCATAGCCATTATTGTACTGTATCTACTATGTATATTATTCTCTTATACACTTAACTGTAACTGCTATTTGTATGTTTTTTAGCTTCTAACATTCTTTCCTTTATGATTATATTTAGTTGTTTTGATTATATTGTGACCTGAATAATCATGATTATCCATTAACTGAATAATCTCAGCATCCCAAGATTGGGATTCAATCATTTTTCTTTGCAAACATTTGGTGTCAGTGTCACACCCGAAGTTTTTCTTTCAGACCTCTCTGGTAATCCTCATTAATGCAAATGTAAAGATGACTCTCGTACAGTATTGACTCACTCCCGTTCATATCTGTCACATCACTGGTGTATGCTGACAGTGTGTCTGGGTTCATGTTTTATTCAGCATCTCTGTGTCTACCTCCCGTCAGTCAGAGCGCCCCAGAGGATGTGCCGAGGATACCAAAGTACGTCGTCCGTCAGCTACTAACTTAATCTGCACCAAATTACAGTGAAGGACCCACCTCTTGGCTCCCTCGTTGTGCATAACAGGCCACAACTTAGCACAGTGCAGTCAGAGGAAGCACATAACTGTAATATTAAATCATGACCACAGTCTTCGGCACAGGCCGCGAAGAGCCCGGCGACACAGCATCCACGACGCAGATACAAACGGTCACAGACAAGTGCTTTTATCAGACGAGCTACACTTTTGTGATGGAGAGACCGGAGCGTAAACGAGAGAGGGAAGAGACAGATAAACAAAAACTGTACCTTCGCAAAAACAAAACAAAACATAGAGTTGATTTTTGAATGTTTAAATGTTTATTGAGGCTGCTTGATGGAAAGAAGTCATCACAATTGTATAGATCATAATTTAAATGATAGATTTTCTTTCAACAAGTAGTGTATCATCCATCAAAATTGATAAATCATCATCAAAATGATTAAAAACTACCTCAAAAAGATACACAAACCTAGTGTAATATTCCAAAAAGGGGTATAAAGTGATATTTTTGCCCTTCTGTGCTTATTTTTTATGGTCCTGTCACATTTTGTGCAACCAAGACATTTACAGACACTTTTAGTACATAATTGATGCTTTGTTAAAATGTTGACTGCATTTTGTTATTGAGATTGAAAAAATACAATATAATTTTTTGTTAAATATAGAATATTGCTCACTTATACATAAGTGCAATTGAATCAAGATCAAATTATCTGTATTTAAAATAATTTTAAATACAGATAATTTGATCTTGATTCGTCAGTGATCAACTTTATTGGGAAATCAACAGCTTATCCTCACTTTAAATAATAACAATTTAAAAAAAAAGTGTTATGTGGCATTGATTAAACCCATCTTTTTGGGCTTTCAATAAGACAAAAATGATTACAAAGAAAAACACTTTTGATTCATCGTTTTGACATATCCTCCAGCTCATACGGTTACAACGTTCTATCATATTTAATTGTATTGTTGCTGGAGTCACTGACCTGTTAGTTAATCCCACAAAAAACATTGTCCTAAAATGGTGGTGTGGTGTGTGGCTCTGTGTGTAACAGAGGGAGGGGTGCGGCCAGTGTGCCAGGCCAGAGGCTCAGGGCAGCAGGCTGGACGGTGCAGATTGGCAAATGAACAGGGAGCACGGGCACAGATAAGCAGCTGCTACACGCTCCAGCCAACTACAAAATATACGTGGGAATTACTTTTGGTTACATCACCCCTAACAATAAGAGATGCCCACAATAAAACCAGGACTTGTTACCTCACATTAAGGGTGGGCGATATTAACACAAACGAATATGACAGTATGTCATTCCGACAAAATGTATTAAAACATTTCTGCAGATGTTTTAAGGTTTAATTATCAGACAAATTTGAAATGTCTGTAAAGGTACTCTTTACCTTTATTTGAGGTATAGAAACGTAACCTTTTTTTCTGTTTTATTTTTAATCAACTTTTTTTTTAATAAAAAGACAACAACAACAATATACTTGATATTCAAAATTTGTATTATCTTCAAAACAACATTCACGATATTCTCTACATTTTGATATAGTAATGGACTCTAACATGAGTAGATCATTGTTTTACATTCTGTTCATTGTAAACTGCAATATTAACCTGCTCACCCTTAGAACCCCCTTGAAAAGATGATTCATGTCAAGGGATTATTCCTCATTCAAATTGAATTGATTACCGGTAATACATGTATCCAAAATGGCTTGATAATAGGAACTTCCTAAAACCTGACAATCCCCACCCTATATCACATTTAACCATTGTAGTTTTATTTCTGGGTTTTTATTTTTGATAATTGGCTGCGCACCATTTTTGAACCATACGTTTATGAGTTTACATTGTTGGATAATCACAAATACATGGCAGTAGGTGGTGATGGGGGGTAAGTGAAAACAATTTTTTTTTTGAGCACTCTGACCTCAAATGCAGGACAATGTAGAATTACTCAAACATGACTCATTCAAGATAGAACTCTGAACCACATGATGAGGGAACATTGTTATTATAACTGGTTTGAAGTCATAAAAGTGAATTAGAACTATGGCATATACTGTCTAATTTCAAAAGTCTGTTGTCAGTTTCTATTTTTGTTTGAATGTTTACCCGGCCGGTACTGTGTGTACACGAGCTTCACTGATGCTCCATGCTTACAGCATTAAATCAAAGCACAGCTTCTCCCTGTAGTCTTTGTGTGCAGACACTTAAAACACCTGCAGGCTCACACGCGCTCTATCCCCATGGAAAATCTATAAGAGCAGGTTCCCTGTCACAATCTAAAGGTCAACGTGATGAGTAAGACGCTAAGTGAAAATAAGATGACACGCTGGATACTACACAGCGGTCTCACTGAAATGCTCAGAATGCAGTGCAAACCTTTGCAATAGAATAGCTTTCAAAGGGCATAGTTTTACTAAAATGAAGACTAAATTACCAACTTTGGATGGATATTGAAAAGCACAAATAATTTTGGACGTTAGTGACCATACTGAGCATGATTTCATGTGAGTATAGATATAAGTGAGTCTAAATTCAGTTGGATATGTAGTTGTTTGCAGATGAGACACTGGGCTCAGCATGTCTTTTGCCTCAGTGCTGATGAAGGGCACACATGCGGCCCTCTCCTGCTCCATATGCTCCAGCCTGAATGTGTGTGAAACCTTCCAATAAGTTTGGAAGTTTTTTATTTTTTTATTACCTCTGCCATATGGGACGTGCAACTAAAATACCAATTTAACCACCCTAAACTGTCTACTTAAACTATACAGCTAATTTATGTTGCAAAGACGTGCACAGACTGGTGTCTGGTGAGTATGGCCATGGAAGATCTGGGATGTTTAGCTTCCAGGAATAAAAGTGTACAGATCCTTGCAGCATGGAGCTGCATTATCATGCTGCAACATGAGGTGATGGTTGTGGATGAATGGCACAATAGATACATACATTTCTAATAGTGGTCTCACTAATTTCTATCTTCCATAGGACAATTCTGTATAATTTGTACATTTGTCGCTGCAAGAGACAGCAGGAGAAAGGGCAGACTCTGTATTGTATGTCCTGTCCTCACCTCACACAGTGTTGGTCTCATTTACTGTCATTGAAGGGAGCATTGTGTTTAGGGTGGGCAGATCTCGATAGCGCCACGTCACTGTGAAAGACACTCAATGGGCTCCTTTTGTTAGTCTATATCTGTCTGCCTGTTCTCTTATATCTGAATCATGGGTTCTGTCTTTCCACTGAAGTCTGTTTTATTCACACTAGAGTAGTCAACCTCATTTAATATTAGTCTTTGAGAAATTTGCGCCTAGTAAATTAGTTGAAATCTGATGTTTTTTCTAAGTTTGATGTTAATGTACAAAGTCTGGTGAACAAAGTAAATGCACAGCATATTTGTTGAAAACATATTGTCGCTCAAACGAATGCAGCGTGGAAGTTAATTTGTTGCCTGAATCCACAATTAAACCCTGATTGATTCACATACAGAGAGAGATTTTTACACGTCTTGTATTTAGTTTTAATCAAGAGCTGTAATCCGCTCATAAATCAGATGCACTGAAGTAAGATTAACCAGACGCAAAGATTCAGGACTTTTTAAAGGTTTATTGAAGCTGCTAAACCTTTGCCGTACAAAACCACATTGATGGATGATGTGTTTGCTTGCTAAAGAAAGGAATCCCAAGCTTATTGCCGTATCCTTGTACTTCAGCGCACCCAAGAAAATCCATTTCTGGAGGCGGTCCATGCTATTTTGGCCTCCCTCTGACACACTCCAAGGCCGGTTTTCTCCCTATAAGGAGAAGAAACCACCACCGTTCCCATTTTACGTACTATACCGTGTTTAATTGAAAACATTTTCAAGAGAGGTTTTGCAGGGCTTTTGTCAGACTCTCCAATTTGACACTCATTTCTGCCTCCAGAGCTGGCAGGGAAAATCAAATGCGAAATTATGCAACATTGGTAACAATGGTACTGCATATATCAGATTAAATAAAATAAAAATCCTCATTAATCACTGAAAGGAGCACTTTGTGACAGAATTAGATCACTGCGTGTCACCTGTGGCTAATAATAAAGTATTTTACAGTATTTCTCGTCAAACCGGAAGTAAGGGCCTAAATCATCACTCCTATTGGCTTCACTTCACTGAGTATATATATATATAATCTTGTTCTAGCTTGTTCTCAGCTCTCACAAAGTCCTTGGTTAATCATTAATATTCACATGTATTAATTTATATAATTATATATACATATATATATATATATATATATATATATATGATTGCTAGAAGGAGCCAATTCTTACATTGTTATTTTGTCAGAATAGAGCAACAATTTATAGAACTTTCTTTATCTAAATGTTTTTGTTAATCTATGCATAAAAGGGACCAGAAAAAGCGATGTTATGCTGCTTTGAGGGCTATACCATGAATCTTTTCAATTGTTAGCCCCATTACCAGTTACCCAAGTCCGTCCCTGTGTTTTTTCATGGCCTATACTTAATTAAAACTCTCTAAATGCAGTCTAAGGCAGAGTTTGACCTTGGCGACGTATGGTTGATGCATTCAGATGGGAAAGAGGGGTGCGCAAGGACATGTATCTGTCTTTGGGACTGAGCTGTACATAAATGTGTACGTGTATTTAGAGCGACTTGACGTGTGTGTGTGCGTGTTTGTGTGTGTCCGTGTGTCCGTGTGTGTGTGTGTGTGTGTGTGTGTGTAAGAGAGAGAGAGAGAGAGAGAGAGAGAGAGACAGCCTGAGAAGGACACAGTGGCATCAGTCACTGTCAGTAACACCGCAGTCCCTGGCTTCGTCCCCACCAACCTCATACAAATACATATCCCCTTAATGTAGACACAAACAAAAGAGCTGCAGTATGCATAATTCATAATACTAATCAGAGGTACACAGAAGGCTCACACCAGAGTCTCAAAAGGGAAAGGTTGTTTTTTTAATATCACAGGGGCCAAAAAAGCAAAACAAAAAATGAAAAGAGAAAAAAAAGAAAAAAGAACAGAATGGAAGATCATTTTTCAAAAACAGGGGCCTCGTCTTCTATTTTGTGCCTGAAGCCTTCTCATTACAACTTCCCCTGCCTTTTCTATTTCTACATACGGGGAAGCAGTGGAGAGCAGACAAACCTCAGAACAGATATTTCATGTTTTCTAGAGGATGGACTTTTTAGTACCTTTATATTTGGATGCTTCCCAACATTTAAGGAAGCGTATTGATAGTACACTTGAATAATTCAATACAAATACTTAAAGCCCCAACAAGCAATATGTCAAACAAAAAATACACTGTAACTTACACGTGTAACTTTCACAGTGAAGGGCAGCCATCTGCTCGTATCTTGGAATGTACATCAGAATGGCATACATATTATTCTATCTATGTGAAAGGCTTTTCAAAAGTATCAAAAATCAGATACTAATCTATTCTAAAACTGGTATTGAAACTAGATACTAATTTGAACATTTTGAGGGGAGGGAAAGTGTTATATAAAATAATAATTGTGGTATCAAAATCCATATTGAGTATCGAGCCTATTACTTTGTATCGAAAATGACAACACTATAAGAAGAATGTTATCAATGAATCGCAACTAATTGATCATTGAAATAATTACTAATTAATTTAGTGATATAATGATCTTTTTTGTTGTTGTGCCAAACATGGTCAAACATGTACATTTAGTGTATTTGTCTGTAAATTACTCCAGCACAATGTCCTGAAGCAGCTTCAGTTTAGCCTTATCTGAGTTAAATTGAGTATAAATCCCATATTCACTGGCCTTTTGCAATAGTATACACAACTAATCGATGAATTAAGAATAATCGCTACTGATAATCAAAATAATCATTAGTTGCATAATTGCAGCCATATTTGGTTTTAACTTATCTAAATGGAGTCCGCACCTAAAATCTCTAGGGGTAGCCTAATTTGTTTTTTTTTTTCATGGATTGAGAAACAAAGATAAAGATAAATCCAAAATCCAATTCCTCAAAAAGTACATTTTCCTTTCCAAACGAAGCATTAGGCAGAAAATGATCAAATCCAAGACCAAGGTAATGGACACGGTGAGTGAGAACAAAGTGGTTCTATCTCTATTGAAGGTACGGACTTAAAACTGTCCTTCTTTATCAAAGTCTGAAAATAACATTTGCTTGTCAAGACTATGGTACACATAGTTAGATCTGAGAGATCCGTATATAGAGCAAAAACTATGTCAGCACACACACACACACACACACACACTTGCGCACATCTAGAGGGCTGTACAGAAATAGGACAGCGACTCCTTACTAATGTTGCTCCATCTGCTATAATCAGTAAATATAAAGTATACAAGAGTGTTATTTCAAGTGTACGTAATACTTACTATGTCTCTCAGTTCAAATGAGTTCCTTCATTGTCTTGTTTTTACACGTTTGAACCTGTTTAAGGGACACGACGTAGACTGTGTCTATAATAATTTAATAAGCCATATTTAGCGGCGACATTACACTGTACGTTATTCTGAGGTGCATGTTAAATCATCTGATGTGTGGTTGATGAAGCGTTCTTTGAATCACGCCTCGCTCGCTCTCCCAGGGCACGGCCGGAAAAAGCTGGCCTCTCAGCGCAAGCATCTCGATCTGAATCCAATCCATTATTTATATATCGGGCAGAGGCTCAAAATATCCTTCAGACAAGCTTTACTCTTGTGGTGGATCTCAAAAACTCAGTCACAAATGGACCTGTACAGCTGGAGTTACCAGATATTTCCCAAAATGCCACAGTGTTATCAGCCAGACCCAGACTCTATAGCAAGACTGTTTCCCAAAGCATTACTCTGGGGGGAATTTATTATTTAATTTTAGCTTATCATTTTATTTATTTATTTTACGTGTGTGTGTGTGTGTGTGTGTGTCTGGGTGTCTCGCACTTCTTTTTTGGCTGGTCAGGATATAAGCAGACCTCGTTATGGGGGGGCGGCACTTTATTTTAACCGTTTTTGCATTTTCATTTTATTTGGAAGGTCAGTGCTGAGGCAGAATCACAAGTCCTTTCAAAATATAGTCCAAAAAGGAAAGTACATGCAAAAGAATCGCATTATGCATACAAATGAGAACAAAAATACCACATTTGTATTTTATACCTTTATTAAGAGTTGACAGTTGCCAAATTCAAACAGTAATGTGATGTTTTAGAAGTAAAAATAGGGCTTTGAAAAGCTTTCATTTTGACACTCAAATAACCCAACGTCGCCTTTTAAATCTTCTCCCTTCACAATATGATTATTCTCTTTTATATCATATCTGCATAAACAAACCAGGATGCCTGTTACTTTGACACAAGCTTAAACCAGAAGATCTCCGATTCAGGCCCCCTGCTATTTTGAACGAGCCTGCAGGTGTGCAACAGCACGCAGGGAATGATTGACATGTGGAAGAACTAATCATTGCCATGAAGAAATGAGACTCTGATTGGTCGCCAAAAATACTCTATTCAACCTTTAAGTACAAGTAAAACCACTGCTAATCCGAAGTTAATATCAAAATGAAGGTCGTACATCTACTCACACCTCGGCGTGGGGCTTTGATTTAGGCAAGTGCATTAATCTAATGACCCTCTCCTCATGTAGAAGGTGGTGCATTGCAAATCATTACAATTTATGCTGCTGGTTCTCAGGAAATCAAGTGTGATTTTGATTTATGCACCTTACATCTCTCTTTGGCAGTGTGCCTTGTATTTCAGAGGGGAATATTGGAAGGGCTCAATGAAGTTCTCTATTTATTCTATAGTTTCTATAGTTCTCTATTTTGGAATTGGGAAAGAAAACGTACGCGTGATCTTGTTTTGATTACATTTGTCTCACAGGTCTAGACTACTTCACACTATCACTTCTACAAAACAGCCTTTTTACCTCGTACCATTCTGCCCTGCCAGCCACATAGTGCACATCAGCAGTTCTCCCCTAGGCTGGAGTTTGCACATTGCAGCTATGAAGAAAGAGACTGGGGGTGACGAAAAGGGGAGAAAGGAGAGTGAGAGACAGAGTGAACAGAGGCCTGTGGGGGGTGGATCACACCTGAGAACAAAACCCAATGTGAGGAAGGTGATGCGTTCAGGCTCTGCTCCAGGCTCAACTTTGATTGCTTTGGTCCGGCCTTGTGCTGATGAGGAGGAAGGAGAAAGAGCATCCATTCTGGGAAGGGTCAGCCAAGAGGGGTCCATTTTCAGTATCATTAATATGCACAATAGTGACGTATTCAATTCACCAATCAATCAATACAATTTGTCTCGACTCATGTAGACCTAAAGAAGACATATACTGCTTTTATCTGCTTTATACTCTAGTTATACTTAATGACACAGGGCTCATCATTTATTTTATTTTAGACATTTTAAGTAGCAATATTGATTTGCTTGCTATTATGTCATGGGAAAAGCTTGGGCCGATGACCGATTTTCGGACGATAGTTTCTATGTGCTATTTGGTTATGTTAAACACTTTTGTATATTTTGAAGAAAACTAATAATCTAATTCTATAGCCATTACCAAGTGGCTGGCATAGTGTACAGGGACTGTGCAGAGTATAGACCGGAAACCCCAAGGCCAAAGGTGTTAGAGAATGACCGACATTGTGGTGGTGGATGAACAGCAGATTGTGGGCCTGAGTGGGACTGATTTTCAGCATTGGAAAATGTTGATAGAAAATGTAATCTGGTGCATTTAAGCGGATGTTTGTTGCCATTAGTAAGAATACAATGAATACACAACAGTTTCCACTAAAAACTATAGACAGAGTTGAGGCACTAACACATTCCGAAATAAATCACACCATCCATGGACTTGTTGAAACAAAATCACTATTTTGGATGGATCTGTCTGCACTAAATCAATCTTTTCTTTTCCAATTTAAAAGTAAACACCAGTAAGACTACATTTTTTGGAAGTTTTGTAACATGGATATATTAAATTCAAGACTAAACCAACACAAAAAAATATAAACCTGCAACCTAGACAAATCCAAGGACTAAAATAAACTGAAAAAACAGGATCAAACAGGATTTACTCCTAAAATAATAAATATACCAAGTTCCTATGTTTGTGAATTTTGTTCATTGACAATGGAAATAAACCTATTCTGATTCTGAAGATGTATCTAACCGGACTGTCAGGACCTGAGGACTGAACTGATACTTAAGAACAAACTCAGAGAGCAAATAAACAGAGAGAGAGCAAATAAAAAGTAAATGAAATTAACTCACAATGAATGAAATAAGTAGCTTGTATTCCTGGTCTTAAGCACAGGATCAAACCAACACCATCTCAGAGCCAAACTGATCTAAATCAACTAGAACCTGGAGAACGCCTAGACTGGTTCAAATAGAATTGGACTATCATAAACCAATAGAACATGGCCAGGATTACATGGCAAATAACGAATGGCAATCTGAATCAAGCAATGCACTTACAGCTTAAATCATTAGTATCCGCCGCCGAAGAAGTTCACTTGTTTTTTCTTCTTTGTTTATGGTGAGGTCATTAGAACGTCTCTCTGTACTCAGAAGCAGGTGCATATCATATCATTTTGACATTATCCCTTTCACCTAAATGGTAAAATTCACATATACCGTAGCTCAGGACATATCTAATCGCTCTTTTTTTTTCCTTTTCACACTTTTTCACAATATTATTTTTGTGTAAACCGCTTCGGGGACATTAACCTTGAGCAAAGCTAAGAGTAGCCCACTCTCAGGTGTTATTTTTCGACTCCAGTTCCACCTGCAGCATCCATCAGACAGCCCCAGAGACGCAAGCGCTGCCCAAATCAGTGTCCTGTCACTTTTGATCAGAACCACACATCCCATAAAGCATTGCTGCCATCTGGAAGATTTTCTGCAGGCAATTGGATCCTCTGTCCCTCCCCAGAATATTCTGACTCGGACAAGATTCCCCACTCTCACTCTCTTTCATCCCGTCACAAGCCGCTGACTCCTCTTAGTGAAACACCTTGTCCCATAATTTGCCAAAAAAACTTAATAATGTTCATCTTTGGACTTGGCTGTAAAATCACCAACTTTTTTTTTTTTTTTCTAAAGTAGATTGATTTCCGTGCATTCAAAAATTACAATAGACAAAAACAAGATTCAGGATCCAAGATCTCCTCCTATGCAACCCTTCTGTATGACCAGAGCAAGAAGACGGATCATGTTAGTCTCCTTTTGTGACTATTGGAAGGCAACATAAATATAAATAAATTTTCTTCAACTGTCCAAAGATTTTTTTTTTACATCCAAATAAAAAACTAAAAACAGCCACTGTGAAGCCTGTGGTGTAAACCCTAATTGGACTTGAGATACAGCTATGTGTATGTTGTCACGCTTTCCCACTCTGTGGCCAGGCCGTTCTTTATAAAGCCGTAGATAGCAGGTGTGGGACACCTCTGCACCTCGACCAATTAACTCAGCAGTGCGTAATCCCACCAAACTCACCTTTTTTCATTCGATCTGCTGCCTTCTCTCCCTCACCTCCGCCTACCGCTTTTTTCGTTGTTTTTTTTCCTCTCTTGCCTTCAACCCAGCAGCCCTGTTCGACTTCATGGCTCACCAATTACAGCCCAGCCAAAGTCACTCCCACAGGCTTCCACACTGCATGCTGGGCACATGCACATATATCTCGTGTCACAGGGTGGTCTTCCAGTGCCAATCACCGCCTTAGGAAGTCTGCTCACATAGATCGCATTCTACATGTCTCAAACCAGCTATTTCTCTTTCTACTCAGTCGTGATATGAAAATGTGGATCATCATGTTATATTTTAGATTTTTGTTACATTTTAGATTTTCTGATTTCTGTTTACTTTTTGGTTGAATGTTTTCCTCCTGCTCCTTTATTTCACCCTCACAGAGCTGCAGTTCATGATAGCGAGCAGCAGATACTTCTGTCATTTTTGTCAAAATGCCTACATGACGCTACCAAATCCTAAGTGTGGCATCCATTTAAGGAAATCAAATTGCAGAAAGTAAGTAAAAAGCAGTGGCTGTATATCAGTGGGGAATCTGGGGAGCGTTGAAGCTGGGACCATCGGAACTATGGCGTCTTGTTGCAGGAGAATCAAGATGCTTGAATAAATACAACTACCAGTGGGTTAATGAGAAGGGTTAATTGAGTTAAAAGCTCCTAAAAGTGTTTTGGTTTTTTTTGCATATTAAGAGGTACTATTGCCTCACTGAAAGCAAAGTTTACAATCGTACAATTAATTATTTTGGATATGTTTCTGAGGGTTTAATGGTTAAAGAGATTAGCAAATAACCCAAAGAATGGTGGACTTGTTTTTTTCTTCTCTGTATGGGACCATTTAACGTATGAATCCAGATGTGCACAGCCAGAGGCAGAAAGCAGGAACATCGACCATTCATCGAGAACAGTGACTTGGTAAACACTGTAATTTCCTGATAACATGCTTTGTTTCATTACGGATTATATTTGATATATTGCCTGATGCCCTTCATGTGAGGAGAATTGCTGGTATTTTACACCTTGCCTAGGATTACAGTTGGAAACTAGATAAACTACTGCTAATACTGGTACATTAACAGAAATATTGATTAATGTGCATTGTCCCAGGTCAAATAAACACACAATAATCATAATAATCATAATACCCAGGGTTATTATTATATGTATTTGACCAAGAATTAAATCACTATCACTATGTTGATGCTTCATTGTAAAACCAGTGCAATTTATTCCAGAATGAGACTGTGTTTGTGCACCTTAATACATTGACCAACCTTATTTTAGGAATTGGAAGTTATCCAACCGGCAAAGGTGAATTAAAATTCCTGCTGCACACCACCTACAGTATCTTGAATACTGATGGCTCCTCCGCCGCTGTAGAAATACAAGACTCTTCACACACATTGAGGGTATTTTTTGCTCATAACTTGTGTGTAATAGAAATGGCAGTAAAATAAAGCGAGTTTAAATTGGGCGAGTGGGAGACAGGGAAGAAAAACCAGAGCATGAGATCCTGTTATACAAGACTGTTGTGTCTCTGATGTGGTGTGCAGCCATGATAGGAGCAGGAAGGAGGGAGAGCCTCTATTTCTGACAGCATGCGTGGGAGGACGTGGGCACCCAACAATATGCTGGTGCTATATTTTCACCTTTCGTACATTGTGTTTGTGCTCTTAAAAACAAACTTGTTGTAAATGGACATGACCACTGACAGAAGTGTGTGAAACAGATTAGCGAGTGACATAGTCTGGGCAGTAAAGTAAAATATTTTGTCGTCAAAGTTTGTGCTTGAAGTGAGAAATGCTCTATCCATAAGCAAACCTCTTGTTACATGGAAGCAACAGTAGTGTTTCAGTTTCGTGTTGAACAGGCGAGCCCTATCCTGTATGTATTGTGCATATGAGCAGGTTGTCATAAAAGCAGTAATCCCACCACCATCACAATAAAGCTATGTATTTGACAGATCGAATGCATTCTAAATGTATGTAAAATGTGGATGAAAACAAATAAAAGTTCACACGATTTGTTATATTTGGATGAAACTTTATACAGTTATTGGCATTTTCAGATTGACTTGTGCAGATGTATAGACATTCTCTTGTATAACACATCGTGTAACCAACCACAACACTTCTGCTTAGTAAACTGATAATATTAATGACAATATTCAAATTGCAATGTATTGAATTAAAATAGCAAACCTGTTTAAAGAATTTTGCGCTGTTATGGCTGTTTAATGTTGCCATAAGCTGGGTCTTTATTTATTTTTGTACATGAGGTAATTCTGAGGCAAGCCCATATTTTCACAGCACACTGTTAGTTACCACAAAGTATACGCCCCTGCTTTCTCCTAAAATGGCTGAATTCCAGCCATCTCTGCCCAGACTGAGATTAATTGGCCACAGCCACTGTGCGCCCGCTGTACAACACTTTTCTGGGTCTTTTGCCAAGAACGTGCCTGACATATGCATATGTATATTTCCTCTAATTTGTCACCCATCTGTATGTACACACGCATCAACTAGTGTGTCCCCGGGCTGGTTGTTGAGTCAGCTTCTCTGTGGCATTTCCCCTTGAAGCCAGTCCTTCGAGACAGATCACAATGGCAGCGTGACACCGAACAGGGAAAGAGGAGAGAGAGAAAGAACAGTAATACAACAAACACTACCATCGCCAGTTCAACGCCGCA
This sequence comes from Eucyclogobius newberryi, assembly GCF_026437365.1. Classification (NCBI taxonomy): domain Eukaryota; kingdom Metazoa; phylum Chordata; class Actinopteri; order Gobiiformes; family Gobiidae; genus Eucyclogobius; species Eucyclogobius newberryi. The sequence continues at coordinate 20,901,681 of NW_027315823.1, forward strand.
ATCAATAAGTCAAATAGACCATGACATGTAATCTGTCCCAGCTATGTTTAAAGATCTGTTAGAATACTGAGAATTGGGGCATTCGATCAAGGCTCCTGAGAGAGAAGCATTTGTGGCCAAACACGGGATATTATGTTGCCTCATGCTACATTATTCATAAGTTTATACAACTGCAACGCAATGCATGCGGTGGAGTCCTGGCATGTTCACCTACTACACATTGTAAAAAATTAATGAAGGCCTGATGGCTTTGAACGAGATGTGAAAATTGTGCAAATATGAGTATTCAAATTAGAACATACCATCGCATATGGATGCCGGAACGGAAAACCTTAGCTGCTGAAGGAGAGCGCCCATTTTTGTTAAAGCAAGAGTTTGAAATGACATGTTTTCACACCACCAATGTTTAATTTGACTATTCATCCTGTCTAAATCAATATTTTATTCAAGACTTTTTGGAATCGAAAGGTTTCAAAGGTAGTTTATCTGGAGAGTTTTTAGTAATCAAGACTGTACAAATTCCATCCGAGAGTCATTTTCAATCTGATGCGAGATTTCATTGACTCTTTTGTTAAAAAAAACACAGTCTGAGTCCACAAATGTTTGAGAAAAACAATCTGTGCCATTGAAAGTTAGGGCCAACTGACAGTAGTAGACTGGTTCAAGTTTTTTGTGACGCAGATTTCAGTGCTTTATTCCAAATATTGTTGTAATTGCAGAATCATCTTCCATTATGTTAGACAAAAGCATGTCCCTGTAGAGCCTATTCTATTCTTTTACCTGGAGAAAACTAAATGTGCTCCTACAATGAAAATTACTCATGGCAAATCTGATTTCATTATTAAAACTCTCTTTTGTGTTGTACAATTACCATCATTGCTTAATATCTGTCAGCTGTCTGCTAGAGTTGTTTTTGTGCTGGACATGATCACAGACGCAGACAGCAACAGCGCTATGGATTTGACCAGAGATTGGGAGAGGCTTTGATAGCCAGAGCTATTGATGGACGGATTGCATCAGATTGGAGCAGGATAAGCTGCTTGGGGGGATGTGCCGGAGCAAAACTCTTTGGGCCACTGTCAGTTCTATCCAACGGGACGATCCATCATGCGTTTGAAGATGCTGTTTTAATTATTCGACAGGGAGGAGAAATGAGCCGTGGTGGGATAAGTGAGAGGCGAGTGGCGTCGTCTTTGGGGTATTAGCAGTGTGTGTTGTGTACTCGAGATTACTTTGATCATGAGTGCGTCTGTGTGTCCCTGGATCTACTTAAAGCAGTTATTATTAAAACACAATACACTAGATAGGGTAATCTTTGGCACATAGTAAAAATGAGAATTCAGACTGTCGTGTAGGTGAACGGTTTACATGTATGCATAGTTGCCGATACAATATGTGTTTTTTTTTTCATACATGCTTTAACTAAAACAAAATTGTAAAAAGCTAAGAAAACTCTAGGACCATGCACATGTTTACCAGGCAATGACTAAAAGAAGCTTCCACTTCTGGACCGCAAGGACCTTTTCTGTGTGAAGTGTGTGTTGTGTTTTTCCTCTGAGTACTTCAATCCCATCAACCTAAATCATAAATTGTCCGTCCAACTATAGGTACAAATATAGAGGAATGTTAGTGTCTTTTTCTTGTACAAATCACTCAATAAATTCTTGTTCGTCGTCTGTTACACCCTTCCATTTTACACAATAGTAATGTAAAAGTAAAATTCTACACATCCAAGCCAACACTTCCTTTATGTTGTAGCAATGAAGCGATATGCAGCACATTTGAATGCAATATGATTTAATTTAATAGTTTCAGAGCAAGCTGTAATGAGGGCCACGGTGTCTCGATTGCAAAGTCTGAATAGCATCCCTATGGTGTTATTTGCCATTATTGCCTCAAAGTAATTCCACCAAAATGCTTTCTATTTTCCACATTGGAGAATATTACACCATCATACCACCATACGGCCCTTTTCATCTCATCTCTTCTGTTAATGCTAATTCAACAGTCTAATAGAAGGTTCTAAAGGTGTCCTCGTACTGGCCTTTGTGGCTCTTTGAAGTGTCCACCCAACCCACTTTTGTAGTGAGTGGCCCTTTTTCATGCAGGTGTATTGTCCGACAGAAAAGAGAATGAAACAAACATCTAAATAATCTACGTGTTGTGAAGTCCCTCAGCGGTTTGCCCTGCCTTTTAGCCACTGAATAAGTTTTAAAATGTGGGTCAAAGCTGCTTGAACCCTGAGTGCAGCACAAGCTTTTACATTTGGCTGTGTTCCCCTTTGTTCAGGCCTATTTCAGATCCATCTGTACCTGTGTGGCTCTAAGTTCACATCCTGCCATCTGTTAATGTCTGTTCCAGTCTGCTCACCTGCATCCACACTGACACTATTAAGGTTAAGGTTGAGGTACACCGTAGGGAAATTTATCTTCTGCATTTGACCCATCCTTCAATGCCGCTGGGCCAACCTGTCAAGGACTCATGTCATGTCAGGACTTTGGCTGGAGGATTTTACCTTTTGTGCATGTTTTGTACACTTTGTGTCGGTCAGTGAGATGATATAAGATGATTTGGTAATTACTGAAGTTAGAGGAACCGTATGTAGCTTTTAAAAAAGGAAGTTCGATCATAACTGAACCTGAGTTGCCAGTCCCTTAACCTACTGTACATGTAAAGGACACATACAAATTATTCTCAGTATATGGATAGGCCATGTCTCATGTTCAACTCAGAGCCTCCAGAGATTCCTCACTGAGCCACAGAGGACGCATATGTTTAAACCAACTGGCTTTCAACTTTAAAACTGGTCACAAAAATGAGAGACTCATGTGAGGGTCCTTTTCCTTTCTGATTGAATAATCTTTACATTTTTAACCCAAAACATGCACAATAGGTAAAAATCCTCCAGAGAAGGTAGTCCTGACCAAGTCCCTGTGACCACTGCTCATGAGGAGATGCCCCAGTGGCATTGAAGCACTGGTCAAATGCAGAGGACAACTTTCCCTACAGGGGCAATAAAGGCTAAGCTAATCTAACAATGAAATTGGACATCATGTTTTTGTAATTAAGAATAAATCTTTAGAATTGTTATCAAGAATGTTAAGCTTGTATCTGAGGACACAGACATAAACTCTCAAATCATCAAAGTTATAGGTATAAAAACCCAGCTCTGTCCTACATGTTGGACAAGAGCTGTAGTTTGTATCACGTATCATAATCTTTTAGCTGTTCCTCAGCTGCGATCATTTTCATTGCCCCATTTTGGGGGGCCCTGTTGCTCCATCCCAACGTCATGGCACGTGTTTAAAAATATCTCAGTCTCGCGGAGCTCGATCCAAGACAGGCCTGAGAGCCAGAGGGAGAGCAATCTGCCGTCTCCCCATAGAGACACTTGAAGGAGAAGGCGCAAATCAGACAAATTTACACTGAGCCTGTGCCTTTGCCACCAAGACCTCTGTTGTTCTCAGTGATGGGTGGGTGGTAAAGTGATAATAAATTAAATTATATTTCCAGACAAGAGCACACGTCTGGCCAGGAAGAGCTGTAAGCACTAAGGCTAATCGATGGGTGAGGGACGATACGGGAGAATACAGACCCTGGACATTGGCACCATGTGAGGGTCTAGAGCAGGTCATGGCCACCGGACGTCACATATTGAATAAAATGCAGTGCTAAGTGGAAGCAAAAGGGCGTCCAATAAACTAAACTATAGTTTAAGAAATAAAAATTCCAGCTGTGTCTTGATACATCTTGATTTTGTGATTTGTTCTATGTTCAACAAGTTAAAAGATAAGAAAGGTACTTTAATGCTGTTGGTGGCCTTTTATTCTGCCTAAATTGTTACAAGCTTACAGATGTTCTGCTTGTATGGAAACAAATTAGTCTTTAGTAAATTCAATCATCTTGGTGATTGTTGTCCATAGGTTAGGCTTGGACTTGAAAATTTCCTTTAAGCATTGATCTTTGTCAAAAAAAAGTTTAGTACTAGCCAATTGGACTATACAGTGCACAGTACACTCCATTAGCTGTTCAGTTCCTGAAGTCTTTATCAAAAGCTTCTTTCCTTGAATCTGTCTCTTTATGTACTTGAGCATAACAAAGCGATTCTCTGAGAAACAACTATTTTCACAGAATTTGCTTTAAAAAAAAAAGAAAAAAGGTTAAAAGTGTTTTTCTTGTTGTTTTTCTTGCAGGTGAAAGCAATCCGAAGGAGAGCAGCCCTTTCATCAACAGCAGCGATGCAACTGCAGAGAAGAGCCAGCAGTATGACGGCAAGCACATGGCCCTCTTTGAGGTACAGATGCACGCACAAACAAACACGCACAAAAGAGCTGTGAAGACAACCGGGTGTGGTTGGAAGAAACTGTGCTGCTCAACAACATGTGATTGAAGAAGGGCCTGACGTTGATTAATGGGGCTAATTACTGTAGGAAGGTCTTAGGGGCATCAGGTTACAGCAGTGCAATGTACACTTGCACTATGCATCGGTGTATCTTTATTTATTATGTGTTAACTAAACTGGTGTATAATGCAAAACCGTACACTTGTGACCCACTTTTAATGACATAATAAAATAATTTGAATCTGTATTGTGAAGTTATAGTCTATAATCCACTTCTGTGACATTGACCAATACGCCATTACTCAACTTGTGGCGGGGAATAGTTTGTGGTTGTGTGTAGAACACTCAGACCAAAACCTGCAGCACGGTTACATAAACTCATATGGTGGTTTGAGGTTTTCCAAAATGAATTATTGATTATTGATGTTTGAAGGTGCTTTCACAGCCAACGTTTTTTTTTTTATGTCTTCTTAAATGAACCATATGGTGTTTGTGGTTGTTAATGCAGGAGGAGATGGACACCAGCCCCATGGTGTCATCTCTGCTCAGTAGCCTGGCCAACTACTCCAACCTGCCCCAAGGAAGCAAGGAGCACGAGGAGGCCGAGAACAACGAGGCAACAGAGACACGCAAGAAGCCTGTCAAGGTAAAGCAACAATTACTCCTTTGCTCTTTACATGCCTTATGTACTTTTATGCACCGTGGCATCTGTGGTGATAATAAAACTGCACACTTTATAGTACCATCACAGAAATGTATGAATTGAATGAAACTTAACTAAGCCAGAATTTACCACCAAGATGTTTTCTAGAGAGATTTGGACTAAACCAGAATTAAAACTACTAGAAAAATAAAACGTGTGCTTCATATCACTCCTACAACCACAAAAAGAAGCTTGTGTGCCACCTGTTATAGAGCTACTACTTTGGTTCATTAAACTACAGACAAAGTCGCTCTTGTTTTGAGGCCATACATAAATGCATTCATTACTGATTTCTTATTTCTTTAGTTTTTATTAGACAGGACGGCCGAGCGAGAAATGGGGTTGACAAAGAATGTAGGACATGCAGTAAATTGTCAGAGCCGGGATTTGAACTCACGACACTGCGGCCAGCTGCGCATGGACCCACGGCATAAGTGCTGCCGCCTTAACCGTTTATTACTGAGTTCAGTCAAGATCGCGTTTTTGAATATTGCTTGAAAATAAAACCTTTCGCAGAAGCACTCTTATTATGTCTTGCCGCATGTCAGGGGAAAAATAACTGTCAAGGAAAAGTCATTACCTATTACCTTATATAGTTTGGTCTGCAAGGTGACATCAACTCCAATAATAGTGCAGTTCTTGACTTGTGCAGTCACTAGAGAGCTCTGAAATGCTGTGCCGCTTTTCGTCTGTCAATCACTTTCTATTGGTTTTGCAAATCCCTTGTTCATACTATGAGATTGGGTTTTAAATGCCAGTCACTAATGAGCTCCTTCTGCATCATCTTCCTCTTTTTCCGCTGGCAGGCCTTGAAACGATATAGCAAGACGCAGTTTACTTGTGAGGCTATATTTACACTGATAGACAGATAGTCAGGTAGTTAGTAATAGTAAATCCTATTGGGAATTGTTAGCTGCCCTGTAAGGTGTGACATGGCAATGAAACACTAATTATAGCAATAATATCTAAGAAGTCAGGCATGTCAAATTAATGTCAAATGCCAAAATCGTGCGGCGCCTCGACAGGGAACATTTGAGGTGAAAGTGAGCGGCCATGACGGTGATAGGATGACAGGTCGTCTATGAACTTTGACCCTCGATGTCTCCGGAGCTGTCCAATCAGGTCCGGTCTCTCACCTTGAGGAAAAGCAGGTAGACGGTCACATGTACAGTGCAGTCGTCATACACTGTAAATCCAGACGAGTTGTACAGGACGCACGCACGCCCTCTACCAAGGTCAATCAGACTAAGAGCACAGGGGTTCAATATTGTAAGCATTTGGGTTTAGCTATGTTTAATCATCATAGTGCATTATCTGAGAACGTGCACAACCTTCACATGCAAGAGAGCGGTCTTTATCTACTTTAACTACAACAATATGTATGCAATACTTTTGGAAGTCACTACATTTACATGCAGAGGTGATTGCAGACTGATTTTTGTCTCAGTTCTCCAGAGAACCGGTCAATCCACTCCTGTCCCCATCTATATGCAGGTCAAAGAACCAAATAAGTGCAAACGAAGAGACTTTCAGGAGCATCTAGTACAGTCTAGTATTTGCTCTCCGCAGCACAAATAAACACCATGAAGCTCCGGTAATTTTTACTTTCACTTTAACAGAGTAGATCAAAACAATAAAACGACACAAGTCTGACCATGGTGGAGGGGCCGTAGTTTGGCATTGCTGCTGATCTAAAACCTAGTCTGTTCCTAGCGCGATCGGACAGCAATGTTACATGAAGCTCGGATCCGAGGACAGAGTTCTCCAGATGTGAAATGGGAATCCAGGGTCTCAATTGTTATTCCCGGCTTTACATGCATTTTGAAAATCCTGTTTAAATTGAAGTAGTGATCCGGTTTTCCTGACATGCATGTAAGTGATTCACTAGAACTAATCAGCTCACAAACTGTTGCGGTCTTTGTTGTGTTGGTTGCTAGTTTGTTCTCATTGCAAACAGTAATACAGTAAATGCATGGGAGATCTCTTTTTAGTGTGTGTTAGCCTGCATGAATTTGATTTTTACTCACCTTAACCAGAACAAATTCAGATTATGACTAGGTACTAGTAATAGTCCATTTCTAATCAATTTATTTTTGGAAAATGGAAATAAGTAAATATAAATGTTCAATTGTAATTAGAGCAAGTGATCTATTTAAGAATAACTGCACTGTAATTCTTTCATCTGGCATCAGCTTATGGTTCTAAAACTGCCAATTCTGGACAACCAAATAGTGCTCTGAAATGGCTTAAAACTGCACTTATCTTTGGGAAATGATCATCTTCCGTTGAACTGTAAAGCGTATCGTTAAATTCCTCTCAGCTGGCGTAACCTCGGGAGCAGCTCTAATCTTCGCCCTGTCACCTTGATGCCTTCAATACTTTAATTAGTCTGTACGCTACACCAAGCCACCACTCGTCCAATCAGCCATCCGTTCCACAGGCAATCTCTCCATCGCCATGAGAGGCTTTTCATTAGGCTAGCCTGTGGCGCTCTATCACTCACACCGGCACCTCTCCCTTGCTCACTCGCTCTCCTCCTCTTCTTCTCGCTCTCTCCCCCTCTTCTTCTCCCTATCACCTTGCCTCTCCATTTCGCGCTGCTCTCCCTTGCCTCCATCGCCTTCATCAAGGGTCCCTCGAGTGAGCAGCTGAGTGAGTTGTTAGTGAGGGTTCGGGGCTTTTTCTTTGGCATTTTGTGAAAGCCAAGATTAGAGATCCGGTTGATGTGCAACAAAGAGAGCAATCTGGATAGGAACAAGTCACAGCTAATCTCTCTGCTATTCTCTACGTATGTGTATGTCAACTAATTAGGACACAAACAGGATACATTTGGTGTAGAGCCTGATTCGGTGTAAATTATGTAAATACACTATATTTGTATATTCAAATTTGGCTTGCCAGAAACCAGGACTGAGAAGAATGTGCTAAGGCTTCCATTTAGCTTCATCCCTCTTGCACTGACCTGCCTTTGTCCATCCATCCATCCATCTTCTTCTGCTTATTCGGGGCCGGGTCGCGGGGACAGCAGTCTAAGCAGGGACTCCCAGACTTCCCTCTCCCCAGTCACTTCTTCCAACTCCTCCGGGGGGATCCCGAGGCGTTCCCAGGCCAGCCGAGAGACATAGTCCCTCCAGCATGTCCTGGGTCTTCCACGCGGCCTCTTCCATATTCAGTTTTTTAATATCTAATTTTCTTATAACATCTATGTACAGGTTGAGATACTGGGATGTGTATGAGGAGTACTGGTATCTACTCGCATATTGACCACATGATATAGACCTTAGGCTGGCGAGCACAGTGGGGATTTTTACTTCTGTGTACGATTTTACAAACAAGCTGACTTTAAGTATTAAGTATACTATCAATGGGGTTGTCATAGTGTAAAGTTGTTGCAGAATGTTGCAGAATGATAATGCAAATAACATGCACATGTTTTAAAGCAACATTTTATTCCTCTGCCATCTTGCCTGGAACGTCCTAGTTTTGAAGTATGAAAGTATTAGGTCTGTGACGAGTTGGCTGCTGTCCAGGCTGTACCCCGCCTAAGGCCCAAAGTCACTGGCATAGGCTCCAGTCACCCACAACCCTAAACGAGAACAAGCGGTAGAAAATGAATAAAAAGTATTAATAAAAGTATAAATAGCCACAACCAAGAGCGACATGGATCTATGAAATATGAAAACTCATTGAGTGGCACAATAGGTGCTCCTTTCTTTGTTGAAGTACAAAGCAATCTATTCACTGGAAAGCAATATTCAAGATATATTTCAGTTGAGTAATATGGTTAGGTAATTGCGGGCATCAAAGAAAGCATAAAAATAATAGTTTAGTCATGGTTGTCTGTCCCAGCATGGGTGCCGTGCCTCTAGATAAAAAGAGCTTTGTGTGAGTGAATGTTCAGCATTATGGCCAACACTTAACGTCGAAGCGTCCAACACTTAATGTCTAAAGTGAAACGTGGCTCTAAAGAGAAAGGGTGACACATCAGGCTCTGTGCCTCTGTCTCTCAACTGAGAATATTCTATTAACACATGTAGACACTTTTCCAAGTGGTGCTGCTGGGAACCCCCAGAGGAACTAAAACTGTGCTTGCTTGCACATGTGCTGCTTTCAGACATATAAACCGCACATGCATGAAGACACAAAGTGACCACAGAGAGACTGGTGGGAGTGTGAGCCGGCTGAGGGAACCATATGTTCGTAGCCTTTCCACTCTCTCAGCTTGTGAATATTTCAACACACCTGAGCAGAATTACATTTGCCATATCAGTCATTTGGTCAACAGAGCATAGAGATAGTGCTTCCCAATCAACCTCCTGTGCTAGCTGTCAAGTTTGAATGCAGATCCTTAAATCCCTAGATTGTTCTTTTTTTGTAATTTGGACCATTGTGAGATAGTTGCAAAATAAACAAATTGTATTTTTTTTTTTAATCACCCTTAAAGCGCTAATTGTACTCCCTCTTTTATTTCCCTGCATCTTAGCCAAGGTTTTACTTGCTCTTTTATTTGCTTGGAGAACCGTTGCTGTTCTCACTAACCCTTAGAAAAACATAGGGGTAATTCATTAGTTTCTGAATTGAAGTCACGGTCCATTGCACTGCCCATTAACCACCCTTCAAATCCGCAATTCAGCATCTTAAAGTACAAACCCGATTTGACCTAGCTCTACTTGCTCTAAATGCCCTTTTTCTTTTATGTATGAAATTATGAACTTTCACGTCAATGTTTGTGTATAGCTGGAGCGATCGGTGTCTCTAAAGTGTCCAGGATGGAAAGTGCACCCATGGGACACCAGTAAATTTGGTTCTTTCTGGTGAGAGGGGCCCTAACCTGAAGTGGGTGCAGCTGTGTGTGTAGTTCTTGTTGTCTGTCGAAGCACACCTGAGCCATAGCTTCAAAGTGCGCATGGGCTCCACTTCCCAGGAGGCGCGGTGGGCAGCTGTTACCCCCTACCATTTCGGCGCTGGCCTGTGTACCTGTTGGCTGTGCGCAGCTCTCAAGGGACATTTTCAGAGCTGCTGGCGATGGTCCCATTAAACAAACAGCAGCGAGGGAGAGAAATAACAAACGTGCATCTATTAGGGTGGGAAGGGAACGCAATCCCTGTCCGCAAATGAACAAATGTAACTGCAATTGGGTGAAAATAGAGAGAAGGATATATTTTCAATAAGACTGTTCCCAATAGAGAGAGAATAGAGATTCTGCTGTCAGACTTTATAACAAAAACTGTTAGTACTGAACACTCGCAATACTGACCTAACCTAATACTGATGTGCAATTCTGTCGTATGTGCAATTGCTGTTGGAATTCATGTGCAATTCATGTGCAATTACTGTGAAATTCATGTGCAATCTATGTGCTGTCGTGACACATATTCATGTGCAATTACTGTCGGGATCACATGCAATGGTATTTATTTATTTATTTATTTATTTGTCTATGGGAGTTTTTATTTATTTATAGGAGATCTTCTACTGAAAGTGTTTTTTTTTTCAGACTTCCTATAAGTGATCTGTTCTTCTGTATCTACCTCTGTATCTACCTGCGTTGCACCAATGAAATTTCCCCATGTGGGACAATAAAGGAATATCTTATCTTATCTTATCTTAGATTCCTTGAATACATTAGTGATCTACTTAGACATTGTTCAGACATAAAAAACCTGTGGTGTTTATCATGCTCACAGTCAAAGCAAGCCATAGCAGCAGAGATAGTTGCAAAACACGTCTTCAATCCTTTCACAAAATACTGAAATGATTAAAATGAAAACTGTATAAAGATTGTGTAAAACTCCCAATAAATGCTTATGTAATACAACGGATTTTACTGTTGCATCTGGATTATAACTCATCACTGTGGGCTGCTGCAAGCTTTCATACACTATACAAGGTCTGATTATATTTTTATTGTGTGGGAACATGTAGGTAAATGTCATTTTTCACACTCGAGAAGGTTACTTTGGTTATGTTCCTCTACTGTGGAGTGTTGGAGGCATAAGTGCTGTTTTGTTGTTAGCATTACATGCCTTTTTAGGGCAGTTTAGTGTCATCTCGAATCATTATTTTCAGTCATGGAGTGCTTTCCAGACTTGAGTGCTTTTCAGACTTCGAGTTGTCTGATTGCTGATTTCAAGGTTACTTTAAGAGTGAATTGGTCATCCATCATTTAGAACAAAATCAAATTTCTCTCAACTCTGATTTACAGCTCATTGATTCCGTGAATTTGTCATGTTTTTCTTTCCCTGTAGTATTTTTTGTGGTGTTCATTTTTATTCGTAAGAAGCTATGTTTGTTTTGATATGGACAGACCATAAGTGTCCGTGATTGGCTAATCCACCTGTCACTCACACTCATCTGAACTCGATAAGATAATAGTTTAATACAAAAAATAAAAGGCATTATGCCTTTAAGCAAGAATGAGGATGTTTCCTGCTGTAATAGATTCAGCATCCTGCACTGCAATGTCCTATCACTCAGTGAAATTGTTTAAAATACAACAGAAAGCACACAGTCCAGGGTATAAAGTTAAGTACCATCAGAAGTTGGGGCACCATGACCATATCCCATCCTGATGAATATGGTCTGATGTTATGTAAATACACAGGGTTTCCTCTTTTATTACACACTGACCTCCTCTTTCTGCAGCCACAGCACTATTATGGCCCTCTACAAAGTGCTGATGGTAGGTGGACCTTATTGGCTGTAACACCTGACGGTTAGTCAACAATGTACTACTCACCAAGTCCCTGAAGGAGCTGCCACAAGCATTAAATTACAGAACTTCTGTTAGGCCACAGTTAGAAAAGAATGAAAGGCGATCAATATAGTTTCTCAAATGAAGTAAGTTCATTTAAGTAGAATAGTGAACACCGTTATAGGAGCCTTTTATAAGAGCATTTAGGATCAATGCAAAGTTAAAAACTATTTATTTAGTTTTGAACACAATCGTTTTATGCATTAATTAATTTAAATTATAGTAAAGGAACAGTGGGTCATAGGGAGAGTGGCAGTAGTTTAGGGATCGCTTTTGGCTGTTTTATTAGGTTTTTATGCATATGCTTACGTTAAATGTTGCCAATTATTAATTTCTTCTTTTTCTTTTTTTTCAATGCTGGTCGCCATTTTAGAATTAAATGTGTATCAAGTCAGCTGACAGCAGACGATGAAAAATCCTCTATGCCACACATTGAAGGGCACAGCCGCAGCAAGTCCCAGTGTGATTTGCATGACTTGGACGACACACTGTGAGAATGCTTGCCAAATAGGACTGTGTATCTTTGCGTGTGTGTGTGCGCTTGTGTGTGTGTGTGTGCGTGTGTACGTGTGTGTGTGTGTGTGCGCTTGTGCGTGTGTGTGTGTACGTGTGTGTGTGTGTGTGTGTGTGTGTGTGTGTGCGTGTGTGTGTGTGCGTGTGTGTGTGCATGTGTGTGCGTGTGTGTGTGCGTGTGTGTGCATGTGTGTGGGATCCGACAGAGATGGACGAGGCGTGCTCTCCCGGGCCTCTGTAGCCGCTCCTGCAGCAGCTTATGGAGGCCCTGACTTGATCTTTGATTAAAGCACAGTGCGGCTTCGGCTTGAGACGCCCCCCGCCGACATGACGGAGTGTTAAAGAGGCAAGGCTGCACATTATATTGTAGCCCTACGGAGCACAGGCTGTAGAACACCTGTCGAAATGACATGACACGTCTGTGGGACTAAATGAATGTATCAAAGACATGTTAATCTGTGAGTTAGTCTTGATCCTACGGCAGGACGGGGTCTAAAATGCATGTTTTGAACAGACTTAATCATCACCAGTGAACAATTACCCCAGAAAGGGGTTTTTGGCTGTCTGGTGGTTGAGTGGTTTAAGCGGTAGCACATAAGCAAGACTCTGTGCCGGTTTCTCAGTGGTGTGAGACTGATTCTCGTTTGACTTGGTGCATCAATCAGACAAACTGAATCATGGACTGAGTAACTTATATGTGTCTGATGTTGTACTTTTTGCTGCTCTTCCATTAGCCTTTCCCCAAATTGCAATAACTATCTTCTGGGCTGGAATAATTGCTTTCTGGTTACAATACATTTGAGAGGACTGTCCATGCAGCTCTGCCTGGACCATGTTTGAGGTGTGGATTGATGAGGGACTTGAGCTTTCATGGTGCATTGCAGGGAACTGAAGTCAGGGAGTCCAGTCTGTTAAGTGAAATTACAATATGGGCATATGGGCTGATTGTGCTGTGTATGGAGCCCGAGTGACTTGTACGTGTAATATATGTTCTACATGTATTTTGTTTCTCTTATGTCATCTCCTGGTTGACTGCTATGTACTGACTCCTGCCCAATCGAAATCTCTCCATTGGATTTGATTAATACATTAATGTTAATATTTTATGATGTGTAACTCATTACCCAAGGCACCCTCTACCCCTTTCTTTGTTCTTTCTTTGTTGCATAAGAAAGAGGACAAATATCATTTTTGACATGATGCAATATGAGTAAATGTGCCTCAGGCAGCAATAATTTCCAATAAAAACATAACTGCGTTTACAATTCCCTTACATAAGAAGACATTTCCCTGGGATATATGTGTACTAAAGATGAGTACGAGTAAGTGAATAAAGCACTACTCAACGTGCTACTTAGTTTACACCAACGCTGAAAAGGCGTGAGAAGAGGTATAATTTATTGTTTGGTTGAAGCAAACAAAAGACGGTAGGCCCTTATGTAAGTGAGCTATATAAAGATACGGTGTGTCCGCACATGTTGTAAAGCCTTCGCAGCGTTTTCCAGAAGCAGCCCAGGTCCCCATGTGATAATCATGCTAATTACAGTTTGGCGAGTGCAGCTTCTTTGTTTATCTGCTGGAAATTAGAATATAATTATATTTGTAAGGCCTGTTCAGGCTTGGTCCCCCCCTGTCAGACAGTTTATTTATGTACCACACCTCTTCAAAGAAATCATATACTTTAATATTCTTCACCCACTGATGTCACCCACTCGTCAGCCAGATTTGATTATGGAATTGGAATAGGATGATGCTTGTTTTTCTTTATGAATCCTCCATTTATTTGTAATTTCATCTGATGCAAACGTACTATCAGTCAAGTTCAACCAGGCCTTTGTAAGATTAACATTCTTCTACTACTACTACTACTACTACTACTACTACCACTACCACTACCACTACCACTACCACAACACCACAACACCACCACACCACCACACCACCACACCACCACACCACCACACCACCACACCACCACACCACCACAACACAACACCACAACACCACCACACCACCACACCACCACACCACCACAACAACACAACACCACAACACCACCACACCACCACCACACCACCACCACACCCAACACCACACCACCACACCACCACAACACCACACCACAACACCACCACACCACAACACCACAACACCACCACACCACCACCACAACACCACACCACAACACCACCACACCACCACACCACAACACCACAACACCACCACACCACCACCACACCACCACCACACCGACACCACAACACAACACCACAACACCACAACACCACAACACCACCACACCACCACCACACCACACCACCACCACAACACAACACCACAACACAACACCACAACACCACCACACCACAACACCACCACACCACAACACCACCACACCACAACACCACCACCACACCACCACCACCACAACACAACACCACAACACCACCACACCACACCACCACCACAACACCACAACACCACCACACCACAACACCACCACACCACAACACCACAACACCACCACACCACAGCACCACCACACCACCACACCACACCACCACCACAACACAACACCACAACACCACCACACCACCACCACAACACCACAACACCACCACACCACAACACCACAACACCACAACACCACAACACCACCACACCACAACACCACCACACCACAACACCACAACACCACAACACCACAACACCACCACACCACAACACCACAACACCACAACACCACCACACCACAACACCACAACACCACCACACCACAACACCACAACACCACCACCACAACACCACCACAACACCACAACAACACCACAACACTTGAGTGTCTGTGTTATTCCTGAGACAAGCTGGCCCCGCCTAAGGCCCAAAGTCACTAGGATAGGCTCCAGTCACCCGCGATCCCTAACGGGGTAGAAAATGAATGAAAATGAATGAATAATGGTCACTTACTGCAATAAACTGAACCCCCTATATTTAAAGCCTATTAATTTCAGCAAAAGTTAGCAATAAAAGGCCTTAACAAAG
This sequence comes from Eucyclogobius newberryi, assembly GCF_026437365.1. Classification (NCBI taxonomy): domain Eukaryota; kingdom Metazoa; phylum Chordata; class Actinopteri; order Gobiiformes; family Gobiidae; genus Eucyclogobius; species Eucyclogobius newberryi. The sequence goes on from NW_027315823.1 coordinate 20,917,035, forward strand.
TGCTACCAAGACTCCTGCCTCCAGCAGTGCAATTACAAGTCTTCCATACAGTGAGCTATGACCAGTTGCAGTGCATCCTCTGTTGTTCTTTGGACTGCACTACTATAACAGAGGAGGTATACTACAAAAACTGCATCAGATTGCTGCCTCCCTCCACACACTAAAGTGTTACAGTGTTCTATGTTTTTATTGAAACTCAAACTAGTTGGCACAGAGCAAATTGTGCACATCTGCTGTCAGCCTCAGAGCACACAGGGACATAACACTTATTAAACACTCAAGGACAGGCAACTTGACAAAATATAGTCTCGTTCACTTACATTTTAGTTTTTTCATTAAACCACTTTCATCGCAATGGAAGAAATATGTGAAATATGACTTAAAAAAATATATTTGCGCTGGCCTGATCTTATCTGTTTTCATGACTCTCCAGAGAGGATCTCCAGATCTTTAGCTCTGATACCTCCAGCTCTGCCTCCTGTTCTCACTGAGCATTAATACAATTTATTCTCTTCTGCAGGCTCCGCAGCTTGGCACTCTGATGGGGGTGTACCTGCCATGTATCCAGAACATCTTTGGAGTCATCCTCTTCCTCAGGATGACCTGGCTGGTGGGCATTGGAGGAGTCATTGGGACTTTCTTCATTGTCTTCATGTGCTGCGCCACAGTAAGTGTTAACAAAAAATAAATGTAAAAGTGCCACAAAATATTCTGAGGTATTGTACCCTGTCATTTTCAAATTAACTGTTGCTGTCGTTCCCTCTGTGATGATAAAGAATAGAACAAAATAGAGACAACACACACTGCATTGTTCGTGGTTCTCAGTAAACTGTAGTGGTGTGTTGTTAGTGCAGGAGTCTTACGTAGGCCTACACAACTAATTTAATTTCCATCGAGGTCATCTCTAATGGCCAATGATCAGCTTGGGTCTCAACACATATTAAGCAAAATTTAGTTTTTTTGAGCTTTTAACCATGTTCTTACACTGTTTCCTCATCAAAAACATACCTGGTGTAGCATTGAACTTAATTCCCTCTAGTTTGATGAAACCTGGTTAGAAACACCTCTCCCCTCTGATCGTCAAAAACACTCCATTCTGAATCTCCTCCATAACTGACCCATCTAATCATGATCAGTACAACTGCGTGCTGAGACCTGGAAGTGGGAGGCCAGCTGCAAATTGTGAAAAACTAGGCCTATTATTATACTGTTATATAATAACTATATAATCATATATGTTATAATATAAAAGTGTCAAAGTGGAAAAAAATGCTGTGAAGTTCCAGACCTCGGCTTGTGGAAATTCTTTCAAATTAGACCTCGGTGAAACTTTATTAGTGAACCCTGCTGTAGATGGTGCCAAAACTCAGCTTATCCTGCGGCAAACGGCAAAGATCCAAATGTAATTTTGTTTGTTATTTAATTTAGTTACGGTCAATCTACATGAGGAAAAGAAAATTGTGATACATTTATACCCAGTCCTGCCTTCAAACACAGCCCCGCCTTTGTCCCTTGTCTTATCTTCCTTTACGTAACTGGAGTTGGTCCGATCCTCAGATTGTCTGATTCAATGTCTCCATACCTTTCCTGAATGTTGCATACTTTGTAGAGACAGAAGTGGCTGCGTTCCTCTTGTTGCGTCTGTTGTAAGGGTGTGACAGTGAACAAACTTCTGTCTGGAGACATGGACATGTTGGTGTATTAAAGTTGAATTGATCGATTCAGTAAAAGGTACAACTATGTCTTATTGAATTCTCCGAGTGTATGTCGTCTCCTCACTGTGCTGTGTGCTGTATGACGGCGTGTATGTGCGAGTGTTTGTTCAGCCTAGATTCTCCTTCAGCACATAGTGTATTTATAGAACAGACCTCTCCAAATGCAAGCTATGACAAACTGTGTCCGAGATAAGGCAGTGGGCTTCAGAGTCCGTAGAACATTAGAAAAACGAATGAACACAATATCAAAGTGGGATATAATGCTATAGAAACATTAGAAGCAGCAAATACTTAGCGTAGTCAAGTTTGAAACATTAAAGGAAGTCATATTCAGTGGTACTACTGGAAACTCAAAAAACGAGACCCAAAGATGTGCATTTAAATGAAATTAAAAATGTAAAAAGTACATAAAGAATGATCATGAGAGTTGATGGTCAGAGTGTATTTTTTCTACTCTGATAATATGTTTTACTCACCCAACCATTACTCTTGCTAGTCTGAAATATGCTTCTCAATAAGCTTGTATAGAGAAAATCTCCCTGTAACGCAAGTTGGTTGAGCTCTAGAAATGGCAAAAGAAAGGCGCAGTGCGGTATATGTAGGAGCTCAGAAGTCAGTAACATCTGAACAGGTTGATGCAGGGTTGGCAGCCGCTCAAACCCACACAGACACTGACACTGCTACACATGTTCAAACATATACGCTCCCCTCCCGCTCCGCATGCTTCATTTTGTCACTCTATTTAGGTCTGGCTGGCACACACACAGATGCACTCTCTTATCAGTCACAGAGAGCTCATAGCAGGACCCTGGGGGCGATAAGCCTGAGTGTGAAACCCCCACTCCCCTCCTCCTCCTGAGCTCCTTACATAACACATACACCTAAGGGCCCTAAGGGGACTCGGGGTGCACCCCCACTCGCACACGTCTCAGTGCATACATGTGCATAGGGATGCTACAATCACTGCGATACGCATGTTTGAGCACCTCTGGCCTGAAGCGCGTAGCAGGCAATGTCATAAATATGAGAGGAGATAAGGGCAGATTGTAGCTGCAGATGCAAATTGGCATGAAAGTTTGCCAATTAAGAAAAGTTTAACTTGGCAAATGCTCCTTTATCAAAGTTTAAATATCTGGAAAGTATTTTGTCTACATCGTACTGAATACAGACATTTTTTGTAACTGCATCACAATGTCAGACATACACTGATTTGATCTGTGTCCTCATGGTATAACGTCTTACCCAAGAGTTCACAGAGAGTCGGGTGAGATTGACAAAAATTAATATCTTATTTTTAGGATCCTGATAACGACAGACGATAATTAACCTTGGAGAGACAAAGAGACAACAGAAAGAAGCATTTAGCCAGCTTTATTACATGGGTTATTTGGCACAGAAGACATTGTGATTATGGGCGCTCCAAAACAAGAATTATATTAGATGTCTCCCACCAGGGCCTGGAGCCTGGTGGTGGTAGATATGGGGAGAGGGGAGAGATGATGATGAGGACGATGTGCGGGATGCAGAGGATGAGAAGGGTATGTGGTGGTAGATATGGGGAGAGGGGAGAGATGATGATGAGGACGATGTGCGGGATGCAGAGGAGGAGGAGGGGAGGTGGTGGGTCGCAGCACAGACTGAAAGCGGCCGCGCCAACTGCATGAGGGTTTAAATGGGGCAAACTGCGCTGATTGGGAGCAGAGGAGGTGCGGCCTGACATGGGGAGGAGTAACACGGCTGCGTTGATGGAGGCTGGAGAGAAGGTCTTCCAGGCTGAATGTACTCAATTATGTCAATTTAACAGAAATGTGTTAAAACATATTATTTTAAGTTTAATTAGAGTGGAGAAATATCACCTTACACACTTTTACATTTACAATGCAACTTTTTATTCATTTTCATTTTTGATGAGCTCTTTTTTGTAGCATTTACTATAAACATATACTCAATATTGATTTGTTAATAATACTCAATATTATTTGCATATCTTCATAACAACATTCACTTCACATTATGTCATGGAATCAGACATACACCAGATGCTATTCCTTAACACATAGAGAACACAATTCAACTTAGAATATGAAACGACACAGAAATGTCAGACATTTGTATGGCAAGCTTGGGAGAAAACGCTGGGCTGTGTCAGCCAAGCCGTTGTAAGGAGCCTGGCTGATCCTCCTGCGTCTCACCCCGTTTTTTCCCATGCTGGTTGGTTTTATTAGATATTCTGGATTAGGCGGGTCACATTTCTCATTGGTCAGCTTCACATCAAGGCACTTGGTATTTTTCCGTAGAGATAAAGCCTGCAAGGGGGGGTGCAACTCCCCCCCCCCCTGGGGCAACATTCTTTGGCCCATCTTTATGATACCTTCACAAACAAATGCAGTTTGTCAGACACCCGTTCTTCTCTTAGACTAATGATGCAGATAAAATATCACTATTATGCAGATAAAATACATCACAGAAATATACTAATATAGTCACATTTTATCACATTTCCCTCCTGTTTATCAAAGCATTAGTCTACTGTCTCATATGCCAAACATATTATTCTTTTCAGTTTTCAACATGTCTTTCATATTGGTGTTAAAATGACACTTTTACACTCAAAAATAATGCACATTTCTCAACATTGAACACACTCCTTTTCTCTCAGCCCACAACATGTCACTGCTTTACTGTCCTAAATTTTGAGTCAGATTTGTCAATCTCTGTAATTTGACAAACAGACAATTTATCTTGTCGATAATTTGTGCGGTGAGATGGGAAATATAGAAGTACAAGCGGAAAGCCCTTAAACCAGGGACCTCTCTGGACACCCCAATAGAATCAAATATGTAGTATCAGGTGCTACTGGAACCAGACTGTCCACTAACCTCTCGACCTTGACCCTGCGGTATGGTTCTGGGTGATGCTGGTCTTTGTTATGACCATGGCTGGCCACAAAAGGGATACATAGGCACAACGCCCCACAAGTGTCCCCACACCACCATACGTCCTCGCTTGGTTTCTTAAGAGACCTTCTTCCGCTGCTCGCTTCGGTCACACCTATGACACATATGAACTGGTACATTTCCCATCTCAATTCATAATCTCATTAACATTACATGTAGTTATGTTGTAGCAGATAAAAAAGCTCTCTCAGTTAGTGCAAACAACAGTGGCTGTATAATATGCCATTGCGTTTCTTCAGCTACTGTCATGTCAATTATACATTGTACATTATTACACATCATGCATTTCATAACCACCTTTCAAGTTGATCACTTATTTTCTTCCCTCTATTTTCCATTTCTGTGTATGTTGATCGATTGTCCCGATTGTCCCGATTGTCCGGTGCATAATACAGGTGTTCAGCACCCATATTATCGTCATCGCTGTGATGATGATAACTGTTGATTCTTTTTCACAGAGTATGGTACTCTGCGCACCGTAGCCTCTGGCTCTCGTTCATCGTAGCAGAGTATAGTACTTTGCGTACTGTAGAATCTGTTTGTTGTCTCTGCATACAAAAACGAAGAATACAAACGAAGTCCTGCGTCCTGCAGTTTGCTTATGGATCTGCCGCTGTGTTGTCCAGACATTTCTCTCACTTTCCCATGAGAGCACCCATGTTCTCGTCCCTCCAATGGTCGGTGTGAGGACGACACGGTGTGGCTTCGTCCACTTTGCTCGTCCACTTGGCTCGTTTCTGTAAACACCACATCTCCAACACGTTTTGCTGCGGTGATAAACAAAGTCTTTTCGACAATTCAATGTATTTCAAACAGTTTTCTTGTTTACAATTTTTTTTTTTTTTAGTAATTATTGATTCGGAATATTTGTTTACTAGTCCATATCCCTTCTTTTTGAGATATGGCCTTGCCTATTTCTCAAACTTCTACACAATTCTACATTTAAACAAAATTAAATAATCCAGATAGTTTACAACGTTCACTAATCCAGGATGTAATCAAGGAAGAGATGGAATTGCGTCTGTCACTCCAACTCCGCAATGTCACCTCTTGACCTTTCACAGTTCAGTGGTCACATCCCTGGCTGAGCCCCCCCTTCCATGGCGCTGGGCCCCCACCCTATGTGGGTCAATCAGTCTGTGTGTCTGTAATCTTACACTTCCCAAACCTATCTGTTTTACCACCATTTGTTTCAAACTCCAAATGTTTCACTGTGTGTGTGTGTGTGTGTGTGTGTGTGCAATACAAATACATCAAACAATAATAATTATCTCAATAATTCCCCGTTGAGCTGGCCTTAAGGGTCAGTTCACAACTTACAGTATTAACATCAAATTTCACATCTCCTCTGTTTGTGTGGCTTGAATAAAATCACCCATCTAATGTAATATGTGCTAATCTTCTATATGTGCTTCAGGTGAGTTTCAAACTCAATCTCTCACACCTGCTCATGTGGTGCTTTACAAACATTGTGTATTAGTTTGTTCTAGCAAGTCTATATGTGTATAACAATCAAAATGATTCTAAACCTTCCCCTTGGTTATAAGGCACATCATTTTATCAACCCGTTTTTCCCCTTGTTGCCTACTTTCTTTGTCTTTCCTTTGTCACGTCATCACATCTTCCTCTCTGTCTTCCCCTCTGTTTCTCTCTGTCTTCCTCTCTGTCTTCCTCTCATAACGGAGGAAACACCCATTTCCAAATTTCTAAACCTGCTCTTTCTTTCTCTCTTTTCACTTACTCTTACCCTTCACTTGTAACCTGCTTTTACTTTCTCTCCTTCTTGTAGTCTAACCATCTCTTGCCTCCGTCCTGAGTCCTATAATGTTTAAGTCCTGTTATCACTGGTTTTCATAACTTCTATAACGTCTAAATTTAGATGATGAATCTCCACAATCCTTCAGGTATTTCCTTTAGAATGTCAAATTATTTCCCTCTTAATGTTAACTTTTCCTATTACTCATCAGTCAACCCCCCCTGAGGTGTAACTGTTGGTGTCCCTGTGATCCGTAAAGATAACAACATCTGCTCCATCCTGAGTCCTCCAGATTCTTTGCCAGTCAATAGCCCCTTATCTCTGACTACCTTTATGACTTGGTGTCGTTTGCCTTTAGTTAATAACCCATTCATGTCTTTCCAAGGAGGACATCGGACGTCACTATTTAACTTATTCCCTCACTTAGTCTACATCGCAATACGAGGTTTCCTAATGATAATACAAATAAATAAGTTACTGATAGAACTTTTACTATCACTTTACTTACTGCCCGTTCTACTCCTATGTCCAAAAACATCAGTAGTCACAAATTTACCCATATTATCACTTCCAGGCCTGTGCCTGCATTTGATTCTAAATTTAAAAACACTTCTGTCTTTTCATCCTGTACTTTCATCTAGTCATGCATTAAGTCCAAAAAGATAATTTTCGTCAAGTCCAAAAATAAAACAAAACAAAACGTAGCTTTGTTCTGTGCACTCAAAAAACACGATACCGTAAAAACACAACTTTTGTATTCTATGTCGGGGACAGGAAGTGTCCTGTCTGTGATCACATTCCCCAAAATATTGGCCATCTATAAAAATCTGAATTCTTCTTCATCTCTTATCAGTTTAATGAAATATTTTATAATTGATTGTTGTCAATCAAAACAAAACCCTTAAAATTTGTTCAAATACTAAAATTTAAAACCAGCTGAGTTTAGTTTTACTTATTTCATCAGTTCAGAGCGTCCTCTGAACTGCTTTCTTCTTCCTTCTCCTGCCTTGTTGTTGACCCCCCTTATCTCCCCCTCTCTGCCACGTCATCTGAGCACACTGGAAGTCTCACTCCAAAATCCTCATGACTTTTCCTTTGTCTTTTTACAGTTTGGGGTGATAATTCTGGCATTATGTGGTCTCGGTCGTCTGAGAGAAATGCTACTTGCTTTACAGTCACGGTCAATGTCAAGCTTCTAGAGAAAATTCCATATTAGATTCCTCCGGACATAAACGTGGTGTTTAAGATTCACCCGTGACTGCAAATTTTAGATCTCTCAGAATAACGCCTTGTGACCCTTGTATGATTAATTGTGATTCACACTTGTTAGTGAATCACTTATTAATCCTCATTCACACATTCACACTTCTCTCTTACTTACTTCGCTCGTGCACAGCGCTCCTCATGATGAGCTTCACTCATCTTTATGTCAGTAACAACTCGGCATAAGTCAAATCAAATCAAATCAATTTATTTTTGTAAGGCCCAAAATCACAACAACAGTTGCCTCTGAGGGCCACAGGGAGAAATGAATCAACAATGTCTGTGGTGGCGATGAAGTCAGACAATGTCTGTGGTGGCGAGGGACGATGTCCCAGGGTCCTCTGTCCTTAGACTCTCCTTCTCGGCCAGGAAAAACTACAAAAAAAACCTCCTTGGGAAAAAAGCGTAGAAACCTGGAGGAGTTCCAGTGAAGGAGAGATCCGACTCTCACAGACGGACAGACGGACACGAGGGAGACTGGAGCTGGACCCACTCTTCAGGCAGATGAGGGACCGACTGAGGCGAACTGGACCCACTCTTCAGGCAGATGAGGGACCGACTGAGGCGAACTGGACCCACTCTTCAGGCAGATAAGGCATACATTAAATCACTTTCGGTGAGAAACTTAACTCGTGGTGAGCAATTTAACTCCTTTATGTGAGAACTTATCTACACAAAGCCAACCCCCAAAATATTTCCTCAGTAACATCAAACCGGGCATTTCCTCAGTAACATCAAACTGGGCATTTCCTCAGTAACACCTAACTGGGCATTTCCTCAGTAACACCTAACTGGGCATTTCCTCAGTAACACCTAACTGGGTATTTCCTCAGTAACACCTAACTGGGCATAAGAGCCTATAATATTTTTCCAGTAACTATCAAACTAATGCATAAAACGTTTCATGGCTAACTCTTTTTCACACACAAAATTTTGTCTGACCTTCTTCGTCGCCTGTGTTCTCCTGCTGCTTCGAAACGACGCGCTCTCCTCGCGGAGAATGAGGTGCGATGGGCGGCCACGGGGAAAAGTGGACTTCTTTCAGCTGTGCACAGACTTCACCGATGCACCCGTCAATCTCCGCGAAGGGGCTGCTTGTCGTCCGGCTCGATAGGACCAGAAAATGTCATGGAATCAGACATACACCAGATGCTATTCCTTAACACATAGAGAACACAATTCAACTTAGAATATGAAACGACACAGAAATGTCAGACATTTGTATGGCAAGCTTGGGAGAAAACTCTGGGCTGTGTCAGCCAAGCTGTTGTAAGGAGCCTGGCTGATCCTCCTGCGTCTCACCCCGTTTTTTCCCATGCTGGTTGGTTTTATTAGATATTCTGGAATAGGTGGGTCACATTTCTTATTGGTCAGCTTCACATCAAGGCACTTGGTATTTTTCCGTAGAGATAAAGCCTGCAAGGGGGGGTGCGACTCCCCCCCTGGGGCAACATTCTTTGGCCCATCTTTATGATACCTTCACAAACAAATGTAGTTTGTCACACACCCGTTCTTCTCTTAGACTAATGATGCAGATAAAATATCACTATTATGCAGATAAAATACATCACAGAAATATACTCATATATTCACATTTTATCACACATTATCATCTAAATTTTAATATATTTCCCAATGCCCACCTTTAGTTTCACCTACTGCAAAGTGCTCATCTAGGGCCTTTCTTTGACTAAACACTTAATCTCTGCATTCACGGGACACTTTAAGGGCCAAATTTCCAGACCGAGGAGAAAAAACATGATAAAAGACTTGAATAACACTGGCTGGGTTTATGCCTTTAACTCTGAGTCAGTTTTTCATGAGACGCTCAATCACAGCTTCACATCTGGAGCAGTCGACCACTTAACACTGATATTACTCCGTCACGCAGCATTTTGACAGAACATTACCCAGATGCCTAGCTCTTTTCTGCAGACCATTATGATATGAGGAATGTTTCTTTGTATGTTTCTGCTTTAACACATCACCACATTAAGCATGAAGCGATGCACAGTGGCTGCCCATCGGAGGAGTGTGCAGGCGGTAGACGCCACGCCGCTTTTCCCAACATGGCTCCAAATATATCTTTAGAACGGATAATAAATGCCGCCTTGTCACAGAGATAAAATGAGCTGTAATATTCGGGATGGGGGGGCCTGTTGTTTGGTCTTCCTTATTACCACCAGTTGTTGAATCCTGGTGCTGAGAAAAGCTAAGGGTGGTTTGCCCTCTGCCGCGACTCATTTAAATGCTAAGAATGCCTTTCTGTCGTTCATCCCTCCCCATTTTTCACTCCCTCGTTTTTTTATTTGCTGGACTCATTATTTTCTCTTTCAACCTCCTCTGCCTTTCATTTTTTGCACCTACACTTGTTCTGCTGTGCCATCTCTGTCATCTCTCTCAGCTGGCTAGTCCTTTTTATTCTACTTTTTAACTTTTTACCCTCATTGTTAGTTTGAAACTAAAAATCGCCTTGCTCTCCTTCACCTGACACTTTTGCCGCTTGCACCACATTTCCATAGGGATTCCTAAGTGACAAACAGTGCACTGAAAATAGGCATGCGGTGTACTTCCATATTGTGTGTGAATTGATGAAGTTATACTGGACAAAAGTATTCAGCGTTTGTGTAATGAAGCGTGCTAATGAAACGCGTTCTCAGGGCTTCTACAGAACTCGGTGCCTGTCAAAAGCAATTTCCACTCATCGCCAAGGTCAAACAGAGGCCAAGTGCGACTTTGTGGATTTGAGAGGGAAGAGACCAAAAGTGTTCCTTGGAGTCAGTCATGCAGTTCTAGACAGAGAAAATAGAATTATTGCATTATAGGCCAAAAGGAATTTGACTCTCACTTTATGTTAACACATCTATTGACCTTATTCCGCCGACTTTTCCGCTTTTTGCCACATGATCGGCACTTCCATTGTAATTGCACTTCCAGTCCAGCGGGAACTCCGTTGGTTGAAATGGAGAACAAGGGAAAAGTCATACCGCGAAAATATGCTATAAAGTAGATTTATTTGTGTAAAATATCCAATGTCCATGTGACCAACAAGTCAACAATGCACCGATTCCCTGGACGGCCCGAAAACTGCTTTTAGAAGTTATTTTCTCTTGAGGTCAGCAGCCCTATGTTAACAAATGCAACAAGAAGAAGATTATGTCGTATGGCAGGGCCAAGACGGGCCTCCGGAATAAGGTGAATAGGACAAAAATATAGCAAAAAGTCAGGCTGCTTAGTAGTGTGTTTTAAGACCCATTCCTGTTCATGGATATACAGCACATAGACACAATAGTAGTAGCCTGTTTAGTTTATATTTAAATAAACATAACACATTATACTTGATTAACACTACCTCTCAAGTTATTATATAAAATGTAGTTAAAAACATTGAAACCAGTCTGGTGCCCCCTGTTGTTTGACTAGAGTAGTACATCTTGGTGTGAGAGCGTGCACAGGCGTTTGTCCCAGTTTCTCTGCCCTCAGAGGCTTCACCTCGAGCCGAATGTCTGCTCATCTGCTGTGTCCTACCTGGAGCAAATGAGCAACCATATTCAGTATTCAGTATCAACATCACATCATGAATCCTATGAACAAGGTAACCTTCCCAAAATACTAGGTCAACAATAACAATAGGTCAATTTTAGAGGCTTTACAACCATTAAAAAAAGGACATATGAACTTGTAGCATTGGAACAACACATTTCGATTTCAACTGCTAGTGTCTGAGTGACTGTGTCTGTTTCATTCTAGCAAACAAACAAAATTGTATTTGTGCCTTTTATTTAAAGATAATATCAATGGGTTTCAGAATGAAAAATGTGCACCACTGTCAAAGAAATTGTTTAAGGGAGTGGGACTCCGAAACACTGTTTGGAATATTTATCTTCTTTTAAATGGTCAAAAGTACTCAAAATGGCATCTGTAAATTAATTCGGAATCACAATAACTTTTAACCATTGCATTTACATCTGCAACAGAATCAATTACTTTTTAAAATTGTATTATCAATTTGAATGCAAACGTGTGACGAGGCGTGTTCATACACTGAGGCTACGCTTCAATAGAACCATGAGTTTAACTTGCTCACACACGCTTTTATCAGAGCCACTGTGTCAACATAAACCCATTTTATCCTCCATCATAAACTCTGAAAGCCTCCATTACTTTACCTGAACAGCCTCAAAGTGGGACAGTAAAATAGGCCACAAGCTCTGGGTCAGCGGGAAGAATACACTGCTCCCTACTGTGCCATAACCAGGTGTCTGCATTCTCACACACAGAAACACATCCAACTGCTGTCATGCACCTTTTCATTAACCCGTCACTAATTCAGTCCAAACATAGCTAAGAGGGCGAGACACCGCGCGCTTTCTCCCCGTGTTTGTGGCACCAGTGATTGATGATGATGGCCAGTGCCCCTGTCTGCACTAACGGCAAGAGGGTGACGGGAGAAATAAAACTAGGACGCCGTGAACCCAAGTGTAAAAAAAATCAAACATTGTGAGAGTGTTTTAGAGCTACTGAACTTTTGCTAAAGTCCTCTAAACTCAATCTGACCATCTGCTGGGCACACATGCACAGCTTTCATCAGATTTAACACTTAAATAATTACATCCTTATCTACTGTGGGGAAGATCTCATTATGACCACATTAGAAAGACTTGTTACTCTGACACATCAGTGTCTATGGTCTGTCCACCGTGCCCCAAGGTGACACTAAAAATGCTTGTCCAATTAGATGATCAAAATTAGAGCTACAGAGTCAATACTCTCTTCTCAGTATTATTTACTTCTTGGTTCTATGCGATTTCAGACATGTTAAAGCCCCTACAGCTGAACAATAAATTACAAGGTCCCTTACTATTGTAGAATAAGGGTTTGGTTGTTCAATGGATTGGATATTGTCCAATGAAGAAGATGGAATCAGATGGAAACGCTGTTGTTTGTTGTTACTACTCGACGCCAATGAGAGTGCCCACAGTTCAAAGCTGGAGGATGAGTCAGAATGGTAGAATTTGCTAGAGTTTAACTTTTCGATTGCAGTTTTGTGGTTGGTTCATGGTACATATCTTTGTCATTACTGGGCATATCCACATGGAACAAACACTGGCACCAAGCTCAATGTCTTCTCTGTCGGCGCAACGTGAAATTGTTTTCTTCAGAAAGTGGTGCCGTTATTAAACCCCAACTCTGTGAGAGTGTTGTCAGCTGAAAGGACATTAAGCCATAAGGTTGAGCCAATGCCTAATAAGAACAACATTTGTGGATATTCTGTTTGGATATTGTCGAAGTTTAGTCTATACAGACTGCGGGAGGCGAGGATCGTTCTCAAGTTCTTTATTTGATGAAAACATGGAAAAACAGGCAAAACAGTAGCGTGTTGTTCGTCTTGCACATTTCATTATAGACGTCATCGTCCTTGGTGGTATAATTCAGTGTGGCATGCAATGGATCATAAGGCTCTCTCATCGGGAAGAGTGTCCTGGCCCAAGATTTGTAATGTTGCCATAGTGTGGAGGCTGAGTTGCCTGAAACTGGATCAGTTAAGACTTGTAACCAGTATATGTCAGCAGGTGTTTTCAAATCTTCAATCACATCAGGAGACATATATAGAATTTGTGTTTGTCTATTTGTCTCAATCGTCCGAAGTAACTGTATTGTCTGGGATTTACTCAGCAACTTATGACCATCAGGGCAAAACACTAGGGACAATGATAGTTTGCACATTAAATCCCGTCCACACAGGGAAATGCCACAGCTTGGTAGAAACAGGAAAGAGTGTTCCACAACTTGTTCAGATAGTCTCACTGCCAATGGTACAGTGAATGGTCTTTCCTCTGGCTTTCCCACACAACCGCTAATGGACATTGTTTTGGTGGTAAGTGGATAAGGTTGTTTGATGCAAGAGACAGTGGCTCCTGAGTCCACGAGAAATTTAATTTTCTGTCCATTAACTGTGAGCACCACCATTGGTTCACTTTTCCAAGGGAGAAGTGACTGGTCCTCTTGTTGCGGGCTCCGTCAGTAGCTATAAGGATCAACCTGTTCCTGTGCGTTCCGATATTGTGGGCCTGCATCTCCATCTCTAAGGTTCATAGCTCGTTGAGGGGGCATGGATGGTGGTAAATAATTTTGGTTTGACATGGGTTGATTTGTAATCATCAATTGTGGTCTTTGAAATTGACCAGGTTGGGTTGGGGTCATTTGATATTGACTTCTTTGTGTTTGCCCTATGGGGCAGTCTCGAGCCCAATGTCCAAGTCCAAAGCAATTTAAGCACTGATCAGGAGTCACGCTGAACCTGTTTTGTCCTCTTCCAGCTCCTAACCCACGGCCTCTTCCACGAGGGAATGTGTCCCGTCCACGTCCTTGATTGTAGATGATTACTGAAGCAGGTGTGTTGTTTCTTGGTTCTCTGGCATATGGTACTGCCTGTGGTTGTGTCATATCGGGTTGCATTTGTCCCAGGACCATTTTAACTGCCATAGCAATTTGTTGGGCACCGTCTGACACTGGATTCTCTTCTGTTGCCACAGCCATTACCTTGGCAGACTTATTTTCTTTCTTTTTATCATTCCCATCTTCTTGGAGCTTTTTGAGTTGTAACTTGATCGTTGTCATTTCCATTTTTTTCATATCCTCATTCTGTCCCTTTCTTTCCTTCAGGTACTTAGCAACGTGATGTTGGCAATTGGCATCAAACTCCTTTTCTGTCTTGGAGTAAAGACCCACAACATCAGCCAACTGATCCTGGACCCCTTTAGGTAGTCCTTTCACCAGAGTAGAAAAGAACATGATAGTGTTGCCAGTACCAGGTTGTATGGGCTCTCCAGTTGCATCATGGAACTGTGCTTTAGCTCTTTGCTTATATGCAAAGTAGTCTTCATCATGTTTCATTTCCAGAGCCAACAGTGCGTCAGGAAGACAGGTGGGATACATTCCTTTAAGTACCTGAGTTAACTGAGGCTTTATGGTGGCAAATGATGTGGATGCTCGAACTGGAGCATGAATCTGTTTGGATACTTCAGAACGGATCCTGGCCGTCGTATTCTCATCCGTTGCCCTTATAAGAATTGCAGACACATCTTCCCAGCAAAGTGTTTCTCCCGCTGTATTCGTGGTTAATGCTATGAGGAAGGCCGGCGCACCTTGTGTCAGTTCGGGCAGTTTTAACATCAGCCCTTCTAGATCTTTCAATGCGAATGGTTGGTACACTTCTTGGTTACTTGCAGTCATTCGGAGAGGTGTAATGAGAGGAGGAGCTTCTTCAGCACAAGAAACCTCATCATCTTCTTCCTTGGTACCTTTGTCCACGGGGAGCGGGTGAAGTTCTCCACTCAGGAAAGCGTCATCGTATCCATGCCCATCCACCATTCCTGTGAATGCTCCCACCACATATTGATTTGGTGTTGACACAAATGGGTCTAAACCCGTTTTCTTCTGTTGTTCCACTCCTCTTTGAATGTGGAGTTTCTGCTGTGCTTGCTGCTTACTTTTAGCTTCTATTAGCCCAGTTCCTAGGACTGTGACTGGTTCCCCCTTTCGTCCAAGCTGTTTTTCTTGTTTCCTGCGTAGCTCAGCCGCCACTTCCCGTTCCTTTTCTTCCAGTAGTCGTTGTAATCTTCTTTCTTCATCTGTGTCCGAAGCCAACCCAGGTGGGGACCATGCATTGGTGGCAAGTTGTTCTTTTTGAGCCACTGTTTGCTCGAGCATGAATTTGGAGATGTGATTTTGGCTGGAAACCAATGTTGTCAGAGCTAACACCTGTTCCTTCAAATCCTGCATCTGTCTTTGTTCTTGAGTGGGTTCTGACGGAACCATAGTCAGAGTACCCGAGACTACAGCATGTTTCGTTGGCAGCAGTGGTATGGTTCTGGTTGTACCTCTTATCAGAGATGAATCCATGGATGAGTACTGCAGGGGAGGAACCGCTGGAGTAGAAGTGTGGGGGGCTGGTTTTTCTTGTTCCGTTTCTGTCCTCATTTTCTTCAGTTCTTTCGCTAGTTCTGCATATGTGCTATGATGTTCGTTTCCAAGGGAGGGGCACTGCAGTTCTCCTCTGGCCAGAGGGGGGGCGCTATAGCTGTGACGTCGGCCTCGTACCCCAGTCAGCTCGCTCTCTTCATCTGTGCTAGAGCCTCCATCTTTGTTTCTGTTATTAACTCCGTAGGATGTACCCGAGCGAAGAAATCCAGGTTCAAAAGAGATGCGCTTATGTGCTTCATTTTTTTTTTAAATGTTTCCTCTTTCCTTCTCTCAGTGGCAAGATGGTACTTGGTTGATGCTCTTTTGGTTTCAATACCAGAATATTGGCCAGAAATCGTCCCTCTCTTCTGGTTTCAATGTCTTTCGCTATTTTGTATAACTTTTCTGAAAACCTTAAATTATCTTCATGCTCCTTCAATTTCTTCTCATCAATCATTTTTCCTTTCATTGTCCAACTTGGGTTTGTTTTGTAATGGATCACCTTGCCTTTATGATATTCCATAATACGACTCCATTGTTCTTCTGTGGGAGCCACTGCTTCATTACCAAAACGAATCAATCTTTTCTCCGCATATTTTTTGAAAAGATTCTTCATTTGTGTAGTCTGCTTTTTTGCTTCCTTCAGGTGTTGTTCATTTGTGTGGATTGTCTTTTCGAGATCCTTTAAAAAATCATTCATTTTGAATGGAATATGGTCCATTTTTCCTTCTTTTTTTTTTCTTTTTTTTTTTAAACTAATTTCCTTTGTGCTGCTATCAATAATAATAAATGAAAAGCGTGGCAGTGACACAACACCACAATAAAACTACCAACAACAATAATAAAATGGACTAATTTAAAAAAAAAAAAAAAGTGATCCAAATAATTACCTACAAAATAAAAAATAAAACAGAATAAGAGTGAGATACAAATACAATTAGAAATCAAATAATTAACTACAAAAATGAACAAGAGTGATCAAATAACTAACTATAAATTAAAAAAATAAAAATAAGAGAATACAAATAGAGTTAGAACTCAAATAACTAACTACAAAAATGAATAAGACTGATCAAATAACTAACTACAAAATAAAAATAAATAAATAAAAAGAATAAGAGTGAGAATACAAATATAATTAAACATCAAATAACTAACTACCGAAATTAATAAGAGTGATCAAATAACTAACTAAAAATAAAAATAATTAAGAGTGAGAATACAACTAGAATTAGAAATCAAATAACTAACTACAAAAATGAATAAGAGTAATCAAATAATTAACTACAAAATAAAGAATAAAAAGAATAAGTCTGAGAATACAAATACAATTAGAAATCAAACACAAATTTAAAACACAGAAAGAGCAAAATGAACAAACAAAAGCAAACAAACCAAAGAATAAACCAAAAGGTACCACAAAATTGACCAACTAACTTAACTAATAATATTTTATTATTTTCCGGAGTCCCACTCCTTTTTAAGTCAGTCCAACTGATTATAGTACTTTTACACGTCCCACGTGTTTCGGAGTCCCACTCCCTTTAAGTCAGTCCCACTGACTATCCAAAACTACTGAGCTAAATTCCCCTACTCTCATATTTTAACGGCAATGTGACAAATTCAGGTCAAGTTTTGGCAAACTTCAACAACCCACTTTAGCATTTTTGATATGCAGAATTTCGTATTGAATACAAGAGGTTTCTGCTTACCTTTTTGCTAAGTGGGCCGGTCACAATTGTGGAAGGAAAGGGTCGGGGGAAGGGTCGGTCAAATGCCCTCTCTCGGCTCCGCTCTCGGCTCTGCTCTGGCTCCTCTCCAAGTTCCCAGCTAGACCGTTACTGGACGCTATGCGTCGTCAGCCGGCATCCAGAAGGGAGAAGAGAATCCGTAGAGCACCACGATTCAGATGTTTCCTTTCCAAGCACAATGAGATGCCCGCATCCTCCACCAATTCTGTCCAAGTTTAGTCTATACAGACTGCGGGAGGCGAGGATCGTTCTCAAGTTCTTTATTTGATGAAAACATGGAAAAACAGGCAAAACAGTAGCGTGTTGTTCGTCTTGCAGCTGAGATTCGACCCGTCACAAGAATTAGCTGTGTTTTATAAAGCTGTTGCTTGGGTCTGATAAAATGGCTTGACGTTGATATGACGTCCGCTTTAAGATTGTTTAGACTAGTCCACAGATAATCAAAAAATACACAGAAAGTTCATCGTGACCCATATGCCGTAAGATCGTCGTGACTCATGATACATAGGACACAGACATGACAATAATTTGATCAATATCCACAATATCTCTTCCTTTTTGGATATTTCCCTCTAAAACTATGAATTGCCCGTGGAGAATTCTAAAATGTGACCGCAGATGTACTTTAAAGGCATTAACACACTGAATTCACTTGCATCTAAGGCAAGCATCTCTCTTGGCATCCACTGTCTGTTCGTCAGTGGGCCTTTTCCTGCCTCCTCTGTTTTGAGCCTTGCTTCACTTCTCTGTCTCCTCTGTTCTGCTCTGGGGCGCTGAGGCCTACAGCGTGTCAGCTCCACTCAGGCTTGTCCTTATATTTCCCAGTATTTTTCAGTCTGTGAAGGTGTGTATTATTCTACCAATTCAGTATTAGTGGTATCAATGAAGCAGTTGAGTAACGGAAATGAAAATGTGAGAGTAAAAGATTTATAACAGAAATGAATTACATGAAGCGCTTCATAATCATGCTTGAAATTAGGCTGAATATCTTACGGTAAACAGACATTAAAATTTAAAAAAAGTGTACTTGTCTGGGAGGTCAAACTAGGCAAATGCTGTGAGTTGGGACGCTACAAAATAAATTTAATGGAATTGGTAAATTTGTAAATTTCTGTAAAAAAATCAATTATTATTTAAAAGTGTAAAGAGCATTCCACAGGTATCCATCAATAGTGTCCATTGTTGGTGATTTATGTTGTGGATATAGTCAGTCACAGTTTCTCCAGCAGCAAGTATTTCCCTGTGAATAATGTGTACTTATATATGTGTACTTGTATTATATTATAACGTTCTATTGTAACATTTTTCACAGAATTCCTTTGCGCTTTTCCATTCATATGCATTTATATTCCGTTCTTCATCTGTTCCTTCTTTTACCCATTGATTTTTGATGAAGCAAATTTAGTAGAACTGTCATTAAGGTCAGTAATACATTTATGAAGGTTTGAGATAATTCCACTGGAGAGTCCGGATTTATTTGCTTTGATAAAAATGTGAACGTCCAGTTTTGAGACGCACTGTGTTGCTGTTCAATCGGCTAATCCTCTTTTGTTTTCTCTGCCTCTCTAGACCATGCTGACTGCCATCTCCATGAGTGCTATCGCCACCAATGGAGTTGTGCCAGGTGGGTGAGCAGACGCTGGCACCACACAGTCATCTTCTCTGTTTGAGCTTCACATTCCTCCCTTACACCGTCTATAAATGGAATTTCTTGCAGCCTGTTAAAAGCATAAACGAGATTTAGCCTGGGATTGTTCACAAGACATGATCAAAACCATACAAAGTTACACCCTTTTGTATTGCAACAAATTACCGGTATATGGTTAATTTTGTTGCTCTGTGTATTATTAAGGATACTTCAGAACTTCTCACTGGGTATAAATTATAGGCCTGTGGAGAAGGGTGGCACTGTAGACTCTTACCCGTTAATAAGACTTATAACTAATTGCAGCCACAGTATTATATCTTCACATACTGTTAAAAGGAAGAATAAATATACATTAACCAAAAGAACTATCTATGATTAAAATCTATGGACTCACTGATTAACACAGATATTAATTAAAACATATGTGGCAGGTTCTGTTCATGTCTGGAATATCCAGTAAGCCACGTTATATGTTTTATATGTATCTATTTATATAGCACATTTAATAAACTAAATATGTTTAAAGTGCTGCACTAACAAACACAAAACAACAAAAAACAGAGCTCAATTTTATTTTGAAGTCCCAAAACAATAAAACCATTTAAAATCAATTCAGAAGCACAACCATAAAACCATAAAATAGCAATAAATAAGTAGATTAAAGTAATTAAAATACATTTTTTAAAAAAGAAAAAAAACGAGGACCACACATCTTACGCTGTGTTATCAACTATAATATAAAATGACTTACCACCCTGTTGTCGGGCAACACAACTTAACCAGCTGTAAACTACTACACTGTGTTTACTCCCTGTTTTTCTTATCTTTGTGTAGCTGGAGGCGCGTACTACATGATCTCGCGCTCGCTGGGCCCAGAGTTCGGGGGCGCAGTGGGGATCTGTTTCTACCTGGGGACGACCTATGCCGGTGCCATGTACATCCTGGGAGCCATCGAGCTGCTCCTGGTGAGAGACAACACTGATCTTCACAGGGCAAATCCCCCTTGGATTTAGATCAATAAAGATTAGTAGCCCAGGGCCCCAAGCCCGCTGCTCTTCAAAGTAGCCTATGTATAGCAATTGAACGCTTTACATTCATTTTGTAGTTCTAAAATACGCCCACTCTTAGTTACAAACCCCAGCACGATATCATGTATACTGTATAATGCAATATTAACACAAACCGCTTCATGTAGGCGGCTACTTAATGGTTGGAAACTGACTAAAACAAAATATTATTAGGCTTAAATGCACAAACGTTCTGTGGGACGACGTTTTTCTACCTTGAACATAAAGCTGCAATATACTTTTTGGGGGGCTTCTTTTTAACAAATCGGTGCACCTTTTTCTGTAGCTCATAGGAGAAGAAACAAGGAAGAGCACAGGCAGAAAGGAAATGTCCAACTTAAGGTGGGAGAAACCTACAGAAAAACATCAATATTGATGTGCACGAGTGAGGCAAGACAAGCCTCTGCACAGCCCACTGCAATAACAAAACTTGGCACGATTAAAGTGTCGGCGAGTTTGATGAAGGATGACCACAGCTCTTCTTGAACTCTGAATACAACACGTTCTAATAAGGAATAGACAATGTTTTAAGATAAAAATAAGCACGGCAGATTTCGTCAGCTTGATTTAACTGTTGCCAATGTTGGAGATGTTTTAAATGAAATGAGACAGTACAAAAAGGAGCGAGGTGTGCACACAATAAAGCCAGATGTTTGCTGAGCATATTGTGTCAGTGCAGTGTCAAGCTTTCTAGTTATTGTTTAGAAGAAACACCACTTGTCATTAATGGCCTAAGTGAATCTTTCTCTATACACACGAGAGTCACACGAGAGTACACACGAGAGTACACACGAGAGTACACACGAGAGTACACACGAAGTTCCTCTTATTTTTTATTACTATATCACATTGAAATTGACTGTGTATCAGCAAAAAAAAAGTATTTCAGTGTTCAAGTATGTATGTTATACAAGTTATACATGGTCTTCTGTTAAATATGCTCTTCTGGATTCCTCTAATGGCTACCCTCAGTTTAATTCTGTCTTCTGGGTCAATGCTGGCTTAGTTTTCCATTGTAAAGAAACAATCCCGGAAGAATAGTGAGGAGCGGATCTGGTGAAGGCTTATTTGAATACGTTTCATCTTTCAACCCAAGAACACAAGCTCGAGCTGCTATTTTAGGAAATGAGAATTGTTAGCAGTGATTTGCTTGCCTAGTGATACGCCTCTTTTTTAGCATCCCATTAGCCCCCTCAGCCACAACATAGACACCACTGTCCACTTGTGCTTGTCAATAAACGTTGCTACCTAGTCATTATCATGTTGATCATTAAAAGGCAGAAACTCCCATGGTTATGTAAGAGGCGAGCCGCGAATCATCTGAAACTATGACAGATTCTGATGGGCTAATTAGGGCTTTCCCATTTTATATGTGGTAGGAATATTCTTAGCGCTGGCCATAGTAGAAGTGAGAGATTGGCACCTCATTAAAAATATTATTACCATGCTTGGGTTCTTTAATTAACATGAATTTAAATAGCATGCAGTAGGCTGCTCCACTGGAGAAATACTTATGTAACATGTTTTATATTGTACCTGAAAATACCTTGTGCCAAAACTGCTGGATTTATCCAAGCAGGAGTGTGAAAATGAACAGTTAATCACACACTGGGAGAATATAATCTGAATATCACATTCATTTATAGTGTCATTATCTTCGTTGTCATACAAATATGACCAATATGATAGGCTATAATACAGTATTCATGTTATAATACAGTATTTCATGTATGTAATATGAGATAAGATAAGATAATCCTTTATTGTCCCACATGGGGAAATTTTATTGTTGCAACGCAGGTAGATACAGAGGAAAAGAACAGATAACGTATAGGAAGTTTGAAAAACACTCTCAGTAGAAGATATAATATATATTTAAAATGTTGCCAATATTTGGCTGCAATATTTTTTCTGTACTGCCCCAGTCTGAGTGAGGCAAGTGTCATTCCCAGTTTGTCCTCCCAGTACATCAGATTTTACTTTTTAAACAGATTAATAAGTAAAAACAGTAAACAATAAATATATGGCTTTATGTTCACACAATCATGCCAGAAAGTGTTTGCTATTCTAGATAAATGCATTTTGTTAATATTTTTTACAAATGCCTAATTATTTTATAGACTTTACGATAACTTCACATACATTTGCGGTTTTATTATCAGTATCGGTAAATATCGGATAGCTGATATTAACATATATATCAGTATCGGCTCAAAAACTTAATATCAAACCATCCCTGTTTTAGTTGGATATTTCCTTTCTGCCTGTGCTCTTCCTCCTTTCTACTCCTATGAGCTACGGAGAAAGTTACACCGATTTGTTTAAAAGAAGCTCCCCAAATAGTATATTGCAGCTTTATGTATAAGGTAGAAAAGCGTCACTCAGAATATTTAAACATTTAAGCCTACTAATATTTTGTTTTCGTCAGTTTCAGACTATTAAGTAGCCACTTAGAATACATATCATATCAAGTAAAGTATGTAGTTCTATTTGGACAAGCTGCTCTTCCATCAGCATGACATTCTGAAATCAACACAACATTGTAACAATCACTGTTTATCCACTGTTGAAGTGCAGTTTTGCATTCAATTTCAAAATGGTGCAATGAGTCAGTTGCTGCACCCATTTTGATCTCTCTTTTACAGTTGATGCTCCTTTGTTCCTCTCCAAACAAAATCTATTAAAAATGTGCTAGAGGAGTAGCTTTGTGACCCAAGGCTGCCAGTTCTTATCCCCAGGAACAGGAATGGGCAATCTTTATCTCACAAAACAACCTCAGCCGTCGCCCTTGAGCAGACATAAAGCCACACTGAACCTTTAGAAGAATGCAGCAGTACCCAACATAACTCAGTGTCCCTTGAACATGTTACAGATCTACATAGTGCCGCAGGCTGCCATCTTCCCCCTGGAGGGTCTAGAGGGGCCTGAGGCCGAGGCGGCTCTGCTCAACAACATGCGAGTGTACGGGACTATCCTTTTGACCTCCATGGCCACCGTAGTGTTTGTTGGAGTAAAGTACGTCAACAAGCTGGCCCTGGTCTTCTTGGCCTGCGTCATCCTCTCCATCCTGGCCGTGTACGCCGGCGTCATCAAGACTGCCATCGAGCCTCCAGTTTTCCCGTAAGTGGAATTCAGTGTGAACCATTCTTGCAAAAATTATGTTATCAATCTTAACCTTTTGTAATAGTAATTAAGTAATCCATCACATCTATCAATCAAACAACCACCATCTTACTTCAACAAGCAAGATATTCCGTCTCTGTTGTTAGTGTGAGGACCAAAATGCTAAAGCCGTAATTTAATTTGGTCTCAAAGTTAGAAATAATAAGTAAGGTTATTATAAAACTCATGTGATGTGTTGCAGAGTGTGTTTGCTGGGGAACCGCACCCTGATGTGGAAAGGCTTCGACGTGTGTGCTAAGACCGTAGAGGTGGCCAACGGGACCGTGACCACGCAGCTGTGGCAGCTTTTCTGCGACTCGCCCCACCTAAATGCAACCTGCGACACTTACTTCGCCGCCAACAACATCACCCAGATCCAAGGCATCCCAGGGGTCACCAGTGGGATTCTGTCAGGTCAGTTCATGTTCAAATTTATGATCAAACTTTAGATCCCAGAGATGAGGGACGTTCTCTCGTATCTGTACATAAAGTCAAATATGTTTTTCCATGAAAGAACATAGACACTTGGTTAAAGAGCCTATATTTAGCAAAAGATAGGACCTTTACATTGTGTTACTTGGAATCAAATGTATTCGAGTGAAAGTATACAGTAGACACCATGATTATATTCATTCAGATCAGAATATAATCGTAAAAAAATTAAAAGATAAATAATCGTGAGAATTATAGAAACAAAAATTTACAATGGATTAAAATCAAAAAGTAAACCTCAATGTAAAATACTTTTTATCTGGCTGTTTAGAACTTTACTTTATCATTCAGACAGATCATCTCATTCTAGAGGTATGGTAATCTATTATTTAGTAAATGAGGAAAATAAAGAATGTTACTATTGTTTGGTCAAGGTGTTAATTGTAAAGACATTTTTTTTATTTCATATCATGACATACTTATGATAGACATTTGGTGAATGTAAAGCTGCAACTTAAACGTTGTGTGTCATTTTACTGACCTTTTATAATGCAAAATATTTTCATTTCTAAATTCTCTTGGGACCAAAACATCTTTTGACCAATATTCATGCATTTAAATTGAGAAGTATGTAACCCAGTAGCACAAAAATAAAAAAGTGAAATTGTCATCTTCTTGTTTGTGAAAAGTTGACACATTTGTTAATTTATGTTGCCTCTGTGTGCGTTTACCTTCAGAGAACCTGATGCCTGTGTACTACGAGAAGGGGGATCTGATTGCCCGGCAGAATATGACGTCGGCGGAGGATGCGGATGACCCCTTCACAAACTCCAACCGCTACGTGTTGGCAGACATCACAAGCTTTTTCACGCTGTTAGTGGGCATCTACTTCCCCTCTGTGACAGGTACAACTTTAACTCCCTCCACACGCACGCACACACACACACACATACACACACACACGCACGTACACACAGACACACACACACACACACACACACAGACACACACACACACACACATACACACACACACACACACACAGACACACACACACACACACATACACACACACACACACACACACACATACACACACACACACGCACGCACGCACACACACACACACATACACACACACACGCACGTACACACAGACACACACACACACACACACAGACACACACACGCACGCACACACACAGACACACACACACACACACACATACACACACACACAGACACACACACACACACACACATACACACACACACACACACACACACATACACACACACACACGCACACACACACACACACACATACACACACACACGCACGTACACACAGACACACACACACACACACGTACACACACACGCACGCACACACACACACACACACACATACACACACACACACACACACATACACACACACACACGCACACACACACACACATACACACACACACGCACGTACACACAGACACACACACACAGACACACACACGCACGCACACACACACGCACGCACACGCACGCACGCACACACACGCACGCACATCAGTGTCTTTGATTTGCCCCATTGATTCAGACTGCGCTGTTCTCTGTTGACATAACCCGACCTGTCACTGTGCAGGGATCATGGCCGGCTCTAACCGCTCTGGAGACCTGCGCGACGCCCAGAAGTCCATCCCCGTCGGGACCATCGCCGCCATCACCACCACGTCCACTGTCTGTATCCTCTCACTACTGCCCTCTGCAGGAACACAAGGCTAAAAGACATTATTGTCCATAGTCTGTTTTCGTGACACTTATTGTTATAGGCTGTTTAGTACGAACCCAATTTTTGATAAATCACATCCTAATTATCCTACTTTTTCAGAACATTCTACTGCATTCATTTATAATATACTTTAGAACAGGTAATATAGGTTGAGTGCAGTTGCAGGGATTCAAAGCTGCTCTAGTAGGGCTGTTATGTTATCAGAGTGAAAAACCAAATCAACCACAATACTAGTCTGATTAACGGTGAATACATGATTTTAATACTGGAATGTTTATGTCAGCTTATGTCCCAATCATGGGCTATATACATATGTTTTACTCAGGAGATGCAGTTGCTCTGGTGATACACTCACTACAAAGAGTACAAAGATAAACAGCAACCAATTGTATACCAATTAATCATCTCGAATATAAAAGCACGCATTTTCATGTGTTAAATTACAAGTGTCTCCTGCACTAGCAACCATTTTAGATGTCGTCAATGTTTCTCACTGTAATCAGATTCAAGCTTGTTCCAATTTGATTAAGACGTCTAATCGCATCAATGGTCTGCCTATGCAATGGCAGGTAATAAAGCATCGCCGTATTTGTTGCAGTGTCATTGATCGACTCTATTATTGTAAACACAATTTACTGATCCTGTTTCTCCATCACGATACATCATTATGTTACGCAAGTCCATTTTCTTAAAGATTTTGTGGCCCGTAGGCTTTATTAGACAGGGAGTAAAGTGTGAAACAGGGGATGAGAGAGAGGGACATGCAGTAAACTGAGGACCTGCAGTAAACTGTAACAGTAAACACTGTGGCAGGCTGCACTTGGAGCCTGGCATATGTGCGCTGTGCTTCAGCCACTCGACCACCGGGCAAGATACGCAAGTCCATTTTCTAAAGGGGAAGTTCAAGTATTCAGTTCAATTGTATATATTCTGTATTCCTGCCCCAAAGCAGTGAAAAAAATATTTTAAATGTTTATATTTCTTAACTACAGCTGCTCAGACATGACCAGTGTGGTCCTCTTTGGTGCCTGCATTGAGGGTGTGGTCCTTAGAGACAAGTAAGTTGTTGTCTTTTACGATGATGAATATTTCTGGCAATTTGTCTGGATCATGTTGTTCTTGCCTATCCTTTAGGTTTGGTGAAGGGGTGCATGGGAACTTGGTGATTGGTACGTTGGCTTGGCCGTCTCCATGGGTCATTGTGATTGGCTCGTTCTTCTCTACTTGTGGAGCGGGACTGCAGAGTTTGACTGGAGCTCCCCGTCTGCTTCAGGCCATCGCTAAGGATGGGATAGTGCCCGCTCTACGGGTCAGTTTGTCTATTAATACACTCATTTTATTGTGGTGCACTGTGGTTTTTTCGGCATACTTTGGCTACTTTGAACGTCATCTTATGATTATTAAGATTGCACTGACATAGTAATAAGTCAAACTGTTTCTCTGGTCAATTTTAAACAAATGTGTATATAAAACAAGCCAAAAATCAAGATTTTCTCAAAGGTTTGAACGCCTCAAAGGTCACGCTCACATTCCACTAATACTAAATTGTTTTATACTAAAACACTGTTTATCATAACACAACACAACTGTGTACACAGAAATAAACATAAAACATAACACTGAATGAATTGAAGGCCAAAGGAAGCATAGGAAATTCAAAGTGCTTTGTTTGAAATGTATTGTTTGTGTGATTTTTGCAGATCTTTGGGCACGGGAAGGCCAATGGTGAGCCCACATGGTCACTTCTGCTGACAGCTTGTATTTGTGAGAGTGGCATCCTCATCGCCTCCCTGGACGCGGTGGCTCCCATTCTCTCCATGTGAGCGCCCAAACACACTCATTATTTCTCCTCCATCTTTTCCTCCCTGCAGTGGCAGATATCAGAGCCGCCAGCCCCCCGCCACTTCGGAAACAACACAAATGCCAAGTTTTAAAGACTCAAGATTTAACTCGTCACGGAAATGACAGCGGGCTGGTCTGTTCCAGTATGACATAATCTACTGAGACGAAGGACCAGATTTGAATTGCAGTGATACAAAAGACACTGATTTGAACTCAATTACAGTTTTAAATAAATAACACAAAATCTAGCCTACTACAAATAAAACTTAGAAATAAAACAAGCTAAACATGGGCAAAGAGATCGGTTTGTGCTTCTAGAGATAAGCAAGCGACAGCTAGAAATCCTTTCTCCTAAAGTCATCCATGCGGTGCTTGGGTTCATCATTTGTTACCATGACTTTCCCCTTTAGGTTCTTCCTGATGTGCTACATGTTCGTGAACCTGGCCTGTGCCCTCCAGACCCTGCTGAGGACACCCAACTGGAGACCCCGTTTCAAATTCTACCACTGGTCAGTGCTCTGTGTGACCAGACATTTGTGGGGATGTCACCATTTTTTTACTGTTCTTGGAGTGTTCTTAGTGTTTCTGTGAGAAGAAAGATCGCAATTTTTTGAATTTTAGGGATTTAACGATATGCAAAGCTCACAATAAGATATTATCACAATATTAATATCACTGTATGATATGTTTTGTAATATTGTAGCGAAACAAACTTTTTCCTTTTAAAATGCCTCGATAAGATTTTTGTGAATTATTACTCTCATATTCCAACAATTAAGATAAAAGTACTTTAAAACTGTTATATCTTCTTTCTTTGTTGTCTGTACAGAAATGTACTGAAGGATCATGGTCTATGTACTTCCTCGTATTTGTTTAGCTGTTACTGCAACAAAACAATGAATGTAAAAAAGGAGCTGATCATTTGCTTTATTGTGACAGCCCACGATATTATTGTGAGACTGTTTGTGAATGTTGAAGTCAACTTAATATCTTATTTCTTTGTTCAGATTAAATAGAATTGACTTATTTCTGCTCTTATATTGTGGCCAGAGTAATTACACTCTCAGAATAAGTGAGTCATCGTTTTGAGCACATGATTTACTGTCCTGTCTGCTCTCTATCGCAGGGCTCTGTCCTTTTTGGGAATGAGCTTGTGCCTCACTCTGATGTTCCTCTGTTCCTGGTACTACGCCATCGTTGCCATGGTGATTGCCAGCTCTATCTACAAGTATATCGAGTTTACAGGGTGAGTAGAGCACAACCCCTGAAGAGATTGCATTCGCTCACTGCCTTTAGGATTAGCTGGCTCCTGTGTGTTGTGTCCAGGTGCTCTCAAAGTTTTTCACTTTCAATTTTGTCACAGGAAATTTTAGATTTTAGGCTACTACTTCTAAATGTAGACCTTTTATTTATTTATTTTTATTTATTTTAGGATCCCCATTAGTTATTACCACAGCAATAACTTTTCCTCCTTGGGTTTTAACTGACATATTGACAAAGTAATTTGATAGAAGGTTAAAAGGCATAGTTTTAATGTGTTCTTAGACTTTTATGTTTATAGTCTAGAGAGTCTATAGTGTAAAAGCATTTACATGAGTCGCTTGAAT
The DNA here is from genome assembly GCF_026437365.1 of Eucyclogobius newberryi. NCBI lineage: Eukaryota > Metazoa > Chordata > Actinopteri > Gobiiformes > Gobiidae > Eucyclogobius > Eucyclogobius newberryi. The sequence goes on from NW_027315823.1 coordinate 20,945,989, forward strand.
ATATTAGATTTAATCCAAGCAATGTTATTGATCCACCAAACGAATCTGGTCTTTTTACAGGGCAGAAAAAGAATGGGGTGACGGGATCCGTGGTCTGTCCCTGAGCGCTGCGCGTTATGCTCTGATGCGGCTGGAGGAAGGCCCACCGCACACAAAGAACTGGAGGTATTATAATTTCAAATTCACATTCATGTGTTTTGGTATTACTTTTCCATTTCTGTAATTGTCACCATCAAATCAGATTCATATTAACACATCAACATTTTTGTTATTTTGTTCTGTCTCTCTTTCCCAACTAGTACTTTTACTTGGGCCACTCAGCCATTTCTTTTCTGGCGCCTTAATTTGACTCTTCATTCTGCCTCATTTACTCCCTTTCCAATCTCCTGCCCTCTATTTTCACTTTCCCCTCCCCGTTCTCCTCTCTTCTCTCGTCAGGCCTCAGCTGCTGGTACTGGTCAGTACAGATGCCGAGCAGAACATTGAGCAGCCGCGCCTGCTCTCGCTAACTAACCAGCTGAAGGCCGGCAAAGGGCTGACCATTGTGGGCACAGCTCTGGAGGGCACTTACCTGGCAAACCACGACCGAGCCCAGCGGGCAGAGCAGGTACTCACCTGGTTTAATCCATACTAGGGAAAAGTGATTCACCACCACTGTTCTGAAGGGGTATGTATGAATAGATTGTTGAAAAAAATTAGATAATCTTATAATAAATAATCTAAATGCAATGAAATAGCAGCTTAATAAATCATAAACTGGCAAAAGCAGTTTTAAGTGACTTGTGAATTGACTAATTTAGTTAGAATTTGGGTTATGGATCATTCTATCTCACACATTTTCTTCCTTGTCTTTTTTAAGGCACTGCGTAAACTGATGGAGACTGAGAAGGTGAAGGGATTCTGTCAGGTGACTGTCTCATCAAACCTGCGTGATGCTACGTCCCACCTGCTCCAGGCCGGTGGGCTGGGAGGACTCAGACACAACGCTGTGCTGGTGTCCTGGCCACGCAACTGGAAACAGGGAGAGGAACACCACCAATTGAGTAACTTCATTGGTAAGTCCCTGATTTAGACCAAACCATTACTGGCTATGAAAAAATACATTTTGTTCAGAGATGTACACTGCCTGTCAAAAAAAAAGTTGCCACAGAAAAAAAAAGGGTCACACTCTCTAATATTTCATTTGACCGCCTTTAGCTTTACAGCACACATTTGCTGTGGCATTAAACATTCAAATATTTATTTCCATCCAGTGTTGCATTATTTTTCACCAGTTGATCTTGTATTGATGATGTGAGAGTGACCACTGCACAAAGCCTTCTCCAGCTCAAACACTCTCACTGGGGTTCAGATCTGTAGTAGATTAGTAACTGCTTTTCTTTAGATGTTTTCTCTGCTCGATGCCAATGATTTGACCCTTTTCAAACACACCAATGTCTTTTCCATGACCACCGGATTTGTCTTTCCACATGGTTGTTTCACTGCATCAGTTGGGTTTAAATGCCGTGTTGCAGCTGAAAGATCATCACATGCTGCAGTTCTCCAGTAGGAGGAGAGGACCTACTGTATTTGCTTAGCTGAATCCAAGTGGCCACTTTGTTTTTGGACATATTAATGCAGTGACATTGTTCCATCTTAACTTCACAGAGCTTGTCAGAGAAACCACAGCTGCTCACCTGGCTCTGCTCGTGCCTAAAAACATCTCCGCCTTCCCCTCCAATGGCGAGCGCTTCACTGAGGGTCACATTGATGTGTGGTGGATCGTCCATGATGGAGGCATGCTCATGCTGCTGCCCTTCCTTCTGCGACAGCACAAGGTACAATTCAAGAGATGTCAATACTTTATATAAAACAAGAATTGTCAAAAGCTCACAACATTGCTGTAAATGCTGTTACAAATCACAGAATACTATGGATTAAGAGCAGGGTTGCATTTTTGTGGTTATGTTAGAATGAAAGTGCTTTTTATTATAACTACATGGTGTAACTATGGGATTGGTGAATATGTGTTTGTCTCAGGTTTGGAGGAAGTGCAAGATGCGCATCTTCACCGTGGCTCAGCTGGACGACAACAGCATTCAGATGAAGAAGGACCTGACCACATTCCTGTATCACCTCCGTATTGAGGCCATGGTGGAAGTGGTGGAAATGGTGAGCATTATTTGGACATTTCAGCTTGAGATTTCATAATAATGATTATGTTTGAGGTGGTTGGACATTCATTCTATGCATTTGGCACTTTTTCACAATTATTCCAAAGTTATGTTATGTTTTAAGCTAAGGCGACTTCAGTTTTCCTAACCTGTAAAACTGCCTGTATAAATGTGTTTGACCGTACAGCATGACAGTGACATCTCAGCCTACACTTATGAGAAGACCCTGGTGATGGAGCAGCGCTCACAGATGCTTAAACAGATCAAAATGACCAAGACCGAGCGCGAGAGAGAGGTTTGTATTCACACAACTACTACTGCTGTGTTTATTTTCATTTCTTATGTTTATGTAGTGAAAATGTCTCAAAGATGCAAAAACAAACTGACATGACTTGAAGGGCTCACTTGTCTTGTCCGCTTTGATGGAACACGACATTCGAGCCTCCTGGAGAAAACCCAAATTACACTTGGATCAGTTTGAGGGGAGGCCCTTTCTCATCCAGACTAAGTTTATATATATAACCACAATAAAAATAATCTTTTTCAGAAATGATTATTCACTTTTATGTTAAAGAAGACAAAGAATAATATTGAGTAATATTTTATTTTTTCTTGTGACTCATTGTGACGCTTTGGTCCTCAGATCCAGAGCATCACTGACTCATCCCGTGGCTCAATCCGTCGTAAAAACCCGGCTGCCGTCACCACCCAACTCAGTGTTACCGAGGAACCACCAGCTCCCAGCAAAGAGAAGAAGCCTGAGGAGGAGGTATGGGCAGGAAATGAAAACACAGTCAAATATTTTTTTTAAACTTTAAAATGTAGACATAAAAGAGGCAAGCGCACTTGTATTGTTGGTGCAGTTGTTTGTGTGTTAAAGCACGTGACCCTTGTCCCAGGACACATTTCTCCCATGGGAGACAATAAAGGATTATCTTATATTATCTCATCTTATTTAAGAAATAAAATTCAGTTTGCCCTCCCCTGTTGAGTGGAAGCAGATCTGACCTGCACTAATTCATGGGTTTCAGGCAAGATTCTTTCTTTATTTGAAGGATTCTATGAGGACTTTCCCCTATTAAAAGGATATATTATTTTGATCTGAATTGCTTAATCAGTATGGGAGAACTGTTGATGTGTGATGTCATGTTTTAGGATAAACAAGTGTGTTTGTCACAGCTGAAGGCAACATGTAAACCACACAAAACAGTGTCCAGATGACTACACTCCGAATGAGGGTTTACACCGACACAAAAGAACACTACAACATGAGGCTTCTTAACAATACTTGTGTTTCCTCTCCTCTCTCAAACATATCCTGCTTTCCCACCTCAACCGTTACTCTGACTTGTTCCCATGTAATGTATATGTAAAACCACATCCGTCCTCCTCTCCTCTCATAGTCAAAGTCGACTTCTCCCCCTGTGTCCTCCCCCGCACAGGTGCAGCTCATCCATGACAACACCACCCCCGCCAGCCCCGCCAGCCCCGCCAGCCCCGCCACCCCGGCCACCCCACTCACCCCCGAGGAGGTTCAGAGTCCTGGGACGCAGATGCAGATGACCTGGACTGAGAAATGTGATGGAGAAGCAGCTAAACCTCCAGGCGCAGCTACACCAGAGGGCCTCAAAGACATCTTCAACATGAAGCCGTGAGTGCTTTCACGGGACACGTTAACCTTTAGCTATAATGGATATGAGCATTTGGTCGTACGAGGGAACCGAATGGACTGGACTATAAATTCTAATTATGACATCAATTATTTTTAGTGTAACTGTGTTCTTAATTAGAAGAATGGTCAACATGGAAAATATATATAAATACCAAAATATTTACCGGTAGTTTGTTGTTAGATGATGGCTGTTCTGTTATTTTTTGAATGTCCAAAATCACAACAACAGTTTCCTCAAAGGGCAACAATTAAAACAGATTAAACTCTGTAATGTGTATGAAATGTTATGCATGCCCTTAAAAAGGGATTAAACCCTAAACTCCGCCAACAATCACTTTTCAAAACGAAACGTGGCAGTGTCAGATAAGTCTTATTCACCTCCTCATCACTCCTGCTAGTCTCCTCCCTGCACCAGCAGAGAAAATGAGTGGGAGGTTGGCTCAAGTTGCTCATGTTGGTGTGAGTGTAGTGGACAGGGGAGCGTGAGGGGCGGGGTCTGTAGGAACAGATTGGTCTAATGTGTATCACATATCAAACTCCGCCCGGCAGCCAGATGTTTGTGGTCAGAAACAGCTCCTCAGGAAAGTACAATGTGATGTCACATAGCACTTGAAATAGTAGTGACCACTAGAGGCCGCACACACCCAGTTTTGACCAGAAAGCTGTAAATGTACCTAGTTTACACTAGGGCTGTGCTCAATATATCAATATCTTGATATATCATGACGGACTCCTTGGCAATACGGAGATGCGTATCCTGATACCTTCAAACAACATAAAGTCATTCAAATTTGCCATGTTCTACTCTTCTGAAACGACATCAAGGCTGAATCTGAGACGCTGAAAATGTGACTTCATCATGGGACAGTTGTATTCTGCTATTGAGGATGAAATTCCAATGACTATTGTTATTCTACTTAATCAAAGCATACTTTTAGTGAACTTTTAACGCAGGTTTTAAGGGATATCCATGAATCAGGACGCGTATCTTCTTAAGTGTACCCGGATATGTATCGTATCGTGAGGCACTGGGCTAAACCCAGCCCTAGTTTACACTAAGATTGCCAACACTTATTAAGTAACACTTTGTACACAGTTTAGTAGCGAAAGTTGATTCAGTGTTAGTCCCACTTCAAACAGTCTATAATGTTTTACTTAACTACAGTATAGAACCTTTAACAATGCAAAAATGTAAAAACATGTTTAAAGATTAATCATTTTACCCCTGAGCCCAGTTTACGTGGGTGAAAAATAAATGAATGAATGATGTTTTTACACTGTTTTTGACATTAACATGCCGTTGATTTATAACACCCCTGGACACGCCCATGTGTCTATTGTCTTTATTTGCATGTGTGCCAAGCCAGTATTCTAAGAAGATGAATGCTATGACTGAGTTGTTCGTTATATAGAATATTTATAGGCCTATTATGTTTGTTACATTTCTGGTGTATAACCCTGTGTTTGTCTTCTCATCATGCTGCAGCGAATGGGAAAACCTGTAAGTATCGAAGTCCATCTAAAACTCATTCTGTCCACGCATCTCATTGAGGCTGCTCAGCTGACGTGCAGACGACAGAGTGGTTGTGTGAATGGGCGTCCGTTACCACCACCAGCTCCTTCACTAAATGCATCGAACCATCTCATGTAGCGTTGCGTTTAATCAGCATTAATGGATTAACCACCTCCTTGTTGTGTTGCCAGGAACCAGTCCAATGTTCGACGTATGCACACAGCGCTGAGGCTCAACGAAGTCATCATGAAGAAGTCATCTGAGGCCAAGCTAGTCCTGCTCAACATGCCCGGGCCGCCCAGGAACCGGACAGGAGATGAAAACTGTATCCTTCAATTGTGTCAGATTGACTCTTATCAGGTTTTTGACCATGTTATAAACTGTTCCCTTATCATTAAATTGCTCTTTCATTGATTTATGCATGTCTGAGAATTCTCCTGTATTGTCCTGCATTTGAGGCTCGAGTGTGCAGAGTGTTTTCACGTATCCCAACCTCTTATTACCATGTTGGAGCAAACACCCTTGAGGAGCTTTGAAATATTTGAAATAGTAAAAACTACAAACTACTTTCTTCTAACACAAGAAGTAAAGCGTAAGGAGAAATTGCTGCCTAATATCTCACAAGGATCATAATGTGAAGTCATTGTGAAGATGCTCCTACATTTCACTTTTCATGGCTCTTATACTGCACAATATACGGTAAATGTTAAAGTATCTAACATTGTTGTGCGACTTCCAATCGCCACGCAACAATACATTTGTCCAGCTTTCAGAGAAATGGCACCGGAGCCGAGCGGCCCATGAAGATGTATATGGCGTGTTGCCCGGGGGTCGAGTGGTTCCAAGCTCCAAGTGCAGCCGGCCGCAGTGTCGTGGGTTTGAGTCCCGACTCTGATAGTTTGCTGCATGTCCTCCCCTCTCTCTCATCCCCCATTTCACACTCTCTTCCTGTCTAATAAAGCCGACGGGGAACAAAATCTAAAAGAGAAGATTTATATGGCGATGACATATGGTAAACATTTTCACAATTTTTTTTAATGTACACTATTGTTATTATTCTAACTAATTATTGCCAAATGCATAGATTGTTTTTCTCACAATGCGGATAAAATGATTGGTTGATGTTTGTGTCTCCAGTTTTCTTAACCAACTCTGTCAGACATGGAATTCCTTGAGGTCCTCACTGAAGGTCTTAACCGGGTGCTCCTGGTTCGTGGAGGCGGCCGGGAGGTCATCACCATCTACTCCTGAAAAACCAGCCCTCCAGCAGCACCCAAACCCCCCACCCGCACCCGCAGTTCTCTCATTCTCTCTCCTCCTTATCAGCTCTCACACTCTCAACATATCTTTCTGTGCGCCGACCGCCTCATACCTGACCTGTCCCTCCGCTCAGCTCTTGCACCCCAGTTGCATCACACCACTGTAGTCCATTCAGCTCCTGTAACCAATGTAGGCTCTAGATTGACTTATAGATGCTACCTATCTTTGTTTGTGAAGAGACTTATTTTCTTTTGGTCTATATATCTTTTGTAACTCACACCAAGAAGACGATGGGCGGTCGTGAGATGAAGGTGTGAGCACATACAGTATGCATGGGCACTGGTTGTTGTTATTGTTTCTGAACTCTCCTACGCTTATCTTATTTTTCAAAAAAAGGATGGCGTCTGCTTTGAATATTGGGGTTGGTTCCCCTGTGGTAAATGCACACCTCCAATAGTCTTTATTGTGATCATGTTTAAGGCTAAAGACTATCACTCATCACGACCACCAGCTTGAAAGAGGACTTTAAATTCCCTTTGAGAATGAATGAAAAAACGAGCTGCAGCACTAATGTGCCCACTGATCACCCCTTCAGCATGACGTCCGATTAATTGTGTGTGATCCACATGTTCTGTTGAATGCTGTGTTTTCTTACTTCTAATTTCTTAGTGGCTGTTTATTCCTGTAGCCACTGTTAGTGCCAAAAAACAACGCCGAGGCTAGCTTAGTTGATAGAGATTGACACGTACTTATACTGTGAATAGTGTGTTTTACTAGCGGAAGGCTGGTGTGACCGCAAAGTGGGGAGACAGTCATAGGACCGCCCCCTCAAGGAGAAATAACCCTTGTGTGGACCACTGTAAATAATGTACAAGCTCTGACACGGTGTTCGGTATGAGTGTATTTTGTGACATTCTAAAAAAAAAACAAGCTTTCAGTTGAAAGAAGATGGTCCTTTGCTTGAGGAAGGACAAACAAAAATGCTGTTTTTAAAGTTGATCTATGTATTTATTTATTTGGATGGCTCCTGTCGCTGGTAACACTGCACTGCACTGTCCTTCACTGTGCAACATGTGAAATATTGATGGTTGTCATCAAGTTTAAAATCACAACATTTTTCATCTATAGAACAAATATGTACTTATTGTAATAACACATAGTTATATATATATATATATTACAGGGAATATATAATTTTGATTGTGACTCAATTATGTAAAGTGGTTTTGCCAAATTTAAATGTGCCATACCGTCACATGTTTGAGCCAGGCTGTAGATTGAGTAAAGTGCTACTAAAGTTTAGCAGTAAAATGTTAGTGAGTGGATCAAACGGTAGAACTAGTCTTAGTAATGGACGATGGCTGTTCCGTAGAAAGGACAATGGCTTCTGTAGCTCAGAAACACATCCTGTCCCCCAGACCGACCTCTATGCAGTAGACTCTCCAGTCAGACTTCTCTTTCCTCTTGACTGGTTTCAGATTTGAGTCACACTTTGCAGACGAATCACCATGGTTTTCAAAGAGGCTTTAAGAGTGCATCTGAAATGTGCAATAGTGGAAAATCCGGACTCATGTGATCATGTTATTTATTTTTTTACACATATATTGTATTTTGTATATGTACATTATATAAATTCTGAATCATCTCACTCTGACCAAGGACAGCTGTCACTTTAATTATTTAATTGTTGGTTTCCTTATCAGTGAAACTGTTTCTGGTCATTTGCACTTGTAGTATATAGAGATATATAAATATAATGAATATGTATATATACACACACCGTATATACTATATAAAAAAGCAAAACAGAATAGTTTCTAGATCTATTTAAAACAATATTCAATGTTTTAGTGTTGCTTGAATGTTGGACCCTATGTTGTGAATGCTGCTAGTCTCAATACATTTCTTTATACTGTAAATAGAGAACAAAACAACGTAAAAGCTCAAGTGAGAAGGGTAGACATACATATCAATGGTGGTTGTTGAATACGATAAGGCTGTACCTGAACACACCAGGCCTAAGACTTCTGGACAGGGTTCTGTTTCAAAATACCATAGTAAGTCCTCTTTGCAATATTTCTCCTGAGGGCCCGATCTCCTTGCATTTATTTCTCCTACTGAAGCTCTCCCGATTAGTATCTTTCAACCCCATAAATAAATGATTCATACTGAAAATACAAAGACATATTTTGCAGTAAACATATCCATCCATTTGCTGTTGAGGACTTTTTAATATTGCTACCTATGACACCGATCAGAAGCCACTTCCGAGTGCCAAGTTATGAAGACTTCTTTCAGTGCTGGTCGAGTTGAACTATTTCAGAGCTATTTTGAGATTGTCTCCACTACATTGCCTGCATCAACTGAGCCTTTTAAATTTATTAAAAGATATCTGATGTTTTATTGGAAAGGTTTATTAAAATTATATTATTTATGGAATTATAAATGTTTTATAAATGCTGTTTGCATGGCACAATGTGGCAATATTTGTTTCAGTGGTTTCTATAGTGATGACTTAAGTGTTCGAGGTTCAAAGTGGGAAAAGATTGTTCGAGTTGCATATATGGATAACTCTGGAGTGATACCATACATATACATGGCTAGACCTTGAAAACAAATCTCATACAAATAAAAAAGAGATTCACTATATTGTTACTTGTTCTACTTCAGTCTTGCTCATACAGTCTCATTTACTGTTGTAGGATATTTTAAGTTTGTGAATGGATGAATCTTAAAAACAGTCATCTCACTTTTGTAAATATATATTCAGAGTCACTGTAACCTACTAGTGTTGTCTTTTGTTGTGCACTGTTTTATCACTGTGGATAAAAGTCTTAGTTTTGTACAATTATGTGCAATATTGTACTCCCTTTTGTTTGCTCAGTAACTGGAGGTGTCACCAGTTCATCGGGTCTAATGGGCCATAAACACCAGTCACTCTCTTGATGCATTGGTGGGCTGAGGCTGTAAAGCACTTTACACCTTTGGTTTGTCTGAAATCTAGATTAGTCTCATTCCAAGACTGACCTCTGGTGGCGTTTGAGTGTTTTACAACTTAGAACAAAGAAAAAGCCCTGTTAATTTGCTGCAGTCTTAACTGCAATACTCCTGACCTAGCACCAACTGATTCTGTTTGAGTCCTGACTTCATTTACAAGAAGCATGCATTACTTCTAAATTTTGCCAGACTTCCCCCAAAAATGGTCACATTTCTAGTGTTTGTTACTCAGTTTGTGAGGTGAGCCTACCCTGACCCCTGACCCCCCCGAGCCCAGCCCTGCCACAACCCCTGCCCAGCTGTGTACTTGACTTTAGGTTGCAGTGTTATGGAAAATGATCAAAGAATATAAACTTGCGCTTCCAATTGTGGCTCTGCGTGGACACCATGAGACACCACGTCCACAACTGTAGCATGAGACAAACTCGCCGGTGATCATTACCAAGTCTCCATCCTTACATGGACACTAAAGGGCTCTGAAACACACGCGTTACCTGGCTGAGGTGGATGTCTGTCACAAAACAACACCATATATCAAGAACAAATTTGATTTAGATCCCAGAGAGTGGCGGTAGAACAAAGCACTGCGTTTACTTCCTCTGTCTGGGAACGTGTGAAATGACTTTGGTGACTGTCCATGCTGTTCATTCAGAGCCATGTTCCAGTTCTGTATTCCAGTGCATGCATGCAAATACCCTCAACATGGTGTATTGAACATTTATTGAGTGTCTGTGGTACTAAAGCTATTTTTGCTTGGTTTGACAACATTTATTATGATTTGTACTTTTACCATAGAACTGCCCACTCACTGTATTAATAATAAAGCACCAAAACACATTCATAATTAACTTATAATGTAAATGAGTGCAGTTCGAGGCTCCAGTGGATTGCAGTCTTTAAAAAAAGTTATAATTGATTTAACGTAACCACAAATTAACCACATTGAATTTACTGGAGTTTTATTTTTGGTTCAAAATACCTTTTTTTCTTTTCCTGATCCTAGTTTTATGGTAAAGTTGTATTTGTTTTCAGTTCTGTGGGAGTGTATGTTGTACATTGTGACTGCTGGTGTTTGGGGTGGTGGGCAGGGGAGGGGGAGGGTCTATATGTAAATAACTACAATTAGTGTGGAGGTGTTTATTTTGTCAGTGTAAGTTAAATATTACAAATAAAAACATGTATTCTCTATTGTGTTTCATGGTACATTAAAAGAGGAAAAAGTAGTTTTATCTTAACATTTCAAATGCTTATACAGTATCTATGGCTTCTGGCGATACCCGTTCCATTTTATAGATTTGTCAGCACAAAATGCAATAAACCGATACCATTTTAATACAGAAATTGACTATATGTTATTTTTTATTGTGTCTTGCTTCTTTTAACAGTGTTCAAAAATTAAAAACATTCAACAGTTAAACTACAAACGCTGGTGAGGGTCCATTATAAAACAAAAGTCATGCAGCACTTACACTCAAACACTCTTGTCAGGAATTAGAGTCATTGATAATCTTTGCAAGATTTAGTTTAAAGTCTTTTAAAACTAAATAAAACGCTAAATAAACTTCATTTCAACTTATTCAGAGGGCCAAATACAACTAAACAAAAGAATGGATTCCATAAGAATACTGAATAAACTGCACAGAAAATAAGGTGCGGTCTCTGGGAGAAGCTGAAGGCCGCACATTCCTACACGACATACATCTGCCTCAGTACGGCCGAGGATACATGGACATGGGGGGAGGGGCCTGCCCCATGCCGGGGCCTGGTCTGGGTGGTGGGTGTTGGGGGGTTCCTGCACCCACCAAGTGGTTGAGAGAAGGTCCACTCTGAATGAGGGTGTCCAGAGCTTTCTGCACACTGGGACTGTCAAAGTTAATCCCAGCAGAAGGATTGGGGGGTCTATGAACAGGCAGGGGCATGCGGCCCGGTGGTGGCCCGTAACCCTGGGCCACAGAGGGGTGAGGCATTCCCGAGTGTGGGCCAGGAGGGTTTTGAGATGGGGCTGAATGAGGTGAAGGGGCCAGAGCGCTGTAGCGCTGTGGGGTTACTGCGCCTACAGGGGGAGCACTTGCACTGGCGGCTGACCCACTGTTGGTAAACAGGCTTAGGATTTTCGCCTGCAGCTCCTGCTGATTACTTGAAGCGGGCGGAGCACCTGGAGCAGAGGACAGAGACCGGGATGGAGGGGGCTGTCCTGCAGCAGGAGGAGGCAGAGTTGCTGGAGGAGGACAGTTTGATTTACGTTTTTATCTTTGGCAGTATTTGTAGTTTGTCCATCCATTTAAAACTTAGTCATACCTGGAAGAGAATCTACAGCAGGTCGTCCAAGTCTGGCCCTTTTGTCCTTCAGATACGCAATGAGAATATCCAGTTCCTCTGCAGTTACAAATCTATGGACAAAGAGAAACATTGACTTTAAACTGAATACAAATAGAACCAGACCACAAGAGTTCATGGCCATTACCTGTTCTCATACAGCAGTGTGATAGCAGTGAGAGCAGAAACTGGATGATTGTCTCTGTCTGGATCTCTCAGCAGCACATCATCTGCCATTTTTGCAGCTTTCTTGGCTATTTCTTCACGTTCCTTGTCACGGCTTTCAACTTTATATGTGTCAAAGTTGTGGGCGATCAGCATCATGGCATCTTGCATAGGCATGTTACGATGCTCTGCAAAAGTGAACAGTTTGAACAAAGTTGAAAACGTTCTTAAAAACATAATTTGTTAAGAGCTGTAAATGCAAACCTTGTGGAGTGCCAAATAGGATGTTTACAGTGCAGGAGCGATGGACCTGGTGCTGCTGAGTAATGATTATAGCAAAGGGAGTTCTGGATCGTCCAACATCCTCTAGCGCCTGAGTGAGCGACACCTCTGTGTTCAGGAAGATCAGGTCCACCACCATGCCCAGGTCACGCACCTTCCGTCCAACTGTCTCTGCATACTCCCGACTGAGGTTTACACACAAACACACAATCAGTCATATCAAGAGCACAGCATCATTTCATCATTAAGTCACTTAAAAAGGTACACAATGTGCAGCTGTTCAGGTGGAGGTTCGACCAGCTGCTTCATCACAAAATGTTCTGTTTTTTTCTTAGAACGTTATTAGTCATAATTGTTATTTAAAAAAAAAAGAAAAAAAGTCTCATAAAAGTCTAAGATTTATCGTGTAAACCAGAACAGGCCGTCATTTCAAAACTGGGACAAGTAACTGTGGGTATGTTATGGCTATTTTATAAACGGAAAGCTCAGGGATAACGAGTACTTCTGTCCAATACATCTCTGTGTGCGTTTATAAAAATGGACTTGTGTCTCAGTGCTAAATCTACTCAATTTAGACATTTTGCATATTAAAACAGTGGTTGAGAGGTTAACAAACTCAAACATGATGTTCCATGATGAAGTTCATGATCGCCCATGTTTGTTCTGGGACAGACACGGGCGCCTCTTTAATAGATCAAATGCTAGTTGATTAGCCCCTTTCTCATGTTAATACTTACTTCTGTGCCTTATTGACCACAATGACCGAGCAGTCCACTGGACGCTCAGAGTCCTGACGTCGCTGCAGTTCCTCATAGTACTGTCGGTACAGCTCATTACGCCGCCGTTCCTCTGGTCGCACTGTTTCCTCTGTCACAGAAGCACAAACTGTTAATCCTTCCCAATATCAGATGAGTTTTCTACAAGCATTAGACCCTCCAGTGACACAGGCAGACTCACCCTCAAGCTCACGACGTCCATTCCTAGGCTCTCTGAAGTCCCTGAAAGCATCTTCTTTTCTGCGGAAGAAGTCATCAGGAGCTCCGCCTCTAAAGTGCCGGTCATAATCCTCTCTATCATGTGACATATAAAGTACTTTATTAAGTTGCTCTAGATCCCCCCCCCCCCCGACAATAAAAACACATCAGAAACTCACCTGTCTCTGGTCTCGGAGCCGCGGAAGCTGTCTCGACTGTCTCTAGCATCGCGGCTATCCCGAGGCTCACGTCCCTCCCGACGTCCATCTCGACTGTAATTGGGTGAACGAGACCGAGGGCGAGGTTCTCTGTCGCCATAGGAACTGAACAAAGGCCTGGGAGAAAAGGAGAAAACACTTAGTTGCTGATGCCATGTAAATTTGTGTTTCTTCCCTGACTGATATAATGCAACAGCTTAACGGTATGTTAAGACCCTTAATATAACAGTCCTGTAAATGCACTTCATGATCACAGGAGTCATATTATTCTTCTGAAAAAATATACACAGTAATGTACATTTTAAAAGCACACCAATGACACCAATATTTTGTTCTGGACACAGTAAATACTCATCACTGTGTGAACAGTGAAAGACACGCCGTAAACTCATTCAACAATTCAAATGAAAAGTATTGATGAATTCTTGGTTTTGTGAGTCACCAATGAGCCTGTCAAAATGAAGTCAACAAAACTCAACACAAACTTATGAAAATGGGTTATTAAGTCTAACATGTATAGACTTGAATTAGTTTTGTTTTATTCAGTATTCATTTATACTTACAAATTATGCAGATGCATTTTTAAGTCACTTTAAAAAAGGAAATCGATGCAACTTTCACAGACAAAACCCGAGTCGCTCCAAAATTGCGTTCACGCAACTTTTTAAGTGTCGACGCAATTACGCACACGAGGGACTGGAGCTCGAGACTGAGCAGATTCCATATGGTCAGACCAGAAAACGTTGTGTGAAGTCATGGTTGCCCTCGACGAGCTCCCGCACACTCCAACACACTTTACACTTGTTGCCCATGGAAATGAACGCGTTCTGTACCAAGTCGGTGGCTGTTTTATTGTGAAAGACAGAGTTGTGCTCGATGACGGTTCATCAATAGTTTGTATTAGTACTGGTCAAGTCAGTGGTTCCTAAAGTGTGGTCCTGGCCCACTGGGGGCCTGAGAGGCACTTCAGGGGCCCCCCAAAAGTTGTCCACACAACAAGGACTTATTGAAATCAACTTTAATTAAATGTGATGAAGTGTCATTTTTATTTGTATTATAAATGTACATCTTATTTGAAAAACCTGTTTTATATAAAGTATGAGTTACGATTGGGAAGCCCCCGTGGTCTTCAGCTGGAGGGGGAGCTTTACACACTTTGGGAATCGTTGCAAGTAATGCAGGTTTAAATCACTAGCAAAAAAACATTGAACACAAAACACTTAATTGTACCTTTTAAAAAGGTAATTTTATTTCAACACAATAAAATGTTTAAATGTAATTCGAATGGTCCGATAATAAACCATTGTGAAATCCGCTGGGCCACATTAAATTAGGAGTTGCTTGTACAGTGGATATCGCTGCTCGAAGGTTAAAGTTAAATGTGCACCTTTCGAGATGGAAGTCCATCAGACCCATTCTGCGTGACTTTACCTTCGTGGGGGACTCTGCTGTGGTTGTGCTTTTTGGTTTCGTCGCTCCACGGCCATATTTACATCTGAAAATAAATCAATCCAAACGATGAAAACAGTGACATGTAAATTATTTGCCTGTTCACAGCAGAACTGAGGAATTGCGTCAATACTCCCAGCATCCAAGTGAAATGGGCATCTTTACTCCATTCTTGGCAGTAAAAGATGGCCGATGGTTCAAAATGCAGCAAAACAGTCAATCTTAAAATTCCAAATCTCCCAAAATAGGGGAAAGAAAACGGAGTCGAACAGTCTTCATTATTTTAATTGGGTACATTTCGGGTGAATTTTTTTTTAAGTCAAAATGTATATATGTTTTTTTAAAGTCTAAATTAAATGTTACAGAATGTAAGGTATAGATTCAGACTTGACATTAACATTAAAACACTACTTATAGTAAATATGTTGTGCATGGCAGAGAACAATTTCTGAGTTGACTATTGAGGCTTACCTATTTTATAACCTTTAAATATTCGACCCTTATGG
Source organism: Eucyclogobius newberryi (assembly GCF_026437365.1). Taxonomy (NCBI): domain Eukaryota; kingdom Metazoa; phylum Chordata; class Actinopteri; order Gobiiformes; family Gobiidae; genus Eucyclogobius; species Eucyclogobius newberryi. The sequence goes on from NW_027315823.1 coordinate 20,961,494, forward strand.
CCTGCCTTTGCTGCTTCGGCTTCCTCAACACGTTCAAATTGTACAAATCCAAACCCACGCAACAGGGAAACGCCTGAAACCATACAAATTTCAGAACATTGATGGAAATTCTATTCCTGTGAGAAATCTGGTAAGTTTTTGATGAATTGTAAGGTTGGGGAAATCTAAGTGTATAAATTACTGACCGAGAATCTTTCCATACTGGCGGAACATCTCTTCTAAATCCTTCTTGTCCATTTCAGAGCTCGGCAAATTCCCGACAAAAATTCGTCTCTCGAGATCTCTTGGATTACTACTGTTGCACGGGTGGGATGCATTCCCCGGTGATGGGCTGCGACTTCGTCTGCGAGACATGACTCAACCCGATGTTTAAGGATCTTCTGTCTTCAACTCAAAAACAGGAAAATCGGTTTCACGCAAAAAGCTTCTTTAAATTTGTGTCCGGTCCTGAAACATGGCAGTAATCACATCAAAGTTCTGGAAGAACAAATATAGAAAATTGTAGACATGTAGCTGTTCAAATTCAAATGTAGGCACACGCAAATCAGCAAATGGCTGTCGAAATTGACAAAAGTCCTCAAATGAAATGAACGGACAAGTCAGTCGATTTGACTCTTAACCGATGCTCCTTGGCAATAAAAACAATGGAAAGTCCACTGGTTCCTCCCATTTGTACGATCAAAGTATACACACAGTACATGGAGACGGTTTTGGATACTGCCATCAGCAGTGTAGGAGAAATGTGGATCGTCTCACAAATACAACAGCTCACAATTTTCACCTCAGGCAAACTCACCTCAGAAACTTTTTATTTTGCAAAAGATGTGGAAATGAGTTAGTTTGTAACAGTAAAATTACTATAGACAAAATCACAACCGTGGCCTTTATCAGTGTTGTAGTTATGTTTTGCTTCCGCTCCACAAATTCATTCTCTGTCATTATTAAGGTTTGTAAGAGATCAAGAGATCAATATTCAAATTTCACATCACCCTTCATGTCTATTATAATCTGCATAACCAGGTTGAGAACACACAGTTCAATAACATTTGTTTCTAGCATTTAATTAAACCTGGTTTATTTCTCCATCTTTTCTCTCCTTATTTGGAATCGAGTAATTGTTAAAAACACATTTTCCCCTTATTAATCTCAAGTCGCGAAAGAATGAAAGAATAGTAAATATGGTCAGGCGTTTTTGAATGAGTTTCCAAAAACCAAAAGTTTTATCAGACAATTTACCATCTAAAAATCAAACTGAAGACCTGAAAATATCCCAAGAGTGTGAGGAAATATCAGCTCAAAGGTCATTTGAATGCCACTATATGCCAATTTAACATTTCTCAGTTGCTTTGTTCATTGTCTACAACACTCAATTATATATATTGTTTGTTTTGAATTGCTAATTGCTGTGGCTACAGTGTATTTTTCATCACTCTGAAATCCATGGATAGAGACATGACACCATCAAGTGGTGTTTAATATCAGGCACATATCAACATCTGACCAACTGACAGAATTGTGGAACAGAAGCAGTTTTGTGCAGCCAGAAAGAGAAGTCCAGGGCAAAAATAAACAAAAAGGCTTTTGCATAGTCTTAAAATTATAATAATATTAGGGTTGAACTGATTAGTGAGCTAAAAAAAAAAAGAAGTACATCTGAAGCAAAATGTGCGAGAGGAAACAAAAAACAAAAAACAAAACAAAAAACGAACCTTACAATTGTGTGCAAGTTGTGTTAAAAAAAAGGTGTAACTACATTAAAATATATTTTTAAAGCAATGTTTCAAGTTACATTTCATCTCCATGAGTAGACAAATCCTATATATCCTTAAATCGAAGTTACATTCCAGTTTTGGCCAATAGCACCTAGAGAATTTGAGAGGAAACTATAAAAACATTTGACCAGGTTTGTGACATTCAAGTTCTGTTTACACACAGTAAACAGAGCGACAGTGTAGCTTTTGTTTGAATTTGGGTTTCATAAGTGCATATATGGTTCAGGAGCAGGATAACACAATCTTTTCTGCTTCTAATTCCTTCTTTCTTTCTTTCAGGTACGAAGAGGAAACCAGACTAAATGCTGATTGTCTCCACAGACACTACAAACCAGCTATTGAAAAACCATGACCATGACATGACCATGACATCGTCTTCTGGCATAATAATCGTCTTCTGGCATAATAATTCAAATAATTTACACTGTATTCTGAGGTTGTGGTACTTGGTAGTGAACTGAAACCGCAGATAAAGATAGATTTAAAAAATATCCAAAAAATAACGTTGAAAAATATAAGATTGTATATTTTGAATTAAAAAAATAGATAAATTGTCGACTAGAAAATATAAATTTACGTTTTAGTGATGTGTGCAATCCTGGACATACCTTGATCTTCTGCAGAATCTTCCTCAGTAACCTTGGCCCAGTATCTCAAACATTTATCTTATTGGAGTCTGAAGAGAAAGAAGAACAATCACTCACCAATCACACAATGACTGGACACGGACAAGTAGAAGAGCTGGGCTGGTCTCACAATGAGCTGAACGTGTTTTCAGATGACCATTGCAATTACATTTGAAATGTATGTTTAATAGTTAATACTTTTAAAAGCTGGCCTGGATTGCCAAAATTTGAGCCAAGACTAAAATATGAACTGCTGAAATAAATACAAACGCATGGGTTTCTGAGGCCTAAACTTCAGAGTTAGTGGGTTGTATGCAAAATGAGATGTCTTTGCAATTTGTTAACTTAGACCATTAACATCAATTCAACTGCATTTTGCCCCTTTTATTCTATGCAAGAAAAATAAACAAACAATGAATATGTAACATATAACAGGAAGTCGACAGAACATAATATCAGGGGGATTTTACCAAGAAAATTAAAAAGTTTTTCTAAAACAATAATACGTTAACAGCTACTGACAAAAATATGAAACGCCAGACAGAGGTAATGAATGCAATCAAAATGTTTGTAATACACTGCAGAGATTTACTTCAGGCAAATTTGCAGTCAGGTTTGTGGAACTTGGCCAATATAAATAAGAGGTTAATAAGATTGTGATACATCCAGCGGGTCTCGTACGTAAACGAGTCAGGCCATTTCCAACGTGAAGGCGACGGGGTCAAGTGCTTCTGTGCACAACGATGGCTGTGTTCAGAGCCAGTAACAAGCATAGCAAACATTCAATAGTGATCACGGACTACGAGTCGTTAATATTTCAGGACAATACAAGCGATCATGCAATAACAGCGTTACTAGGCTAGGTAGCTCATAGCCGATTTAGCAATAAAACCATCCATGACGACACGTCGTTGAGCTAGTTTATGGTGCTATCATGCTAAACTGGCAATTTAAACGTCCGAGAGGATTTATTATTTATATTTTAAATTGAAAAACAAACGTCCTTCAGCTGCATTATGTAATTACTCACCCGCATTACACGTTTTTGTTCAATAAATGCTTGAAAGGCCCGGTTAAGCGCTGTTTTCTTTCTCTTGAATGAACGCAGAAGGAAGGATGCCACTTCCGCCTGGATCACAGCTGCTACCGCTACACTGCCCCCTACTGTACGGCAGTGGAACATGCGCGGGTTTGAGTGAGCAAAAAGCTGCACTACCTATATAAACGTGTATAATTATTATGTGTCAGGTTTAGTGAGCGGGAATTGTTCTTCTATAATTACTTTTTCAGTCAAGGAAGAAAGTGTGCATTTTTACATTAACCATAGTTGTGCACGTCTATTCGTTTCCCTGGAAATTAGGTCAGGGACGATCATTAAACAATAATAATCCGTAAAAGCGTAAACTCAAGTGATTCTGCTGTCACCCACGTCAATTAATTAATTAATATTATCCAGCAACATCTGAAGGAAAAACTCTCGGTAATCAACGTTCAATTTCACAGATCGTGCCTTTCGCAAAATAAACAACAATTTGAAGTGGTGTCTTTTATTGGTTAATCCACGGGTTCAAACAATACAGGCGATCCCTAATACCAGCCCGTTGGATTAGATTAGTTTGGCAGCGTTATTGTTCGCGTTTTTTTCCCTTTGTGTAACGATAGTTCATAAGTAGTAAATTAAGCTTAAGCAGATCATGCATCATCAAGTCTCTGGGATGTATCCGATGACAAACACGCACATAAGGCAAGCTTTGGTCGAGACGCGAGAAGTGCATGGAAAACACCGGAAATTAGGCTGAGTCGTCCCGCTGATAAACTTCCGTATTGTGATTTCGCGGAAAAGCTCCAGGGGCTTGCGTGGACTGTGCCCCGCAAACATGCCGTCGGGCTTAATAGAGTCGCTTGAATGTGGACTGGACTTCATTGAGTTTCTAGGCGACAGAGTGTCAATTACAGACAGAACGGAACTTCGTGACATTTACAACTCTGAATTTAAGGGCAGGTATGGAGCGAAACTACCGTGTCCGATTGTACAAAGTGAAGTTTATACTCATTTGAATTCCCTTATCGCGTTCTCACAGGGAAGGAATAAAAGACTCCACGTTTGCTTCTGTCATTTTTGCTCTGCTCAAGTTCAACAAAGTGACTATAAAGCAGGGGAAAGTTTACGTAAATGCAAGATCCCAGGTAAGTTGTGACGTTTTGTGCGGGAATGTGCCTTTCTTAATAATGAAGACGTGTCATTTGTGTCAGGTTCGCGTGTACTGTGACCAATGGAGAACTCCCAGACGGTCCCCCCAAAGTTCTGGCCCCCAGGTGTCAGCAGGGACTCCCCCACGTGCCTCTGCAGGGACCTCTCCCATCAAGCCTGTGCTCACTCCAAAGAAAAAAATAGTGACAGAAATAGTTAAAAAGTTAAAGGCAAACAGGTGGGACACTCACATTAGATATAGCCAACTTCACTGTGCACTTTTCTTACCGCTTTAATTGCTGTCACATTGGTAATATGACATTTCCCTCACAAGACATTGCAATTATAAACAATAAAACCGCTTATCTATGCATGTGTCAGTCTGAAGTCGAGATAGTTTGATTACTCAGTTAGTTTATAATCATTACAAAGATCAATTAGTTGTAATTTGTTTCAGCCCTAGTTCAGGTCACGTTCAAACCTGTTGATGCTTTCCCCGCATAGAAAGGAGCTGACAGCTGACAAGGGAGGCATTGAGATAACGTCTGACCCGGCAACAAGCGAAGGGAAGATTCAATTCACCGTGGAACATCTGAGAGAGTTGTTCACTGTCAAATTCTGCATCTCCAACAAAGGCACGGACAGAATCCACTTCACCTACTACACCGCCCTTCACCGCATACGCTGTTTCACACTGGAAGACGAGTGCAGGGTGACTAGAGCCTGTCCACTCGGTCTTTGTCCTGGTGAGACAAAACATGATTACAGGCGTGGACTGGACATGGATTCTTTCACTCCTCATGTTTACTGTTCCTACTGTTCTGTTGCAGGAGAAATCTATGAAGTGAAAGTGCTGTACAGGCTAAGCCACCATGGGTATTTTCCGGCCACACTGTACTTTGAATTCTGCTCAGAACTGCCAGGATCGGTGCCTTTCTGTATTGTGCGTGAGATTGAAGCCGCTGCCAGCACACCTTTGGGCGTGGAGCTGGGCCCAGTGGCTCCTTACAAACCATTACAAGCGGTAACATATAAGGCTGTCAAGACTGTCATAGTGGAAGGAGTTCCACCAGTAAGGTGAGTGCATCTCTGGACTTATAAGGCCTGTTGTAATTTCAGGGACCAGAGATGTATTTTGCACATTTAACATTAACAATAATTCTCTCCCACCATCTTGTGCTCTAATGTTTGAAAAATATTATGCACATGAAACTCTTTCAGCAATCTTTCACTCTCGAATTAAGTAGGATTATAAACACTGTCATGGGATAGCATGGAATAATACAGAGAAACTCAAAAACTGAGACTTCCCTTGTGCAGAGGCTTAACCAGTGTATTTTATTGTATCATTGTATTTGTATGTAAAACTGCATTAAACTAACCCTTTATGTGTGTTTTTGGCAGCACTATTATTCAGACCACTACATCAACAAAGAAATTGGGAGACTACAAATACCCCGTCTACCTAAAGGAGTTGGCTAGACAAAGGTTGGAGGACTCCGAGTACCTCTCTGCAACTGCTGGACAGAAACTTGAAGCCGTGAAGTAATACAAAAATCATTATCCACACTGTATATTCTGAAAATGCGTTTTACATTGTTTGTATTTAATTCACAGGAATCTTTTAGACAGCTCTCTAGAGATGAAGAACTATGATCGTTGCTTTGATCTTCTGCTGCACCTTGAGGAGATCCAAATGGAGGTGGACATTCGGAAGTATGACATGCGAAATGAAGTGATGACTTTGGACCAAAGCAACAAGAAGCTGCTTGTACTCCAAGTAAGAAAAATCCTTAATATGTGTTTAGGTATGCTGAAATAAATACTACCTCATTGTATTATTTAGAGTTTGTTCAAAATGTTATGAGAAAAAACATGCCATGTTTATATACTTTTGAATCCAGATTACAGTTTTTAATTTTTCCAAAAAAGTGAATGTATTTATCATTTACACTTACAATTATTTAGAGTTGTGAGATATGATGACTGTGCAGTATTATTCTCTTTACAGGTTCCAGGGGTCGCTGAGAACCGACCCTCTGTGCTCAGAGGAGACTGTCTGAGGGTGTCCAAAGCTGAAGACACAGAGTCGCCCATCACCCTGTATGCTGGATATGTTCACCGAGTAGAGTTGGATAGAGTCAAACTTGGATTCTCCAAGAGGTAAAACATGCAATAAACTTGAACGGTCAACTTATGTCCAAGCGTGTGTACCCTATTTGTTTTAACTTGCTGTTTCAGATTGTTGCAGACCTTTATCAACAACATGAAGTTTAATGTGGAGTTTACTATTAACCGGTTCCCCCTCAAGATGCAACACAGAGCTGTGCAGCTGGCAGTGACCAATGGACTTGGAGATGTGTTGTTTCCAACTAAGGCGGCAAATAGCACTGTTCCAGTGCCCAAGCTCAGGTGATTGCATTTTGTATTCCTAGGTTTTATTTTTAACTACAATATACAGACATTCGGAGAGTACTATGATGCAGACTAGGACAATAGTAAAAGGCAAATACTCATCTACAGTTTTACAGTTTATTCTATTAGTTGTTTTAGCCACTATTTATGACTTTAGATTATTCATTTACTTCTTGTTTTAATTGTAATGTTATATTTTATTATAATTATGGTTAGAAGCACTGGTAGAGCAAGTGTATTTGATATTTTGTGTGCAGCACTTTGGAAACCTTTTGAGTTTACAAAATGTGCTATAATAAATAAAGACCCTCTACAGCAGGGGTGGGCAATTATTTTGCTCCGAGGGCCATATTCGAATCCAGGCAAGTAGCGGAGGGCCGGCATTGGTGTGTGGGGAAAAAAAATCTAAACAATTAGATATCAAATAAAATATAACTTTTCTGTCAAAAATAGGCTTTTGAATCTATTATTTAATTCATTTCACATCATATTTATTAAGGATACAAGTGCAGACAGATTCCTGAGGGCAAAAAAATATATTTTTTCTTTTTTTTAAATATTACTTGGCATGTTTGGTGGGCCGCATTATAAAGACAAATGGGCCACATGTGGCCCGCGGGCCGTAGTTCGCCCACCCCTGCTCTACAGCTAAAAAGACTTGCGTAAATCAGTTCAGTTTGTAAGAAGTTTATTCAAATTTGCTCCCTGGTCAATATTATAGTGCTATCCTTTTTTTTTACAAGGTTAATATATAGAACTGCTGTGTAATTTCACCTTTTGTATCCAGCATGTGTAATAATCAGCTGGAAAACAACCCAGAGCAATTCGCTGCTGTCCAGCGCATTGTAGCTGGCTCTTCAAAGCCTGCGCCACACCTCGTCTTTGGGCCTCCTGGAACTGGAAAGACCATCACTTTGGTAGAGGCCATGAATCAGGTAATTTACTCATCACAGGGTTTTGTTGTTCAGTTTGGCCATAAAGCATTTCTACCAGTATGTTATAATTCACACATGTATATCATGTGAGATGTTTTGTAATGACAATGAATCTTTATTTATAGAGCACTTTCAAAAACATAGTTTTCAATTTTAATGTGATCAAAACGATTGCCTGGTTTGTGTCCCAAGCAGAGTAAGACTTATGATCTCACTTTGTTCAGCTCATAATTGGCCAGAACAAATTCTGTAATGGCCCAATTTGTGTTTGTCAAGCACAATTAAACTAGAAAATACGTAATTTAAAACATTAATAAACGGAAGCATTGACCAGGAAGCCTTGTACAACCATGTGAAAGTATCAGTCTTTTTAAGACGACTTGAGTGCTTTGCTTTGTTGTTAGGTCAGCAGAGCGCACTCCGGGGCCCACATCCTGGCCTGTGCTCCTTCAAACAGTGCCTGTGACCTGCTCTGTGAAAGGCTGTTGGTGCACATGGATGTTGGTCAGGTTTACCGCCTGTACGCCAGCAGCAGGGACCCCAACACTGTTCCCAAGCAGTTTCTGGTGAGCCACAGCTGGGACTGCAACAGTAATCTGTTTACATGTTGTCAGTGCCCTAACAACGTTATCCTGTTTGCACAATCATTTGGAGTTTTGATTCATCTCATCTTAGTCTTAAAGTGCTGTGTGTAAATGTTGGTACAAAATTGCAATTTGGCATCTCAATTTAGAATACTTGGCTTTTTTACATTGTGGTGTAAAAAGTGACAATGAGGTACTGAGATTTTAAAAAATCCTATTTTGTATTTTTTTTTAAATAAAATCGGTTTTATCTGTTCATAGAAACACAGCAATTGGGATGAGAAACAAGATGCATTTATGTATCCTGATAAAAACATTGTGATGAAATACACAATTGCTGTTACCACAATGGTCACCGCTGGCAGGTTGGTACTATTTTATTTATGTTTGTATTTTCAAATCTGCAACTTGAATTTTATTGACTATTTCTCCTGTATTTTGGACATGAAGACTAGTGTCCGTTGGCATTCCCGTTGGACATTTCAGCTATATATTTGTGGATGAAGGAGGCCAGGCTGTGGAGCCAGAGAGTGTAATTGCCATTGCAGGTACTTGAAAAGAACATCAGATTTGGTCATCCATTTTGTATTCAAGGGAAACATTTTAATTTGTGAACGTTCCATTGAAGGTCTCCTCAGTCCAGGGGATGGTCAGCTGGTGCTCGCTGGTGACCCCAAACAGCTCGGGCCAATACTCCGCTCCCCACTGGCTTTACAGTATGGGCTTGGTAAGATGAATCTGAATGGTTTTGCCTTTTTAAAAGAGTTTTGCCTTTTTACAATCGGATCATTTTATTTCCAGGCACTTCTCTGCTGGAAAGACTTATGACTCAGAATGAATTGTATCAAAAAACATCGGACTCTGGCCACTTTGACACTCGCTTTGTAACCAAACTGCTCAGAAACTACAGGTATTTATTACTCATGCTTTGTTCATTTGAATGCTTTAAATGTTGATTGTATTTTACACCCTTTTCATAGATCTCATGCTGCCATCCTAAAAATCCCAAATGAGCTTTTTTATGAAAATGAACTTCAGGTGTTTGCCGACCCATGGGAACGTGAGAACTACTGCAATTGGGAGCACCTGCCAAGAAAGGTTCTGCATTCTTTGAGTAGTTTTGGAATGATTGTATTTTGAAAACTGATTTTTTTGCACATGACTGTCACTGCAGGGCTTCCCTATAATCTTCCACGGGGTCCTGGGGAAGGACGAGAGGGAGGCCAACAGCCCGTCTTTCTTTAACGTTTCAGAGATTGAAGTTCTGATGGATTACCTTGTCAAGCTTATCAAAACACAAGGGAAAAAGAATCTGCCAAAGCTCACTGCCAAAGATATTGGGATTATTTCTCCATACAGGAAACAAGTAGGACTTATTATTGTTCTGGTGAATTATGATCACGTTTTCTCATGACATATTTTGGATAGGTTGAAAAAATCTTAAAAGCCCTGAAATCTGTCAAAGCCGTGAGTCAGTGGAGTGATATCAAAGACCTCAAGGTGGGTAAACTTCAGTGTTCCTTCCAAAATGTATGTGTTGATTTGTAGCTAATACAAGCTTGAATCCTGGACATCCTTGTTTTCAGGTTGGCTCTGTGGAGGAGTTCCAAGGACAGGAGAGAAAGATCATCATGGTTTCCACTGTGCGCAGCAGCATTAACTATGTCAAAATGGACAAGGATTTTAACATAGGCTTTCTTTCCAATGAAAAGGTATGTACAAAATGCCATGTAATGGAAGTTTGGATGGTTTTAATAACTTTGATTTTCTTCACTCTAGAGATTTAATGTGGCCATCACCAGAGCACGGTCTCTTTTGATAGTTGTGGGAAACCCTGTGATTTTAAACAAAGACCCCACTTGGAATAAGTAAGGAATTATAAAGCACATTTTGCACTATGTTAAGTTGTTTAAAAATGTATTTTGTGGATAGGTTCATAAGCTACTGTGTGAACGAGAAGGGGTACACTGGCTTTGACTTCAACGACGCAGAAGGAGAAGACGATGTGGTGTCTCGACTGGCAAATTTGAAAATCTGTGCCGAGGCTGACGGTGTGTATCCAATTAATAATGTGCCGTTTTGATCAATACTGTAACTTGAAGTGCAAATGTTTTTGTTTAAAGTTGAAGCAATGAAAAATTGCATTATCCCAAGCTGAAATTCTATTGGCTTTGCTTTAAACCTTTTTCTTTTCTGGCCACAGATGTTTTGGGGGAGGAGAGTGCCCAGCAGCAGTTTGTTGATCCTGAATTGAAGAATTAGCTCAACTTTCAAACCTGCGTTTAGATATACATTTCACAGTCTTCCCTCTGACAGAATTAACAAAATACTTCTTGTATGCATTTTGAATACTGGTAAATCATGTCTTTTGTCATTGCACAAGAAACTCCAGTTTGAAAATAATATATATATATATAATCAAATTGATTATTTTAAAATGACACATCACAACGTCCCTTGTCTCAAAAAATATTTTATTAACATGTGCCTGTCAGATCAAACATCCATCACTACAACATTTTCAGTTCAGTTTACAAAGTGTTATTACAATAAGCTTTAATATAAATCTGGACTTTTACATTTCATTTAATACTTCTGAATGATACAGTTGTACAACACTGAGGAAATCCCATTTAATCGTAATGATTTGGTGATTATGTGAGCACATGGCAAACTTGCTTTCTAACGCCACCATCGGCATCACGGTCAAGTTTAATTGTGGCACAGTATTTTCCACACCACAGGAGTAAACACATGCATGCTCATAATGTATCATGTTCTGCTCCACATAATGTTCCTTCACAATGGCCTTGTCATCTCCCGACCTCCAATTTCTATTAATTTAAAAGCTACACTGTGTCACTTCTCCGGGAGGGTCCAGAACCTGATCGTCTAAATGGAGATGTTTTTTGACTGCAATGTTACACAGTATGGCATTTACCATCTCTATAGAGACAAACGGGTGATGCCACCAGGGTAAAATAAACAAATGAAAGCTTGTTTTTCAGTGTATTATTGATCAATAATGACGCCTGTAATTGAATAAATGCACGATAAAAGTTTATCAAACGGTGGAACATTCTAGGGAAAATACTAGACAAGCATGTGGTGGACCCTCCCACAGAAAAGTTACAAAATGCCCCTTTAACATCAAGACTGAGTAGAAAATAAATGCCAGCAGTAAATGGTAAATGCCAAATCCCTTTTCACCACACTTTGAGAATTTGTTCATTATACCACACTAGTCATAGCAATGTAGAGGGTACAGCAAACCAAACATTTTGTTGCCCTTGCCCATTTTTAACCCCTAAAAAGCATGTGCTCTTTGACTAGATGTGATAAATGAGGCGTGAACTACGTCTGTGGCGAATAAACGCTCCATAAAATACAGATTCTAAAATAATATGTTCAAAGGCTTGATCCAACTTCAGTCAATGCAACCAGGGAAGAAATATGGAGTCATCTGTGCTTGTTGAAGAATGTTAATGTTATTGCAGTTTATTTTAATATAGTGGTCTGAACTGAAGGGATGAAAATAATTAAATGTCTCTGGATCTAACAAATGACTGTTAAAAACATTAGTATTTGCCAGCTTCAACACACTTCGCCTCAGTTGCTTGTATTTTAACCGAACAACTAATCCCCAAAAAGACTTAACATCACAGAATTTTATCTTTTGAAAAATCAAATGATGAATCTTATTTCCAAACCATCACTAACGCGCGCCTCTAAAACATCATCTCCAATTTCCAAAGTGAGCACCTGGCCTATCTGTCCAGTAAGGCACAACAGGACAGAGAAGGCACTGGGAAAAACAAACTCAAACACCACTAGACTTCTCAAAAACATTTCAAGAATGTCACCCAACAAGAAATATCCACATGGCAAAGGGTAACAACTTTATTCCATGACTGACCATTCCCGTGCAAAACAGATTCCAACTGGGGGTGTGACACTCGACTCATTGTGGCTAAAGAAGAGATGAACTCAGTCACTCACAATAAATAAACAAGGGATATTTTGCCAGGCCTCAACGCTCTGCAGCAGCCATTGTGCATAGTTGAGTCATTCTGGTGCATGCATCGCAACTGGACATTTCTTATCCTTCCATCTGGGTCCACTAAACAGATAACGATTTATGAAGCGTCGCTTGTTTCGAGATAAGGTTGTACTCAAAAGTCAGGAGCAGACTAAACATGGCAAATGTCAAGGAAACACTGATGTCGGGAGGAACAAAGATGGAACTCTCAGGACTACAAAGCGTATGCCTTCACTCAGGTTTCAAGGTGACAACATGGTCGTCGGTGGATCTACAGTACGGTGTAGTTTGAAATACTAGTTCGCCGGCAGTTAAGAAAACGCGCAAGGATGTACAAACTAAAGGAGAAGGCACCTGAAAATACTGTTTGTTTTTTTTCTTCCAATAACTGCACCTCACGAGACGAAACGTACGAATGTGTGAAAGCTAGCGTGACCTCTTGGCGGAGCGAATAAGCGTCTATCGTCGCCTCGTTACAAGTATAAAGAAAAGTATTTGCAAAGACAGTTAAAAATGTTAAATCAACAACAACTAAGCACGTTCGGAGACCATGTCCGTTTCATGTATAATGGCTTCCTGCATGAGTCTGTGTATGTGTGTAGATACAGAGCTTTCATTTGGTAAAAAGGACAGTCCTTTTCTTATTGGTCAGCGGACTCGGTGTGTTGAAAGGCCGAGGCTCTTCACAGTAAAACGCAGCCCTTTCTCTTCTTGCGCTTGCGAACTTCAAGGGCCGCTCTCGTAGCCATCTCGAACACCTCTCTCACTCCTTCCTTAGTTTTAGCGGAGCACTCCAAGCAGTTGACCGCGCCGATACGAGTGGCCATCTCCCTGCCTTCCTCTGGCTTCACTGGTTCCTGTAGAAAGAAAACGGAAGAGCTCTGACCTTACTTTACATTACACTCGCGACGCCTAAATCTTCGAGCGTCAAAAGGTCAACCCGCCAACATTCCCCCGCACGGTCGTGTGAATATTTGTGCGTTGAAATGATGACCGCGTGAAACTCTTTGTTCCCGATTTGAACCGATAGAAAAAGCTGACGGTGGCGTCGGGAAAGCAGGAGGGCTTTGTCAACATGTTCCCATTATTGAGCGGAGCCGAGACAGAATAGGTCCTTCTCATTGACACAGTGGGGCCGTTGTGGTCAGTGACAGTAGCAGCCTTTACAGACCACCGGCACTTTTTTGCCTCCCAGACTAATTTCCATGAAAAGATTAAGGAGCAATTTTATGAATACATTGTTCAGTGAAACTATCTGACTTACAGCAAAATGATGTATTGCTATTCGGGCACATTTAAACAAATACAGATTGGTATTAGAGGAGCATGGTACAAAACGACTTAAATAAAATGACATGTATAACAAGCAGATATGTATTAGAAAGTGTTAGTTTGTGCACATCTTTCGCTCTCTATAAACCAATTATTTTTGTCTCTCTGCAGACGTCGTTTTGGCACAAACGTTGATATTGATCAGGGTTTTACAACTTGAAGTACTGCTCTCCCCTCTTTAATCCAAATAGTTGTTTTCAAAAGTAGGTTTGTTGTAAAAACCCTTTATATAACTTGATGCACGGTAAAGTTTTTAAGATCAAACATGTCTCCTAATAATGTATGACCCTCTGAGGTGCTGTACCTGCTTCATTTTGGCCAACTCCCTCCGCGTGTGCTCGTCATTCCTCAGGTCCTTCTTGTTCCCAACCAGGATGATGGGGACATTCGGACAGAAGTGTTTCACCTCTGGCGTCCATTTTTCTGGAATGTTCTCTGTCCCAGGAGAAACAAGAAGAGAGTTAAAATCCTAAAGAAGAAATGGGAACGGTGCAGCCACTGAGCACCTTCTAGTGATGGATTACGCAGCGCTGTGCTCCAGGCCGGGTTGTTTTTAGCCATATTAAAACGCGCTCCCATCAAGGGTATTATGTCCCCTGTAATTTCAAAGTTCAAACGCTTTACCTAAACTGTCCGGGCTGTCGATGGAGAAGCACATTAAGATGACGTCAGTATCGGGGTACGACAGTGGTCTGAGCCTGTCATAGTCCTCTTGGCCCGCCGTGTCCCACAACGCCAACTCCACCTGAAATAAAAAATATATATATACAGTATATTAAAGTACAATCTTATTCAATATCTGCTTTTGTATAAATATGAACATTAATGTGGTCAAGATTGAAACAAGGTCAATGAGTCTTGCACATTTAAAAGGGTCAGCGATGTAACATTTTTGTCTGGCACTTGCTGGTCTCCATGGAGATGCAATTGCTTTGCCTGGAATGTTCTACAGTATGGCATTAAACTGATACATCGTGCCTTTATTCAAGTATGTGCACTAATTGTTGTAACGTGGCCTGAAGGCGTTGCCCGATTGTCTACTTGCCATACTGTAGAATATTCCAGGCAAAGCAATTACATCTCCATGGCAACAAGTAACTGGAAGACTCGCCATCAGAAACCTTTATGGTGGTTTCATACAGTTGAAAGTGTTCAGTGCCATTATTGTCTTACAAGGTGGGTTCTAGCTCTTACACCACCTTCAATACTAACTAAAGACATGATTTAGATTCCAAATATCTGAGCTTCTATAATAGAAAAAGCAAAAACAACAAAGCGATTTTGAGTTCAATAACTATTGTTAGAGCGATTAAAAACACACAAACATCAACCTGGCTGTAATGACTTTGTGACGAGCTACTGCGCCCCATTTTGTGAGTGTGTTTATTGGTGTGACAAAAAGAAACTGTCTTTGCTTATCCAACTGGTTTTAATTAATGACATTATCATCGTTATTGAGCACATTTTAATCCTGAGGTGGGCCTGGTTTTGTTTTATTCCTCGACAGGTTATTTTCAGGTTTAGTCTTGGTTTAGTCCCAATTTTGATGTGATGAATGTGTGACTGCACCCTAAACCCCCACCATGATGACTCAAAGAGTGAAAGATATTATTAAACAATGTGCTGCAGTTCTGACTAAACCAGCCTCCTAAGCTTGTTATGTTGTAGTGGGAATGAACGGGCCGAGCCTCATCCTATGACACCACCCATTAATTCAATTAGGCAAAGTGGCAGATTATCCCACATCAAACCAGATACCTTCTCTTCCTGTTCGGCCAGTATTATCTGTACCATTGTCTCTACCCATAATGTTTTACTGACTTACTAAACACTAGGAGTTGACAATGTGCGTGGTATATTGTTGCTAAGCTCACAAAGCAAAACCATCAGTCAAAAATCCCAGAATAGCAGTTTGCAGAGGCAGAAGATGGGAGGTGGCTCCACACTGGTGCTAATGTTCCCACTGGTCTTAGCATAAGCTGCAGTCTATGGGGAGGAAATGAGAGGAAAACAGCTATTTTAGGCGCCGTCCAGTTCATTGAAGGAGCAACAAAGAGAAGATATTTAACCACAAAGGAAAGACTAAATGAGGAACACTGAATTTAACTAATGTCTTGTGTTGTATTGGCTATCTACCTGCGTTGCACCAATGAAATTTCCCCATGTGGGACAATAAAGGAATATCTTATCTTATCTTATATTTTTGTTAAGGTTTAAACCTTTGCCATCTACAATAGTATGATAACAGAACAGTGGTAAAAAAAAAAAAGTCTATAGGGAAATAATGGTATGTGCCCCTTCTTCCATTTGAGGCGTCCTGCAAATGCTTTATTAGTCATGTAACTGTAGATGCATTTTTCCATAGCAACTGTTAAACGTTTGTACAATTTTGTGGCTGAGCTAGTATGTTTTCACACAATTGAAGCTATCTTTACTGTTCTTCTACTAAGTGTGGACCAGGAAATAGGCCTTGTTTATCAGTTAGGGGAGTGAGAGGGTCGTGAGGAAGGGCCAAGGCTTTGCCAAAAGACACTCCTGTTCCCCGTCTGAACAGGAAGCAGGAAAGTAGAGTCATTTCCTGTTTTGCGAAGTGGTGATCCAGCAGCGGTGGTCAGCACCAGAGAACAAAGCCTGTTGAATGTTGAGCTGTCAACTTGTATTTTACACATCAAGTCTGTTCGTTTTACTAAGGTATTATGAATTCAGCAGCTATACATTACTATATAATCTCACTCTTTTTAACAGTTTTAATGACTATTGAAAAATATGGGGTTATTTTTCACACCAACATGATTTGTCGGCACGACTAAAATCATGCAGGTCAATTTAATGGACACCACATTATTTACATACTTATTCATGTACTTTTAATAATTCACTGATAACAACAACACCCCCTGGAAATGTGTGTGTTCATGCGTATACAGACCTGCTTTCCATCCACCTCAATATCAGCAATGTAGTTTTCGAACACAGTGGGAACATAGACTTCAGGAAACTGGTCTTTACTGAACACGATGAGTAGACAGGTTTTCCCGCACGCTCCATCGCCCACAATCACCAGCTTCTTCCGAATGGCAGCCATGTCTGTCAAAAACAAAAAGATGTTCTTGAGAGGAGAGACAATAACAGATGTCGTCTTTATGATTTGATCATTTATTTCATCTTAATAACCAGGAAATTCAGAATGCCATTTGCGGTCGAGTCTTGGCCCCTGTGTTAAATTGGGATTAGGAACTATAATAATAATAATTTCATATACTGTAGTGCATTTTAACTATTAACAGAGACATTATGGAGACCACAAACAAAAAGGCCTTGTCAGAAGCAGCTCAGAGAACAAGCTGGAACTTGAAGGTATGTGCTATCAGGACATTACTGCTGCTATGTCTTGTGCAAGGTATTCTGGGAAGTATAGCAGCTGTGGATAGTGTCCTAGCAGAAAATACACACAAGAAACACCTTCAGGGGTCCAGGTGCTTTGTGTTCCAGTTTTTAGCAAATGGAGGAAAAAACACAATGTCAGAGGAAGGACTAAATTATGTAGGGTAAATATACTGCAGTCGGTGTAATTACTTAGTCAGGGCATGCTATACAATGAGCATATGTGCCATGCTGTAAAGTCATGTGAATGTTTGTCATGAAAATTGATGCATCTGCGTTGTTTTAATTTAACAACTCGCATAAAAAGCTAGAACAAATAAACCTGATCTGTTTGCTAACGCATGTACCACAACTGTGCTGGTTCTGCTCGGTCTCCTGTGTGGATGTGATGGATGAGCCTCACTGCTCGCAGCAGCTGTGCATAAACTCATTTGGCTCCTCACCTCATCCACTTTCTGCCAGACGGTCCTGACAGTACTGCGCCTCACCAGGGCAGCCACTTATCAGGAAAATTCATCTGTGAACGCTGCAGGCCAAAGGGAACTCATCTGCCCCGCTGCCACTAGCCTTCATCTCTGCACACTTTGCACAATTATTTAGTCAAGTCACCAGCAGTCCAGACCAGGCAAACACTGACCAAAGGCAAGACTTCAGCGGGCTGGATCCAGAGAGAAACACACTATCAAAGGTATTCTGTTATCACAACCATCAATGTCAAAAACATTCCTTGTCTTCATTTATCCTACTGAGGAATATCTATTACAGCAAAAAAGTCATCATGGATATGGAAGTCCAAACATAATGCCACTTTCGCCTTTGTTCAGAATCAATCTAATATCTTGGTTTCCCAATCCTAATCAGAGGGAAAATGGCTGGTCTGAAGATCAAACTCCTGGTGTAATGAGGGAGAACCACTCCATCATGAACCAAGAAATATAAACTAGCCCTAATTAGGGCATGAGGTGCCAAATTGGGACCTTAGTGCAGTCCCAATTTGAATGCAACCTACATTGAAGTTTCAATACATCTGAGCCCTGAATAAAACAGAATAAAAAGTTACTGCAGACTGAACAGACTCATATCCCATAATATGAGAGAGAAGGGACTCATTTCCATGAGTATTGCTTGGCGTAACCTGCAGCCTTCCAGGAAATGCTGGGCATGTGTGAGACAGGACAGTTTATGGAAATCGTGGTTACATTGCTTCTCTTATGGAAAAGTCTGGTCATGGCTTGTGACACCTTCTGATTCCTTGGCCCCGAAGCTCTTTCCCACTGGAGGAGTCAAAGCCAAAAAACTGTCAAAGGACATTGACAATGTTATAAGACTTACACAGTTTTATAGTTAAGACTAGTCGACTGAAGCCCCCTTTACAGAATCCTCCCCTGGAAAACTAAACAGCTCACTTCCTAATGGGTGGGCGGGGCATCTGGCAGCTACTCTGTTTTGACAAGCCTTGGCAACAGAGGAAGGGTCTCCAAACTGTAAAATAAATTAAGTTTCATTCAATACAATCGTGAGTATTTGTATACATGTGTGTGTCTAGTGTTTACTCAGTGTGGCTAGAACAAATAAGAAGAATGTCATTTCGGTATGATTTTATATTGATTACATCCATTCCAAGTAAAGTCGCAGTTGTATTGTAATATTTAGAACTCCAAATACAGTGTTCAATACAGAAAAAAACATTATACAATCCATTTGCTATTTCAGCCCTTTATGTCTTGAGTTCCAAACAAAGGTAAATTGGGACATCTTGACACACTATACAAGAAAATGACTCTTGACAAAGCTCCATAAGGTCACAAGACGCTCCAAATCCTCCTATTTATGACAACCAATTGCTTTGGTTAAGACACTAATGGAAACTAATTACAGAGACAACAGAATAGGGCGTAGAGACTGCCACTAAAACGACTAATGTGCCTCATCAACTTCCGGTGTTAGGAATTAATCATTGTTCTCCACAAAGTAAAGACTAATAATTATCCACAGCTTTGACCAAATGACTACATTTCATCATTGGAAATATATTTGAGCACAATGGGAGTCAAACTGGTGATGTGTGAAAGTCGTCAATGATCAAGTATGCATTGTTCATGCTCGGGGAAATAAAACTTAAAGCTCTTTATCCATTGTGTATTTGTTTTGAATCAATACGAATTACATTTGTCATTTTGCCCAGCCTTAAATGTGTCTACTTTTTCCCCTCATGCTAATAACATAACGTATGAATGGATTTTCGAAAGACATTATTTCACTCTCTTCCCCAGTTTGCTTTTTTCTGGCAGGCACAAAATATTTTCAAGTGACTATTGTTGCTGTAATCATGCACTTCAGTTTAAAGTATGCAGCTTCAATTTCAAACACTGAACAAAACATTTCTGCTTCTTTGCTCCCGACAATGGCAAGTGTCAAACCTAGCGACAGCACCCGCCTCATTGCATTCGGAATACGTATCATTATCTTAAATATATTTGACACATGTTTGAACTGAACTGGGATCCTGTTACAACACAAGCAGCTATTAAAACCAAAAAGGTGAGGGGGAAAGAGCTACAACGTTGTACAACTATTTGAGTAATGCCGGGTTAATGAACAACACTGACCTCTTTCGTTCCTTCTGAGAGGTCTCCTGAGGCTTAGGGGCCAGTCGTTATGCAACAAGTTGAGTGGAGTAAGCATAGGCCAGAGTGTGACCCCCGCCATGAGGTGGAGCTGCCCTTTAGTACGAGTTAATGTCAACACTCTACAAAGCTTGTACAAATGGATCAGCGTTGCTCCTCCGGTGGCGTTTTTCATTGGATTTGGGAAATGTTTGTACTGTCTAAACCTCTGTCCCCCGTGAACATGTGTTCAAACATTTGAAAGATCAGCCGATATTCTCGATGAATGTTTGGTTGTTGTTGAAAGAGTTGTCAGACAGGCTGTAGTTGGCCTTCTTCAAATAAATTTAACATTTTGACTAATATAGCAAGATAAATATTTGCAATGGCTACAAGAACAGGACATGGGGGAAACAAAATGGCCACACAAAACTGAAGCAGATAGCACAGGACTATAATCTAGTTGTTGTTTTTTCTCCATAAAAAGTACCTAATTATCAAGTTTTCAAACCAGATCCAAGGTTTTTTGCCTTATAAACAAGTCGGTCTAATCTCTCATTTGTCCAGAAAATGTCTACAAAAGCAGATTTGAAGTCATTTTTCACCAATAGCATTTACAAATTCACTGTAATTTTAAGGCAGATTTTCATTGCACTCCTGCACGTCTGTGAGAAATGGGCCAAAGTTCATGAAGTGTATGTGCAGGGCTAAGAAGGCGAAGTGAGCAGACATCCTGGTGCAGTGGACACAAGCTGACACAAGCTGTCCACTCAGCCTAAACCCGCACATGCAAACACTAATCTGACTAACCCTGACAGCCCCAGGCAGCACACATCATGGAGCCACTAAGGGACCTCCCTGGAATGCAACTGGCCATGACAAATCAAGCATTCTCACGTAATACTCAACCATCTTTATTTAGGATGGCTCGTTTTGACTCATGTTCAAGGAGGGCCGTGTAACAGAGAACTTTACAACTGGGCAAATACCAACCATAAATATTGCAAAACCAACCAAAATGTACCTTAAACTGTACTGTTCTTGCATCGTTTTTAATTTATATACCTTAAAAACGTAATTAGAATATCAACAAATGCGTTACTTTTGATACTAAAGATTATGTGACGTCACTTTTCTTTTACCTCCAACTGCAGCACGTGTAAAATAACCGAGCAGCTCAAACAGACGAGCCTAATGTTGCCTCCGCTTGCTGCAAGATTTAAGTTCAATTCAATTTCCGCATGGCATTGTTATTCGCGGTTATTTACAAGTTGCCGCTGTGTCCCCCACTTCCCTCTGGGTGATGCAGATGCCCTGCCCTGACCTATGGACACTCACTAGCCCCATGTGACCTCTCAGGGCCCCCCACATCCTTTCAACTGCTACAATCAACCAACTCAACGCGTTTTGCAATGGAAAGTGTAGTGGTGTACAGTCTCTGCCAGCCTGGTGCGACAGGGGAGGGCGTGTGGCACAAATTAAAAAGGCATAGAAAAGGCGTAAGCATGGGTCAACAACAATATTTGAATATATAACTGCCCTGGACATGTAATAATGAACTGTATTGTATGAGTTTTATTTTTGCTATATCATGTTTAGATTGTGGAAACAGCTGGTGGACTTTCTTAAAACTGAAAAGCAACGTTAAAACAACAAAAAACTCCTTAGGCTTCGCTGTTATGATTGTGCTATGATAACGGCAGTCCACTTCACTTTTCTGACAGTATAAGCTTATATGAGAATGCCAGATTTGAAGTGCAGCAAAATTAAGCACAGTTGCTGCCACGCCTTGCTGTTTTTTTCGTTGTTTTTTTTTTAAGTTTGACAACTCAAAAATCCCAAATGCAAAAGGCCTGACGCCATGACTGCTGAACAGATATTTCATTATGGCAGCCTAGAAACCAAGGATGCGCCGCTTGGCTCTAAAACGCGAGGCGGCCATGATTCACGTTTGTTTAATGAGTCGGGTCATGACAGAAAGGGCTCGCGGAGAAGAACCACCATCCTGTCGCTGCTCGTACTCCTAATCTCTGTAGAGGAACACAAACATTTTCATTGCCATTGGAGTTAACTATTTAGAGTCTAAATCTACGCAAAAAAACAAACAAAACAAAGCCATAATATGAATTGTGTGTGCTTGTACATAAGAAGCATTGATTCACCTCCCTTTATCATATTATACATGGGTTTCAGAGTGTTGAAAATCCAGCACCGTTGCCATAGCAATTGACATTCAGATCTTTTGAATGGGCAAAAGTCACAAAAGTGTCACTAATAAGCCGGAAGCTGAAACAGAAATAGCTCAAATGGACCATCATGTGAAAAATGTTATTCAAAAAAAACATACAAATGCTGTTCTGTCATCTTTGTTTTACAGTATAAAATGTAAAGAAACATATTGAAATGGCCTACATAACAAATTCCAACAATTTCATCTGCACAAACAAAGCATTTGATACCAGTGGCATACCAAACATAATGAATCTGGTAGTTGCAGGGCCATAAATCAAAGTTTGCTGTAATCTACAACATCAACGGTGGAAGGCAAAACTGGGTTATGTAAGAAAACAAAACAACACTAAGCACATAAAAAAGACATAGCAACTGATTCAAACAAAGCATCTCATTTTGATACAAGCCAAATAGCCAAAGTTCAGGGCCATAGCGGCTGCACTAACGCACCCACGCGACTTTATCATTACATAAATGTACAATTGGCACAAAATCAAAACCACAAAGCCAAAGAAATCCCGTGTTCCAAAGCTCAGAAATGCCCCGTTCCCAGATTTGTCATGCGTTGCTCATGTCATGGGGTCGCGGCTGCAGGGGCTGGACACATTGTACACAGGACCTGGAACTATGTAGCGATCAACAGTTGTGCAAGCCCCACAAACAAACAAACAAACAAACCAAACTAAACTCAAAGCACGTCGAGCAGGCTGAATGATAACAGACGCGCCATCACGGATTAAACTATTACCTAAACTGGAAAAAGACCAAATCCTGAATGAGGACGAGCCGCCGCCTTCTCCTCCTCCTCCACCTCCTCCTCCCGACGAAGTAGCGCAACTAAGCTATAATCAGGCTGACAACTTGTGCAAAAGTAACTCGTGTTCCATAGTTACCTGTCGCGAGCCGGATCAATCTTTGAAATGTGCTGTAACGTCCTCTATTCCCCTGGTTTTCTTCGCGGCGCACGCAGACACGGGCACTTCTTACTGCAGTATTGGCTAATTTTCCAGAGTGCTGCTGAGGAGCTGGGCAGGCGAGGAGGCCACGCCTCCTACAGCAGGGGGCGTCGAGGAGCGCCGCTTCCTGTTCAGCCTTTCACAGTAAAAGTTTGCTCCTCATGTTGTTTTGATATTATAATAGATCCATGGTTTGTCCACAGTAAAAAAAAAAAAAAAACATCAATCCGTGTCTTCTGCTGCATTATGCTTTTTAAGTAGTGCCAGAACTTTGGTTTTGATGTACTGCCATTGATTGTTTGAATATTTGTCGATCACACGGAAATAGGGAATTACAATTAAATCAGCAATGGTCGATAATAATTTCATGTTTATACAGGTATACAAATACATGTTTGTCTCAAGTACGGCATTAGAACGTATTAGAAAATAGCACACATTTATAATTTGAACACTGGCCTACACCGATTGATAATAATCACCACAAGTGTTCTCAACTAGGGGGACACGATGACCCAGATGTAAGACACAGGGTCTGTCTGGCTACTGCACAATCACTTCCATTGTATAATTATTGGAAACATTCAAAATACATTTAGATGTCGAAAAAATGCACCCAAGTTAAACAAGAATATCATATCTTGGAAACATAGGCCGATGTTGAAAACAAACCCCATTTGCCAACTTAATCTGAATGGAAGATGATGCAGTCGCTCACGTACGAGACACACGTCTCTAACTAACCTCATGGAGACGTGTATTTATTCCTAAGAGCCCTCGTGTGTTTCCGGTGACGCCATCCATCACTGCGGGTGGCTTGACGCTTCTGCTGCAGGCGCTGGAGTCGCCCGTGTCTCCTCCTCCTCCTCTCGGTCAAAGATGACATCATCCATAGTACCGAGGCTCGTGCAACAGGAGGCTGGGTACGGATGTCAGCACTGCGCTGCTAGGGAGGAATACTATTATCCCTTTAGCACATATTTGTGCATGCATAATCAAGTGATACATGCAATTTATATTTAACATGATTAATGGGGCAAAGCAAGACCTCTTTACGGCTGACTGGCATTGCTATTCCAGTTTTTACAGGTAGATGAAGGAAGAAATTAGATAAAATAGAGAATTAACTATAATATAGAATAATTTTAATAAAAATGCTGTCCAGATATATAAAGACATCCTGGTTTAAAGGGGTGTAAAAGGGCGCATTGAAACATGGATACGCCCCTTGGTGTGAGTGCCCCATAACAAAATCTAAATTATTCTAATCTCCAATGCAGACCACCACTCTAGTGACATAACCAACCCACACAAAGGTCATAGATGTGTAAGTCTTAATTTAGACACTAAATAATTCATATACCTTGCAAACTAATGCCCACATTTAAAATTTAAGATTGTAGGTAGGATCATGCTTTTTACTTTCATTTTTTTATATCGCGTATATAGGCCTATTTTTGTTTTTATTCTATCCCATAGCAGATTTAAATTGTTTTTCTTTTTTCTTTTATATAGGTTGTTTTATCATTGTTCATTGTTTTATGTTGCACCAAATCAAGTTCCTATGTTTGAATTCTGTTCATTGAAAACTAATGCCCACATTTCAAATCAAAGGTTGTACGATCTTGCTGTTTACATTCAGTTTTTATATCAAAGCCCAAGCCAGAATGAAAATGAGAAAAATCTGATTTATTTCTAAACCTGTACACATTTTTTTCTCTTTTCACCACAACAGTAACTCCTGTTACTGTGACACAGCATTTCTAACTCAGGTATGGATAGAAACATAAAAATAAAACTTCTGCTCAAAAAATATATGGATAATCTAAACAATAGTACCTAACAAAAATGTACAAGAGGTGGACGTTTAATTTCAGGGCATAATATGTTTACTGCCAGAAAGCTTAAGTAACGGTAAGTGCAACTGATTTGGATAAGGCAAATCAGAAATGTGTCATAACTTATTATACCCAAACTATTATACCCAACTGCAAATTAAAAAAATCCAAAGATTTATTCACTTAAATCTAGACTAAAAAAAAACATTTTCTACTAAATAAACGCTAAATACGTACAATTACTAAACGTATTTCCAGAATTCTTGAGAAGTGAAATTCACTTACTGCACTGGCAGATGATGTCACTTATTTAAAGGACATTTTTGCTTAAAACAAGTGCATTTTTCTAGTTTTAAGAAGGTGTAAACGTGCAGTGACTGAAAACCTTTTGGCCAAAACAGACTACGGGTGTATTCATTTAAATGATGCTTTAAACTTACAAAGAAGGTGCAGCCCATTTCTTCAGAAGTAAAAAAATAAAAATACTAATCACATTCAATAAAAGGAAGAGCGAAAACACGCACTTCCACATGTCGAGCGTGTCACAAGGGTCTTCAAGTGGCTCAAGTGCCATCATTCATCTATCATTAGCATCGGAAACAGCCTAGAGATTTCCTCCTCAGTCCAGTGTGTCAAAACTTTTCTTCTCTCTCCAACTTTGTCCTTTCTCCTTTAATGTACAGTCATTAAGACAATGATCTTGTGTCATTTGTATTCTGTGGTATTATTATTTTACACTTTTTCCCCTCATGCTTGTGACAGCATCTTTGGTTTCCCGTCTTTCTTCAAAATACAGTATGATTATGGACACTGCAGGCATTTTTACAACTTCTTCTGTGCAGTTGCTCTTGATCAGGAACAAAATATTACAAAGGTTTAATCCTCACTGGCACAAAGAGCAGACTGGGAAGAAAAGGATATCAATGTCACAATAGAATACTTTGACGGAGACCAGCTGAACATGACGTGAGCACATTCTGGGACGACAGGGTGATGCGCGATCAAGGGGGGGGCGTTCGATGAAGGTGCTCGGATCTGTTATGATGAGGTGGTCTCGTCTCCCATCGCTCCAGAGAGTTGGTCCAGGATGCAGGGAAGATGAAGGAGGGAGCGACCTCACAGAACTATAGGCC
This sequence comes from Eucyclogobius newberryi, assembly GCF_026437365.1. Lineage (NCBI taxonomy): Eukaryota > Metazoa > Chordata > Actinopteri > Gobiiformes > Gobiidae > Eucyclogobius > Eucyclogobius newberryi. The sequence goes on from NW_027315823.1 coordinate 20,987,537, forward strand.
TTTCACAGTGGTCTGTACAACGCCTCGTCATGTCTCGCACTCATTTCCAGCCAGTGGGACCACAAAAACTGTGATGTCGTCTCCAGATCCCAGTCTCTCATTGGGTAACCTCCAGCCGCGCTCCTTCAGCACGCCTCGTGACCTCATGAGCACGTCTTGAGCAGCCAAGGAGTACCTAAACAGCAGTACATCAGAGCACCCGGTCATAATAAAACAGGTGTTATGTGTGGACAAAAACTTCTAAATGATTAATTCATAACATTCTCTCAGATATTTTGGACTAACTGCCTCGGCTCTTCTTACTAAAATAAACTCTAAACCTATACTGCCATCTAGTGGATCATCAAACGTACCAACGAGTCAAAACATTTTCAGAATAACAGCCCACACAAATTCCTCCTCAACCTGTCCACACACAAGTTCATAACAAGGACTTAGGGGAGAACAAAAGCCCAGTGTAAAGGATTATTTGACCAAGCGGATACCTCATGGGATCAGAGGGGTCGCAGCAGGATAAGTACGCTGACACAGCATCTGCCACTTCCCTGTCCGTGGTCACGTCCCATAATCCATCTGTGCCCATGACCAGGACATCATCGGGACCATGCTTGTTGTCATCCCAGTTATACACCGTCACCTGTTGTCATGAGCAAATCCAGCAATCATACTCAATTATTTTGAACTCCAGCATTACTTTTATACTTGTTAATGTTTAAGGTCATTTGAATACAACTTTATGGAATAGATAATTATGATACTTGCTACACAGGACCATTTTTGGTCCAGTGTAGCAAGTGTTGATGTAATGCTATTCACCCAGCAGAGATGTGTTTTCCAGTGCTATTTGACAACACGGAAACGCTAATAGTCAAAACCAAAATAAAATTGTTTTATGTATTTTTCACACAGTGAGTATGAGCACATTCATCTCACCCTGATTCAACTGGACAGGTTATATTGTATGCCATATACACAATGCCTGGGTCATTTTGTGGACTTTGGATTGGTGTGCTAATAGTGGAAAACAATGTGTTTGTCGTGTGTTTGCTACTAGAGCATTCATTTATTAAAAGTATAGGATTCATTTCTAAGCCCAGCGATTTCTGGAATTTGCAGACTTTTTTTTTATGAATGTGAAAATACGAAATGCTCTATTCCCAAGAGACTGATACTCAGTGGCCGAGATACTCACCTCAGGAACACAAGAGAGGAAGGGTTTGATGTAAATGTTGGAGTTGTAGACTTTCAGGTCGTGGTCGCCCAAGCCCCTGGTCACTCCGATAGTGGCCATCACACGGGCCTGCAGCCCACACAAGCACATGGTTAAGTAGAGTATTGATTTGGGATGTGCTTTGTTTTCACAAAGGCCACTTAAAGGGGAATTACCAGGTGACGACAGTATGTGCAACCAGACACAGTTAAATGGTGGGCCAGATATTCTATTTATAGAGCGCCATCTTACCTTTTTACCTTCTCCATATATTAAGGGGAATTTTAGGTCATCTTCAACAATTGTTTTGTAAGCCCTGTAAAGTATTTTACAACTTTTACAAAACATGTGCACAATGTTTAACACAGGATTTAATGTCCATCTAAATCCTTAAACACACCAGCCTGTCATTGTGTGATCTCGGTAGAGCATCTTTTTGCCGAGTTCGTTGTGCTGAATCCTTCGAGGAAACTCAATATGAGTGAACTCATTTCCCAAGAGCTCTGGTCTAAGAAAACCCTACAGGCAAAACAAGGCGTTAATCAAAGAAACAGCATTCTTGGTTACATCGTGAGTCATTCAGTTTCTAAACTGTTAAATCTGTGAGTCTGAACTCCGAGTCTGAGCTTTAACAGGATGAGCAACACACACAATAAAGCACTTCCTCTTTTAGCAGCATCACTATCAATGTCCACCCACAGAGTGACTCATGAAGCAATTGGTGAATGCTGTTTATTTCAGACCATTACAGGATTTTCTGTAGCCAGATTATTCTTACCCCTCAGGTTTTTATATTATACATTTCCTTTCAGAGGCACAGGCAATTTATCTTAAAATACTCAATTCATTTTGGTTTTATACTTAAGTATAATTACCAGATACTGTAGTCTCTGTCTCTCGGACTCAGGAGTGAATTCATTTGTCATGGGAATTATTTCCTTATTTCTGATGATAATGGCCCTGCAGAGAATGATATACACAGAAATTCATCTAAATAAAAATATTATTTTCAAGCAATTAATGAATAATATTGTCTTGTTTTTCTGACCTGCTATCTCCAGAATTAGCCACATACAGTTTACCCATTAAATGAATAGCTGCTAAGGCACAACAGCCACCCGAGATGGCGTAGGATGCTTTTTCTTTTTCAATGAGGTCATCCTGGAAGAAAGGAAGAACACTAATAACACATTTCTAGTGTACCCACTTGTGGAGTGCTAATTATTTACTCAGTGATGTATACATGTAGACAAAAAGCAGATCTACTAATCAATAGAACAAGAGGATGTCAAGGACTCCCCAACCTGAGTGATGTTGTATTGTCATCGTAATTAACTAAATAAAAAGGACGCCATACATGAATGAGCCTGAGATGAGCGTGATTTTAGTTGTCTTGCACTCACCATCTGTTTGAAAGCGGTCTCTATGACTCCCATGATAAGGCTTTCCAAACTCACAGTCTTCTCCATGTGGAAGCGCAGAGTGGAGTCACAAACTGCGTCAGGATCCTCTGGTTCTTGGGGGGGGGCTTTCTTTGCGTCCACTTGATAAGGGTTTCCGTTTTTGGCCAAACAGATTGGAGGTGCACTATTTGGGTTCTCCAGCAGGTGGCAGACTTCTCCAAGACGATCTCGGATGAGTCTATGTAACAACTTCGAGGCCATGATGGCAGCTCCAGATCCAGCATGGCCATCAAACACGCCCCAGAAATGCATAGGGATCCCAGTGCCATCCTAAAAAAAAGATTTGGAGTTCCACATTAAAAGGCAACCACTATCACTTCCATGACAGGGGTAAGTTATTAAAAAAAACAGCCCAGGTATGAACCCAAAGCACCCTGTGAGAGCAAGATAACTTATTTTCACACCTTTGCATGAGTAATACAACAGCCATGCCACAATGGTGTTTATAAGTTGGCATGACCACAAATAACAGATGAGACATCTGCCTCCCCTGACCAGTGGAGGAGGGGTGTACAAAGGATGATGTCATCCATTTAAACCAAACAGACCACATGACACAAGCTCTATATTTTACAGCACCTTGAACGATTCTCCTTGTCATGACTTTGGATGAAAAAGTACATGCAAAATCTAGTCCAGAACTTTTTGAAAGCTTTTGGTGCCAATTGAACTTGCTGGTATGACTAAAGGATTACACAGGCTTGGTGAATGAAGAGTATGTCTCAGCGTGGACAGTGAAATCAAAGAAAGACCAAAGTGGATATTTTGAAGCCCCTAAAGCACCCTGAAGCATTACAATAGCGTACTTGATGCACCTTGTCCATCAGACTCCTTAATGTTGGGGAGTTTGAACTCACCCCATTGTCCTCCAGCAGTGTGGAGTTACGGTGTTTTCCACTGGGCTTCTTCACAAACAGCTTCTCACAGGAGGCCTGGTCCTCATTAAGCATGCTCTTCCCTGCATTGATCACTCTGGTCAAATACAGGAGAAGACAATAAGAAAGGTTAGTTTATTTATGGTCTCAGACCTCTAACCGCATGAAAACATAATGGAAACACATTATCAAGGAATGTGAGAGGGATTGTGCTGAAAGGAGAAGGAGGCATTAATGTCCTAATGGGAATTTGTTGTGTTTTTTTATAGGAGCTGAAATGAGGTAATGGATAAACAGAACAACTTTGATATTCTGGCATCCATCTGGTTCACTGTACATAAAATAGGACATGCTTTCTGGTTGGAAACATTTTAACACCCAACAGAATGACTATACAACCACACATTAAGTGATAATTACTGTTGCCACAGATGGTTAGGGTCAATAACCAGGTGGTGTCACTGGCCCATGGTGGAAAGAGACTTCACCCACAGCACATACTCATTCTTCATGGTCCAAAAGCCAGCCCTCACTTTGACCCACATGCTGAACAGTTATGTAACATTTGTAGCTTTTTGAAGATAAAGTTATGTTTACTGGGTTATCACGCAGTACATTACCATGTATCAGGCTTATGAAGTAGTCAAGATTCTCCGACACAACTTAATGAGTTATCACACACAGAACATAAAATAAGAGAAGACATTAAATACACAATGAAGAAAGACAAGCTTAACAAAAAAAATGAATAATGAAAAAGATCAGTCTCCAAAGAGTTCAACCGATTATGAATATTACATCATGACAGAAATGGTCCGGCTGGCCAAAGGCCCAAATATGAAAATGCAAAACGCAGGCCAAATCTGGATTATGAAGCATCCTTTCTGTTTCTAATCAGTTGAAAGCAAAGATGTTGTTGTGAACCTGGGGCTTGGCACAAATACTTTTTTGTTATTGGATACATAGTTTTGACCAAAGGAGGCCTGTTAGCTAAATGAGGAACAGACTTTGTCCTTTTATTTGCAGTTTTTGTCAATATTAGTTTAGTTTAAAATTGCTTGTGTTTTGGTAAAGCATATAAGCACTTAATTATTGGAAAGTCTTTCGTCACAAGTCACATGTTTTTATTGCACTATATATAACAGGCGCTGGAGTGAAGTGAAGTGTGGTTTTAGTCATATGCCTCAACAACTTGTGACAGAAAAACCCAGCATTGTGACAACACTGTGTCAAATTCCTTCAACCGTTCTGTAATGTAAGAAAGAGAGAAAAGAGGAAGTTGTGAGCGACAGTGAATTTGCACATTGGTATTGTTTGACCTTTTAAGGAAATTTGTGACACTTTGCTATTTAGGTATATTAAGAAAGTAGTTAAGATTAAGATTGTATTTTGACTTTATTGTCTCCAAATCAGCCTGCGTTTGCCTCACTAACATCAAATGCATTTTTGTGCTGGTTTTGAATCAAACACACCCTGTACAAACAAGCACGCTCACATAAGGCACGTTTGGACGGGTTCACTTTGGAGCATCTTGGGCCGCTTCTGATAACAGACCCCACTCTGTCTCCACCCCCACTTTCCCACCCGGAGGTGCTATTTCCAGGGCCCTAGTGCTGAGTGCGAATGGGTGTGTATTTTCTGAGCACAAACTCTGCTCATATCCCCTTTCAGTACAATAGTGTTGGATCATCCTCACAGAGTAGTTCCACAGTTAATGACTAAATGGAAGCCTACAGATTCAATTAAACTGCCATTTGACGACAGCACTTAGCGTGCTCTTCAGACAGTGCTCTTATGTGTTCAGCCTGACCTACTGTACAGCCAATAGTAGGAGCAGAAATCATAAATGTGCATAAGCAGGACTCAGGACTGAGATGTTCACTGACAACTTTAAGATGAACAAAATCTAAACTATAGCTTTAATCCAAACAGAACAAGTCATGGATATTTCTGACCCTCTACTGGAAGTTCGGAACACATTCCCACTTAAAACTAGAGGTAGTGCTAGCTCACCCACCACTATTAAAACAACTTTTATAACACAAGTTTTATTTTATTATTTATTTTATTACTTACTTTACTTACTGTACTTTCTATTCACTTGTAGCTGTTTAAAGCCATGCAGAGCCACAGTTAACAGTTTTAATTTAAATATTTGGTTTTACAAGTGTAGAAATTACAATGCAGGGCTTGTACCCAAGTAACCAGAGGACAACATTTGTAGTCATTAGTAGTGGTGTGTTGTGTGCACATTAGATTCTGCCCTAAACAGATATCATTATTATATTCTCATCTGCCTGAAGAGTGGGTCCAGTTCGCCTCAGTCGGTCCCTCTTCTGCCTGAAGAGTGGGTCCAGCTCCAGTCTCCCTCGTGTCCGTCTGTCCGTCTGTGAGAGTCGGATCTCTCCTTCACTGGAACTCCTCCAGGTTTCTACGCTTTTTTCCCAAAGAGGTTTTTTTGTAGTTTTTCCTGGCCGAGAAGGAGAGTCTAAGGACAGAGGACCCTGGGACATCGTCCCTCGCCACCACGGACATTGTCTGACTTCATCGCCACCACAGACATTGTTGATTCATTTCTCCCTGTGGCCCTCAGAGGCAACTGTTGTTGTGATTTTGGGCCTTACAAAAATAAATTGATTTGATTTGATTTGATTTGATATTAATATGATAGTGTTGTGTATAGGAATAGGCCACCAGTTTCATGACCAGGGGTGTGCCAAAATATCGATATATTGTGATACTAAATTTAGTGATACTGTATCAATATTGTGGGCTACTGTGAGCCATTTTTGGTATCATTTCCAGAATTATTTTGTGACCGCACAATAATTTTCTTGCTTGTTTAAATAAAATGGGTGTATTTCAGTTTGAGTTTGTGCAGGTCATGGTTTAACAAAGAAAAAAATGTTTTTAATGTATTGGATTCTTTTAAATAATGTGATATATCGTAGCATGTTATGAGCAATATATCGATTATTGCATGTACAGCAAAATCATGATATCATTGTATCGTGAGCCGTGCATCGTGTATCGCATCAGATCGTGAGGGACCCTGTGATTCCCTCATCTGAGACTCTTAAATACATCAGTATGAATTCTGGTGTGAGCGTGAATGATCGGTGGTGGCAGAGATTGGCAGCCTTGCTTCCATCAGTCAAGTATCTTACCACCACCAATGAATGAATAATTACAACAGTGTAGCGCTTTGAGAGACTTCAACAAGCCTGTAAAGCACATCACAAATGTAAGGCATTATAATTATTATGTCTTTGCAGACTTTCTGCATGACTCATCCGTCTTTATTTTCACTGTGGCTCCAAGAGGTGGTCAGCATTCTTGCAGAGTAATAGCCCACATGCTGTTATATTGAAGAATGTAATAACTCCCCTCTGGGAGAGCCAGGGACAGTCTCGTCGTGTTTTCCTCACTGGGAGCTGCACAACCGGCCCAATGGGGTGAATGAAAACTGCTGCATTGGAGTTACCTGTGGAATTACTGCAGGTAATACAGCCCCAGTATAATCTGGAAAGTTATTATCATCATTGGGCTAAAACCAGTATAAGTACAGGCCAAATAGTGTATTCTATAATTTTAAAACACAAAGTGAGTTACGAGAATGCAGACTGTAAAATAATAATAATAATAATAATAATAATAATAATAGTAATAATAATAATAATAATAATAATAATAATAATGATAATGATATTGATAATCATTCACATGAGCCTCAGACTAAGTGGGTAGGTAATGACCCTATTGTATTTTTTGGCATTGCCACCAGACGTGAGCCCTGTATCACCAGCTACAGTTGCTGGAGCAGTGTTTCCTGCTTTCACTTTCGAATGCACAGTTTTGCAGTTAAATTATGGTAGCATCCAGAATACTACAACTTGAGTTCAAATAAAGCCCGCTAGAAGCCCTTCCCCAGCCCCCAGAGCCCCCAGCCCAAAGCCCAGAGCCCCTCAGAGCCCCCAGCCCAAAGCCCAGAGCCCCTCAGAGCCCCTCAGAGCCCCCAGACCACAGCCCAGAGCCCCCAGCCCAAAGCCCAGAGCCCCTCAGAGCCCCCAGACAACAGCCCAGAGCCCCCAGCCCAAAGCCCAGAGCCCCTCAGAGCCCCCAGACCACAGCCCAGAGCCCCCAGCCCAAAGCCCAGAGCCCCTCAGAGCCCCCAGACCACAGCCCAGAGCCCAGAGCCCCCAGCCCAAAGCCCAGAGCCCCCAGCCCAGAGCCCAGAGCCCCCAGCCCAAAGCCCAGAGCCCCCAGCCCAAAGCCCAGAGCCCCAGAGCCCCCAGACCAGGTTGTGTGCAGCAGAGGAAGGCCACACTGTCATCTCTGGCTGCTGCAGTGAAGAAGGTGCTAAAGCTGCGGTGGTGTTCACAGCAGCGCCACAGTGTTCCTGAGTGACCATCCCGTGTGCACCGATGGCTGCTGTTTACTTACTCTGCGTATCCGGTCTTCCACGGGAGCCTGCTGCCTCTTTTTAACGTGAGCACCGGCCGTGACGCGTGCTCGGTGGAGTACTGCAGCAGCTCCGGGGTGAGCTCCAGAAAGTCCGGGCGGCCGTAGGGGAAGCGCGGCGGCAGGCTGTCCCCGGCGCTCTGCTGACCGCCACCTGGGTGATGGTTGTGGTGGTGGTGTCCGTGCGGCATCATCCCCCCCACCAGGCTCGACATGGCGTTCTTAACTTTGCTGATCATCATCGGGTTCGCGGCGGAAAGACTCGAAAAACGCAATGCGATTTAAGACGGGAAATACGCAACGCCAAAAGTGACGGGGATCATTTCACGGAGCGCGGTTTTAACGTCCATTTAAAGAGCGTTCACGCAGGCGGTTTGCTCTTGGAGGCAGACGCGGAGGGCAGTGTAATCCCGCAGGAGGAAAGGCAGGGCTTTACAGATGTGCGCTCCTCTCTCACGTTTACAGAACAGAACAACACTGACGCTGCTTCCAATTCACCACCGATCACACCGCGCGCGCTACGCTGAGGGCGCAATGTGCAGCGCGCGCCTATTTTCATCTTTGTTAGGGCTGTAAATCACCTTTTTACTTCTACAGCCTTCAAAATGTTCTTGTCTTATCTTTTTTTCCCCAACTATATTCCCACGGGCCCTGGAATGGCCCCACAATACAGCCCAGACTACATGGATGGTCCATCTGGGCACTTTGCCAGGGGGATATACCATTATTTTTATTACATTTGTTATTCTTTATTCTGAGTTTGTTGATTGGGGTGCCAGCCAGGTCACTTTCCTGATATTTAGGATGAGCACTATTTTTTCTTGGTGGTTGTGGAGTATTATTGTTATTATAGGTTTTTTCAGTCAGTGGTTTTATTGTCTATTGTTTGTCTAATTGTGAGCTTCTCCCAACCCCACACAAAGACAATAACTTCAAGGTAAATGATAGACTTATATACCTATACCCTATTTTATAAATTAAATGGACAGAAAATGATCCAAAAATCTACTCAATTACAGGACTGTGAGTATTTGTAATTAGTTGTAGTTACAGCGTGATTACAGATATCTAATCAGACAATTACCGTTTTAGTACTATAACTTTGTATATTAAGCATCCTATGGCCATGTGGTCTTCCCTTGAGCTCTTGAGCTCTGGGGCCGGCCCCAGCACATTTGGTGCCCTAGGCGAGCTACTAAAAATTCTGCCAAGCAAAAACACATATATAACAATTTTAGATAAGTTAGATAAATTTGTCAATTCCAAAATAGTGTTTGGATACATAGAAGGGGGCGCAAAAAAATAAATAAATGAAATAAAATAAAAAATAATCCAGAGGGCCCCCCCCCCCGCAGTGCCGCCCCAGGCACCCGCCTGTACGGCCTAGTGGATGGGCCGGCCCTGGATGTGTGATAATGTAATATGTTTAACAAGTTTCAGTCTCCTTTGGAGTCTGTGTTTCCATGGGACTCTGGGTGAGAGGTTATTAGATTTCTTATTGCTTTACAACACTTTATGAATAAAGTTGGTATGGTAATAACTTCTTCATAAAGTATTTTATTTATTTACTTATAACTTATCTTTTATCTGATATCTTATTATTATTCTTATCCCATAGTAGATTTAAATTGTTCCACTTTTGACTTATTCATTGTTCATTGTTTTATGTTGCACCGAATCACCAAGTCAAGTTCCTATGTTTGTGAATTTTGTTCATTGACAATGGCAATAAACCCTTTTTGATTCTGATTCCGATCCCGATGCTTGTAATTGGTCGTACAATTTAACACTCCTTTCACTCAAACCAAACAAATTTGAAGGCTCACATCGTTAAAGAATAAATTAATGCAATAGCAACGCACAAGTCCAGTTGTTATAAAAACTGCGTTCTTCAAATCACAAAACTCTTGACGTAAAGCATCAGAGATGGAAGTTGAACAGACAGTTATCTATTTAGGCTTGTTGTGTTTATGTTGTTTTTCAGAAGGTCAAACCAAACACATCATCTAAAAATAGACTTCCATTGTCAGTGTGTTGGTCAGCGTAAACATTCTCTGACAGAAACAAGCTGTTGAATGAAAAGCACTGCTTTGACCCACTTAAAAACACAGACGCTAATGCTTCTGTGTAAGTCTGCTTGTGTTACATAATCAAATAATAAATGTTATCAGAGGACGCAGGCCATCTGCGGCTTATATAGTTCAAGGCTGAGGGTTGTTGACTGTTCTTGGTCTTAAGAGAGCTGTCACCAAGTAAACATGCATCCATGGACCAGTGTGTCAGTGCTAGAACAGAACCCATGTTAAAAAAAACGGTGTGTTCTGTGTGTTCTGTGTGGGAACAGTATAATGCTAGTGAAAATGTGCTTGATTACTCAATGTAATGTGTCTAAATTTGTGTTTTTGTGTCAAAGAAATATTAAATGAACAGAGTGATTGTGTACATATTATGTACACAATCACTCTATATCCTCCATTACATTTAAAGTTAAGTATCGTGTATAGAAATATGCCAGAGATGTCTGAGAACAACTGGCAGTAGTATCGTATTTTTTTAAAAACATTTAACATGCTGCTTTTTGGCAATACATTAGTATAAACATATTTTACAGAAACAGAGTGTTTGCATTAACAGTTGCTGTCCAGCAGGTGGCAGCAGATTGCTACTATAAACATCACATTTAGGAAGTTCAACGTAATAACATTGGATTGTAATGGTTTTGAGAGAACTAACAGTTCCTATTATGGGCTCATAAACTAATAAATAAGATACCTCACTTATTATACAGAGAGAATCACATTAAAACCTGTTTTGTTTTCGGCTATTGTTCAAATTAGAATGGTAATTGCATAGGCTACATATTGTTGACCATTTCTGTCATCAAACAAAGACTGGGCAATACCTGGCAAAAACAATACATACATTTCAATTTTTCTCCTCATTTTGGAAGATCCCAATTTTGGATAAACCCCACTTTTAAAAAAATAAATTAAAAAGAAGTGCTAACAATGTGCTTTTCCTTTTACATGATTAAGACATGTCAAGATAAAGGTACATGTTGAACATGACTATAAGGCTCTCTGCATTCACAAATGAGGTGTGATTGTTCTTGTACATTAAATAAATGATGATTAAGATTGTCAAAAGTATCAATACTCAGATACCAAGTATCGATATAGAAATATATCACATACATATTACTTCATTTGACTTTTCCTGAATAGAATTATCTTGATCTATATCAGAACTAGTATAAGAATAAAGATTGGTAATACAATGGAAAGCAGGCCTACTTTTTGTGTTAATTTTGTGTTGAGATTCTTGCATTGCATTGTCTTTTTATTATCATTGGGCATTTTCCTAAGTACCCATAGTAAACATTTGGGAATTGTGACAACATAGTTCCAGCTATCACAGCTTCTCAAATGTACAAACCGAGTTTTAGAGTTGTAGGTCCTGAAACATTTCCTCTAAATTGACTCAATATGTCTGTCTGTATCACAGTTATTTCTTCTTTCTTTTGTTACAGCTCCCTCTGGAGTCTGAAAGACCTCTTGGAAGTTGGAAACTCCATTACGATGGGGCCGAGATGAAAACACATTAATGGAGGTGTAATCAGGACTGAGGTCAGGAGGAGTCTTGGCACAGCCGGGCCACACAAAGCCATAAAGCCTGATGGAGCTGACTCTCCATCCCGCTGTCTGCCGACCTGTTGAATTAAGGGGCATTAACGGTGGCATCCCTCTGCATTATTGATGGTTTGTTCCATTCCTGAGGCTGTTATACCCACTATTTTTCGTCTTGTAATTTTCTGGTGGACGTCTCACCATCTTCAAATACATTTGCGCTGCAAAAGCAAGAGAGTTCAGGCAGAGGGCTTGTACTCCTCGCAACAGGGGGCTGTTATTTTAGGTTGAAGCCTAAATCAATGCTGGACCACAAAGTCCACACACAAATCTATTTTTCCTCAGTGACTCAAAGTAATCACAGAGACAAGTATAGGGCGGTGAGGAAAGGTGTGCTTGAAAGTATACTGAAACTAGTTTATTACACAGGCAATCAGCTGTGTCCCGCATTTGTAGGGTGTAGGGTTAGGTAATGTTAGGACTGATTTTGTCATTACGGTTAAGGTTCGGGCCAGGATTTGGGTTATGGATTTATATATACATATATATATATATATATATATATATATATATATATATATATATATATATATATATATATATATATATATATATATATATATATATATATATATTTCAGTTTACTTTCAAGCACACCTTTCCTCACCGCCCTATACTTGAATGACTGAGTATCAAAGAACATTAGTTTCAGGGGAAACCTAAAACAGTGCAAATGAATATATAAACAGGACAGGTTATGAGGAGGTTCGGCCTGTGGGCAGGGCTTACACAGCTCAGAGTGGGATTCATTTCAGAATTCTCAGATTAGAGCCGAAGATTGAGATGGCAACAATGGCTCTGACAGCTAGATTTGACCATTTTTCTATCTTGTTTTTGCTACTCTCCCTTACCCTCGCAGAGCCGGGGTGTAACAATAAGATAAGAAATTTACTTCTGCCGCAAAATCTTTTCAAACAAAAATGGCCATTTGAGGAGCAAAACAGCAGGTTTGATGGCTAAATACAGAGAGCAGTGTTGTAGTACAGCAGTTTACACAAACCTGTGTTGTTGTTTTTTACCTCATTATGTACATGTATTAAAAATGCACCGTTCCATGCTTGGTTTACTTCTACCATTACTTGAACAATACTGAACTTGAACAATGATATTGCAAAGTTTGAGAAAAAATTATAAACAATTGAAGTCCAATTACCCCCTCAGATGCAGTTCCAGAGCGTTTGTTGTCCTCCACATAACTGGAAGAATTTTGACTGTGTTTATCTAAGCCCACACAGCTGGAGACACCTCAGCTCAACACTGACCTCATCCTGTCACATGATTTAATGATCAGAGCCGTGTCGCATACCACAGTGTCAGGGGATGACAAGATAGGTCTATTGAATGCACTAAAGATTAATGAGGTCATCTCCTCTCTGTCAGGATGTCGGGGGAGACGGAGTAGAAAACCTGATGACTTTGGGAACCTAATAATAAATGACGTGACAGTAAATAACACTAAATTAACAGCTAGTGTTATGTAAATGTTAAGTAATGTGCTTTCAGGGGACCTAAAAGAGCAGAAAATCCAAACAATACATTCTAGAAAATGACAGTATATTCCCAGCCTTAGTTACTACACATGTGAGACATATTAGGAAATGGATAATGGAGATATGCAAAGTTAGATTGAGTATATATGTTTTATATACAAATTACAGCAAAAGAGCTGATTGAAAATAAAATGAGCAGAAACGTCCAGTGTAATTTTAGGGTTCATTAATTCTTGTACGGTTCACTAATTAACATTTTGTGCAATACTTAAGCCTAGTGACATTTACAGTGACATTCTTGTCAAAATATTGTTTGAATATTGTTACAGAAATTGTTAAAAAAAAAATAAAAAAAATACATCATTTTGAAAGTAAACACTTCATTCACTAAACTGAATAACTACTGTGAGCGTCGTGGTTTTCTGCCGTGCACAGTGCAGATGCAGGAGTGCAAATACCTTGCATCTTGTGTTGGGTTCTCCTGTCCACATGGAAGATAGCTTAGAGTTTCATGATGATAACACTCTGAGGGTGTTCAAGATCAATCAAATCCACATCCAAATGCAAGACTCCCATCTCCGCAGGCTGTTTCAACGGATGGTATTGATTATTCCACCCATCTCTGCCTTTCAGGGTCCAGACGAAAGTGACTGCCAGAGAAATGGAGAGATGATAATGCACTTACCGGAGGGAAGACTTTGTAGACCATGTGCTTTAGGAAAGTATAGGCCTAAAAGTGGGATTTCAGAGGTACTATATACTGGTGTACCTGTGTTTTTATACCCAACATAAACAGTCAAAAGTCTATATATTGCTTTCCTAAACACCAATATCATCTATGTGTTTTTCTCTCAAATAAAAGCTTTAAAAAAGGGGAGAGACTACCATTTTTTGTTTTTTGTTTGCTCTATTCAACAGCCTTGATAAAACAACATGTTTTATTATTTCATTTAATCCTCTCGCATCCATATTGGACATAGTAACTACACACACACACACACACACACACACACACACACAACTTTAAATCCAAGCCTGATTCATTAAAGTTTTAAGTCTGAAAATGAGGTGAAATTGGAATTTTTAGGCCAATTTTCTGTCAGATCTAGTTAGAAATAATATATCCAAAATCCCCTCAGTAATTTATTTGTAACTGATATGTGTACAAAATGATCCAAGAAATGTAAACCTGGCTTTATCTAATTAAAATTTTAATGTCCCGAATATGTGCAATTTTCCTCATAGAATGATTTATTTCTGTATGAAAACATCACATGATGAAGAACTTGTAGCAAAACATTGAGCATCTTGTCAGTTAATCCCTTCCGTATTGGAGGTGCTTGTTTCCATAGCAGCAAAATTAACTTACTTCATGAGGAGCATCCTGTTCACTCAATGTTCACTACAGATTCATAGACTGCTTAATGGGAGTGTTGAGGGCTTCATTTGTTTGCTGAAAGGTATAATATTGCTCATATGTCGAATAATTCACTTCAAACACCGTGGCTTACTTCGTGCTGCACTGCTTAGACAAGACAACATTAAACCGTGAAAGATCTTGAAAAGTGTCTTCACATTCCACCTGCACGTGTGCGAAAGCCTTAATGAAACTCTCGTCTCTTTCAGCTGCAGTTGCCCTGCTCCTCCACTAAGGGGCGCCAAAGCCCCGCTCCGGGGCCCCCGCTCCGCCGTGTGTCATCACACCGGGGCTCTCGCATCTCTCGGACATCTCAAATCAGTTTCTCCAACTGCACGAAGACGCTACCGAAAAGCAAGAGGCGCCGGTGAGCGGGACCAGGACGTGCACCGTGTCCAGCCCACGCCATGAGTGCGGGTCAGCAGCGCGCGGCGGCCGTGGCGGTGCGGCGCACGGACCAGTAACTTTTATGGACTTTCTCCCAGTGCAAGTGACCAACTGCCGCACTTGACACATCTGTGACTCGTGGATTGAGCTCTGACACTCGTGTTCTCGTTACATGTGCCGTGCTGCGGGTCCGCGTGGACATGGCATTTCTCTGAAGAAGACTGTCGCTGGACAATGGAGAATAAATGAAGGGGAAATTTCCCGGGATTAATTAACATCACACAGCGACAGGTAAAAGCACATCTCGACACAATACACGCGTGACTTCTTTATTATTGTGAATTATGGCATGCTTCTCAATTTAGTCACAAGACTACAGTGGAATATGTGGATGAATTGTTTGTTTATAAATTCAGTTCAAGTCACGCGAGCGCAAAATCAGCTAGATTCCTACTAGTCAATGATTGTGATTGTGATAGTGATTTGCTGACTTCTGTGATGAAGCAGTTTTGTATATCACTGTCTTATAAAGTGCTGTGTGTTTATTTTGTCTCTTTTTCATATAGTATATTTAATCGGCTGTTAAAGCATTATGGGGCAGTGCTTTTAGACTAACCCTAATTCACTCAACAGTTTGACTTATTGTAGCCTGTAGCATTGGTTGAACAGGAACATTTTCACTGATTATTTGTGATAAATAGTTATAACTACAAAGATGTGTCAGTGTTTATAGTAAGACATGCTATGTATAATTTTATCCATCCTAACTATGATTATTTTCACAATTCTCATTGGCCTTGCCCCTCCCTCTTTTATCTGCCCTTCATCCCCTTGATAAGCATTGTGCGGTCAGCTGTTTTCCCCCCCTCAATTAGTGCTATCATCACATTTCATCCAGAGGAATACCAGGATGGTAATAACCTTACACTCCTATTGCAGCTGATACTATTCTGCTGTGATTAATTGAAGTCCCCTCAGAGAGTCAGAGGAGTCGTAGATCTTCTCTTTCACACTCGCTGACAGGCAACCCATTATATTGTTTTATAGATCGCCGTCAGTAGCCCTTGAAGCTGCCTGCGGCCCACTGTTGTTCTGGAGGCTTTTATTGTGCCATGTTATTGGTTGGTGTTGCTGACAGGCAGAGCAAAGGCCACTGCGGGGATGGGATCCCAGGGACAGTTGCACTGTATTTGAGATTAAGCAAGTTTCACTGGGAAGTTAAACAAGAAGTCCTTTCATCAATATGTGTGGAATTGGTTTTGTGGTCTAAAGGCTTACTGGAAAAGTAACGTCTGTACCTGTACTCGCTCTGCACCCATAACTGTGGGCTGAAAGGGGCTGCAGTGCATGAAAGCCTGAGCATGTTGGAAGGATTACCTTGCAGTTACAGCAGTGTGCAACAAAAGCCTGAAGAAGGCATGGCACTGAGTCAAAAGCATCAACCAGGTGATTCCTGAGAAGTGTGGCTAAGAAGCTTGTCTTCACTTTTAAGAAGCCACCCAGAGGCTGTGTTTGTGTTCTCTGCATCTGCTCACTGTCAGATCAATAGGGCATAATATAAGTCTGGTTGCTGTGTGTAGGAACGAGACAAAACAATAGTGGTGCCTGCATTTTACACTGTGAGGCTTTGCACAGCCTGTGGTGCTTTAAGACTGAAAATATATAATAATATATTGCCAGCTGAGAATGCATGGCTTTAAGAAGTCTCCACAGGAACCTGACATTTATGCCTGTCCTGGAGTGTGGCAAGACAAATGTGTCAGTTTGTATAAGATATGTAGTGTTCATGTCTTGTCCTTGTCACTGAGAACAGCTCTGCAGCTCTGCGCCTAACCTTGAAATCATGGATATATTGCATAATTTTCCAGATTCTATATTCATCAACAGCTCTGCAGATTTGCCTTAGTGGAACAATATAAAGCCAGCCATCTATCCGTTCATGATTACACACGATTTCCACGCCACAAGCCTTCTGCTCAGCAGTGTTCTTAAGATAATGTGTTCAGAGTGCACCGTTTGTTCCACCTCTGAAAAGCTCCAGTGGCGGGAAAGAATGGATTGGTGTTTAAATAAAAACCCAACTTCTGGTTTATAGCATTGCCTTGTGATGAATGTCATATTGTTTAGATGTTTTAGGCTGTTGTAACAATGAACTGTACAAAGCATAGACAATGCCCCATCTGAGCCCCGTCTTTTAGCCTTCTACAGAGGCTCAGCCGAATCTCTTATTCATTTACTTAGATTTTTCTGTGATGTCCACAAACTCAATGACACACCTATAGGGTGAGTTTAATTTGACCTGGTGAAGTGTGCAATGCATAAAGCGTGTGATTTTCATTGGATGATCTTTTGACTTTTGATAATCCCTGGCTGCCTGGTGTGTGCTCTGAACAATACAGTTTAGGCTGTGGACAGAGCTTAGGTATCCTCTCTTCCATGGAGCTGATTTGAAGTTTTGTCAAGTACCAAGCTGCACTCTCACCGTTTCCTTCAGTCAGAGTATAGTCTATATTTGGCACCTTTCACTCTGAAGGTTGTGCCAATGCAGTGAATTCTCATCACCTTCTTATCCTGGAGAGCAGAAAGCACCTCACTTGTGCTGGAACCGTGAGCTGCCAGCCCACAGACCTGGTTGGGGATTACAGATTTGGAGAAACCCACTTCTAAACCCCTTTTTCCTCTGGGAGTCAAGAGCACTCATCTTTTGTTGGCATTTTTTTCCACCGTTTTCTTCCTACTGATGCCCCAGGGTCCTTGTGCAGTGCGTGCTTGTCCCACCCGCTCTCTTCTGGTGTTGTTGTAAAGCTCCACCTCATGCCTGTAATCATTAGACTGTAATTTGGGTAGAAAATTGCAATTATGCAATGAGCCTGTTATTTCTTACGCTTGTTATTTCAGTCAAATTCCCCCGCCGTATAGCAAACATGATTGGATCCTCGCCTTTTCTGCTTCTCATCAGCTAAACAATGAGAGTTAGCTTGGATTTTCTGACCCTACTTGAATGCCAATTGCTTTTTTTTAACAATAGCAGAGACGAGTGGTCTTCAAAGCTATTTTAAATTCAAGTGAGTCTACGCCATAAAATGTTTTCATACAAAATGCCTTGATCTGATGAACAAGATGAAAAAAAGGAATCTCATAGAATTAGCTCAAGGGCAGCCGTGGTTCATGCTTTGCTTTCATCTCTTCAAACACACCACTGTCAGTCAAAAGACAGTTATTCATTTATTTTTGCATTCATTGGAAATATTCTTAGCTATCATTCATAAAACAACGTGTGGTAGGAATGCATAAAGATCATTTTTAACAATGCTTATTCCTTGACTGCTTATTTTCAGTGCATATATTGATCTGACCTTTTTTGGGGGACTGAACAGTTTTCCGTTCAGTTTCGCACAGACAGACAATTATAAGCAAACAATTTCTTTACACCGCCTTTCACCCATCTTCCACGCGGCCTTTCTTACAGAGGTGCATACACTTCCTCAGCACGGTGCGCTCTGACTAATTTCTCCAGGGCTTTGGACTTCAGTGTGAGAGAAAGAGAGTGAGAAGGAGAAAATGAAAGAGCAGCAGCTCCGAGGAAGCCGCCCACATTGAAAGTCTCTGATATCGCCGTCGTCTGATCTCGTACTTTTGGCCGTTTTTCGGTTCTGCCTGGCTGTTTAGCCCGTGAGCGTCGCATGTAAGCTCTTTGAGGCTGCAGCACTCTTTGATCACTGTTTACTCCACTCTTTCAGATATTGGAGACAAATCACAAGCAGGGAGCGTGCCGCTGTTCTCATCTGGGGAGAGAAATTGAAATCCAACTGAGCGGTTTGTGCCACCAAATTGAGACGATTTGACTAAATTCTGCAGAGCGTCACGGCTGCCACTCTGCGGCGCTTTGTTTATTACGTGTTAAGGGTTTGTGGTTACAGATATCTTTTGTAGTAATGGCATACTGGAAAGTGGACATGGTGAAATGCAACACATGACATCGCACTCTGGAAATGAAGCAGAAGAACTATTTACAGGCTTTATTTTGTAGCATAAAGACCAAAAGAGAAAACCAAGGCACATGTAAAACAGACCTTGGCAGGTTTCTATAGGACAACACACTCAAACAGCTCTTTTTAAAGGCTGGGGTGGTATTCACCCCAGCCCAATTCACCTTGTTTTTGTCTATAATGTAGAACATTATAGATTTGCTTTGAACAAGGTCCAAAACAACAAAAAGCTTGACAAAAAAATAGGAACACAAATGTCAAAATGTGAACCTATTCATTTTTTCTGCTAGATTGCGTTTCGTCCAAACTTTTTTGAGACATTAAAAAGTGTATTTCTTTTACACCACCACAGAAAAAAAGAAAATTTTCAAGACCTATTTACAGATATCAGCGTGTGTGCTTAACAGTGAACAGCAGCAGTGACTATATCATTTTCTGTCAAAAAAATGTCTTTAACACCTCTTCCAGCCTGTAATTCACTTAAAGACTGAAAACAGGCATGGTTAATTATTCAGGTCCCCAGCTGTCTGCGGCCGTGCCCTGCTCCTGCGTGGCACCCTGCAGCAGAGTGTCTCTGGATGGACACGCTCCCGGCTGCTCATTAATTGATGCTCTGTTTGACGCCGCACTCTCCTCTCCCCCCGCCAAGCCGCCATGTCGAGTCGACCCCGTCGCACATGCAGGGTGAAGGGGTCGTGTGATGGCATGACGCCGTGCTAAAAAGGTTCAAAGGGCATCTTCACTTCTAAGTGCAGTGATGGTGTGAGATTGAGAGGTTAGAGAGGAAAAATAACTGTGACCTGTCCATGGTTCAGTGGAGTTTTGTCAAATAGTTAGGACTGTGCAATTTATCAAAATATGATTTAATTGTGAATATTAATGTGATTAGTGTTCAATTTCAGTTATAAATGAACTGAACTTAACCAAATCTGGTGGTGGTTTGGAGTTTTTCAGAATTGTGTGTGTGCGTGTGTGTGTGTGTGTGTTTGTGTGTGTGTGTGTATGTGTGTGTGTGTGTGTGTGTGTGTTTGTGTGTGTGTGTGTGTGTGTGTATATGTGTGTGTGTGTGTGTTTGTGTGTGTGTGTGTGTGTTTGTGTGTGTGTGTGTGTATGTGTGTATGTGTGTGTGTGTGTGTGTGTGTGTGTGTGTATGTGTGTGTGTGTGTGTGTGTTTGTGTGTGTGTGTGTGTTTGTGTGTGTGTGTGTGTATGTGTGTATGTGTGTGTGTGTGTGTGTGTGTGTGCGTGCGTGTGTGCATGTGCGTGCGTGCATGCGTGTTTGTGTGTGTGTGCGTGCATGTGCGTGTGTGTGTGTAGGTGTGTGTGTGTGTGTAGGTGTGTGTGTAAGTTTAGGTGTGTGTGTGTGTGTGTGTGTTTGTGTGTGTGTGTGTGTGTGTATGTGTGTGTGTGTGTGTGTGTGTGTTTGTGTGTGTGTGTGTGTGTGTGTATGTGTGTGTGTGTGTGTGTGTTTGTGTGTGTGTGTGTGTTTGTGTGTGTGTGTGTGTATGTGTGTATGTGTGTGTGTGTGTGTGTGTGCGTGCGTGTGTGCATGTGCGTGCGTGCATGCGTGTTTGTGTGTGTGTGCGTGCATGTGCGTGTGTGTGTGTAGGTGTGTGTGTGTGTGTAGGTGTGTGTGTAAGTTTAGGTGTGTGTGTGTGTGCGTGTGTGTGTGTGTGTGTGTGTGCATGTGCGTGTGCGTGTAGGTGTGTGTGTAGGTGTAGGTGTGTGTGTAAGTTTAGGTGTGTGTGTGTTTGTGTGTGTGTGTGTGTGTATGTGTGTGTGTGTGTGTGTGTGCGTGCGTGTGTGCGTGCATGTGCGTGCGTGCATGCGTGTTTGTGTGTGTGTGCGTGCGTGTGTGTGTGTAGGTGTGTGTGTAAGTTTAGGTGTGTGTGTGTGTGTGTGTTTGTGCATGTGCGTGTGTGTGTGTAGGTGTGTGTGTAGGTGTAGGTGTGTGTGTAAGTTTAGGTGTGTGTGTGTGTGTGTGTGTGTGCGTGTGTGTGTGTGCATGTGCGTGCGTGCATGCGTGTTTGTGTGTGTGCGTGCATGTGCGTGTGTGTGTGTAGGTGTGTGTGTGTGTGTGTGTAGGTGTGTGTGTAGGTGTAGGTGTGTGTGTAAGTTTAGGTGTGTGTATGTATGTGTGTGTTTGTGTAAGTGTAGGTGTGTGTAGGTGTAGGTGTGTTTGTGTAGGTGTGTGTAGGTGTGTGTGTGTGTGTGTGTGTGTAAGTGTAGGTGGTGTGTAAGTGTAGGTGTGTGTGTGTGTGTGTGTAAGTGTAGGTGGTGTGTAAGTGTAGGTGTGTGTGTGTGTGTGTGTGTAAGTGTAGGTGTGTGTGTGTGTGTGTGTGTGTGTGTGTGGGTAAGTGTAGGTGTGTGTGTGTGTGTGTGTGTGTGTGTGTAAGTGTAGGTGTGTGTGTGTGTGTGTGTGTGTAAGTGTAGGTGTGTGTGTGTGTAAGTGTAGGTGTGTGTGTGTGTGTGTGTAAGTGTAGGTGTGTGTGTGTGTAAGTGTAGGTGTGTGTGTGTGTGTGTGTGTGTGTAAGTGTAGGTGTGTGTGTGTGTGTGTGTGTGTAAGTGTAGGTGTGTGTGTGTGTGTAAGTGTAGGTGTGTGTGTGTGTGTGTATAAGTGTAGGTGTGTGTGTGTGTAAGTGTAGGTGTGTGTGTGTGTGTGTGTGTGTGTGTAAGTGTAGGTGTGTGTGTGTGTGTGTGTGTGTGTGTGTGTAAGTGTAGGTGTGTGTGTGTGTGTGTGTAAGTGTAGGTGTGTGTGTGTGTAGGCTCTTGTGACACTGCTCTGGATTAAAGAGTAGAAGATGGCGGCACAGTACTGCAGCACTCTCACTTGACAGTAAGAAAGTCCTGGGATCAATCCCGGGCGTTGTGGGGCCTTGTTTTTGCATGTTCTCCCTGTGTCTGTGTAGGTTTCCTCTGGGTGCTCCGGTTTCCTCTAGCACTAAAAAACTTGCACAATAGTCTCTTCCCCTTTAGGGCCAAGACTCCCCGAAAAAGAGATGCTACAGCTCAGTGGGACTTAATGCTATTGTTACAAGCTTATTAGCACGTACCTGCGCACATCCCTCTGTATGAGGCATTCACTGACAGTCTGTATAAGTGCTTAATGTTACTGTAAACATTACATTTGATATCTGATCATGAGACTTCTGAACCCTTACCTCAAAACCTTTGTTCATATTTTGATAGCTAATGCCTGACAGTGATGGCTGGCCATAGAAAATGAAAAGTATCTTGACACTTAAGTGTATTTCTGGAAATACAATGCCTGCAGTGCACTGCAGTGGGCCTGTCACGGACGCCTAAGTGCCCACCTGACCACTGTATTAGAACTCAGCAAGAAATCAATCCAGGAAATATAGAGGCAATTATTTTGTCTCCCACTTTCGCTGATAAAGTAGTGGCTAACCAAGCCAAGAAGAAAATACAGAATTGAGGAAATTCAAATAGATAAATTTGTGGTAAGGGTCAGTGTTACTTGGGATTACTTGGGTTGGAACTATAGAACATGTGGGTGATCTTATATCTTATGATGGAAAAGATTAATCTTATATACACTAATATACATTAATGAAGACAGCACATGTTATTGATTTCACTGATGCCGTTCGTGCTGTGTTCCATCCAGCAGTGATAGGAGCTGAGTCCATTTTAAAACCGTTTAAGATTTCTGAAGTTACTGTTCAGCACATGTTCCTATTTTACCCTGACCCTGAAGACACTTACCCCACTTAAATATCTCTGTGGCCTCATGTGTGCAATGAATACCTCAAATGGTTGTTTTCAAGAGAAGTCATGAAACCTTAACAATACAATCCTTAACCAACCAACCAACCAACCAAAAAACCCATAAATCAAGATCATTTGTTTAAGGCGGTTGTTTATTTAAGATCACACATTTTGTACAAACGGCTGTTAGTGAGATAAAAGAAAAAATAAGAAGTATTTTAGATTCAAAAGAAAACACCTTTCACACTAATTGTTTTCCAAAGTCTTTTGTTAACTCTCAAGTTCTAAAATTGACCAAACTGTTGAATAATTACACATTATTTGATTCAGTATTTATCTAATTCTTTATGACAATCACAGCTTGACCATTGGGCCCAGTGTTCATATGAAATGAGGTGTGCAGAGATCAGCACTGAGGGAAGTGCAGTGCACAGCCTCCATGCAAAGATGCACAGCTGCCATCTATGTATTAGCATTTGGAAACAAGTCAGAGTTCATAATCCTCCAGATAATTAAAAAGGGCATTTTCTGCTGCTATGGCCTATAATCTGAAAATGAGTTCTTCGTGTGAGAGACAGAGGAGAATCAGTTGATTGTTTGACTGTTAACAGTGTGCGGAGTTCCACTGAGTTAATGGTGTGAGACGTGACAGACAGTGATTCTGTATTAAGATACCAAATATCTTGCCCTGAAGGCTCCCCGGGCTCCGATGGGACTACAGAGCCGGACATGCATTTAGACATTTACATTTCTCTGGGGCTGCGGAGGCGTATTCTTGCGAGTGCCAGAGTGAATGTGCAGGAGACTGGCTTTCGGATCGGCCACGTCTTTCCAATAACACGTTCTCTGACAACACTGTAAGCCTCTGACAGAGCATTATCCTCGCTGCAGTGAAGAGAAGAATAAATCTTCTCTGAAAAGAAGGAAAATGAAACGGTTCTGGCTCACTGCTAATGAACTGTGATATGTTATAGAAGGTGTCTTTTCCATCTGTTCAAGCCAAAGAAATTGAAAACTCCCCAGTGGTGTCAGCCTATGTGTCTTTTTCTTATCCAGGCTGTAGCTGCTTCAAAAAAAAGACGACCTGCAAGAGACAAAGCCCTGGATGAACAAAAGTTATTACAGCTGGACTATTCTATGAAAACTTTTAGCTCTCCGCAATTAAAACAAAATTGCAAATGAAATAAATCGTTAGGCTTTTTTCTTAGCAGGGCTTTTTTATACGAGTAATTGTGTAATTCAACTCGAGTTTAAGGGACAAGTTCAGCTTGAAAATAAGAAGATTGGTAATGGACTGGAGGTCGTTATTGGAAATGACAAACATTAAAAGATCAGTGGGAGCCAATACAACTGGATCAGGATGTCACTACATATATATGGTGCCAGTGCAGATAACTTTTAGTGTGTGTTTATGCATTAAAAAAAAAGATGGTGTGAAAACATATTGCCTGTTCTTGTGTCTGTATGTGCATTCTTTATCTTTGAGTGCTTCACTTGAGTTTTGGGCGACAGGTGCACACTGAGACGCTCTCAAGATCACTAATGCTATAAAGTTTGTAGAAGAGAAACAGCGACTTGCAGTGACCTGGTTGAGTGTCTGTCATCTGATATTTCTGTTTAAAATCACATCTATGACAGGCCTCAAAGGGTCCTTGAAGAAAACAGACTCGGTTCATATGTTGTAGGTGCCACAGTGACGCGCTAGAGGAAATGTCTTTGTGTCCATAGGCAAGACACTTTACCCACACGGCCTAGTAAAGCGCTTTGAGTGCCTTGACGGTGGAAAAGCGCTATATAAATACACTGTTATAGTAATAATATGTTGAAAATAATCCTGTATCCAGATTTGCCGACGCTTAGTTCTGAAATAAGCTTAAAACCTTTTTTCTAGACCTGTCACGATAATTACTATATCAATCTATGGTTCAATAAATGATAGAAAGAACAATATTTTTGCAGTGTCAGTATTTCTTGTAGTTACTTTTTTTGTAGTAACATATTTTTGGTTATTTTCTTGCTCTACAATAAGGTATAAGCAAGGCAAGGCAAGTTTATTTGTAGAGCACAAATCGTACACAAGGTAATTCAAAGTGCTTCACACAACAAAATGCATTAAAATCATAATGACATGACTTTATGGTTCATGTTTATGGCTTACTAACTACTAAAATGTGTGATTCCGCTTTTTTATTGAAGCACTTTTTTTAAACAAAATTGTACAGATGTATTTTTTTTTTTTAAGGGATAAAGCTTGGATTATACTTCCAGCATTTAATCCTACACAGAAATGAGACGCACAGAGGGCTGCAGAGAAGACTGAGCTATGCTCATTTCTCCGCAGAACCGACAGTTACACATTTTTCCCTGACGTTGAAGTGGAAAATCAGGTCCGAGCTGGTGCATGTGTGTGTTTGTGGGTCCCTTTCTTCTCGTTCGGGCGGCAGAGGACTGCCCCTTTGAGTGCCCTAGTATTTGATTCCACTGAAGGGGTGGAGCACAGACCCCAGTCAGACACACCTATTCATCACAGTGAAGCAGAAGTTCATTAAGAAAGCCCACGCAGCTCCTCTTTGGCTCCTCAAGCAGAGCCGACCTGTCTCACTAAACAAACGGGTCAAAGCAGCAACCCCACCTCACTGTGTTATGATGCACTGCATCCATAAAAGCCTTAGTTAGAGTATAATTAGACATCATCTGTTAAACAAGTTTATATCACACACACACACACACACACACACACACACACACACTCTCACACACACACACACACACACAAACACACACACACACACACTCACACACACACACACACACACACACACAAACACACACAAACACACACAAACACACACACACACCTCTGAACTGATCTGAACAGCAGTGCAAACTTCTTGCGCAAGTTTATGCAGTTTCCTGTGTATTCTATTATCTCTGATTTTGTCTGCTGTGTCTGTTTTACTATATTGTCATGTCTTAACCTGTGTGTGCTTTACACTGTTGTATCTGCTTTTACCATGCTTTGAGCTAAATCCAGTGTATTTAAAGCATTAGTTGTTCATTAATACATGTTGTTCCGTTCAAATAAATAAATTAACTGAATTAAGTGTTCATGTAGATGTTTTTGTATATTTTTTGTGAAATTCTTTGTTCTCACTTATTTCATTTTAAATCATTTCTATTAGTGCACCACATCATACGGTAGTCATTAAATTGCATTTGTACCCATCACAGCAAAGCATAAAGGTCTTGCTTCTCTTTTGTTTCAGTTTTAGAATTAGCTGCTTTTGAAAAAAATAACGTGGCTTTGTTTTGTTTTTTATCTCATCAGACTTTCATGACATGTGTGACTTTCATGAGAGATGTTCTTGTCAGAGAAAACAGGCGTTTTAACCTTGTTTACAGCCACGGTGTGTGTGTGTTTTGCCTTTGTGCCATTTCCACTCCATTCTAAAACAGAAGAAAGCAGGCAGAAAAACAGTGGCTATGGAGAGTGCACCAAACACTGGAGCATTTAAACTGAGGAAGACGCATTAAAAGCCAGTGGAGAGGTGGGCTTCCGGTTGCCCGCAAGTTACTATTCCTACAGGTGCTATGTGCTTGTATATTCTGTACAAGGAAACTACTAAATATTGTAAATATGTTGCGTGCAGCTGCAAAGAAAATGAGTTTGTGTTTGTGCTGCAATCTTTCTGTGAAGCAAACTTAAAATAGAGATTGAGATTGTGTCGTCATAACAAGACAAACAGTCAGTATAACCTGTAGAGATGTAATAAACACAAATGAGAGTACATATATTGTGTTAGGTATTAGTGACTTACACAATAAAGGTGTTGAACCAGATGTTTACTCTCTTAAAATATGAAAAACAGAACTAGTTAATTTTTAAATGTTCACAGTGGTCCAAACCTATTTCTCACGTTCCTAACCATTAGCATGCTAATGGCAATAGAATGCAACAGTATGCTAAAAGTTAACAAAGTTCTACTTTTAGATGGAATCAGCGCACAGCAGTCTCATTTGGCAAAATGTACTTTATTACAATTACCTTTGAAAATTGTTTCACTGTCGTTCACTGTCGTTGTTAATTTTACAGTCCATTATATTACAGGCACATTTTATTAGGTTGTGGATGAATTGCTCAATTACCATTTGATTATAGTCATTAGTTTAAACAAATATTCTAGTATATAAATGTTATTTATCAATATAGATAACAGATCACCTCTGTGTTCTGATGTCCAAGAAATGTCCTTTGTTGATCAATAATGTTTCTCTAAGACTAAGTCTGTTATACGGAAATTAAGATAAATTATAATATCTTGTACTTCCAGTCAGAGGATCTATAATTATTCAGCTTGCATGTAAAGGCGTGTCAGGAGGTTTAGCTGACTAATCTTTGTCACTCTCATGTGCAGCCAACACCCCTTTAATGGCTTTTTGGTCAGTTAATGATGCAGACATGGCAGTGTGTGACATCTCGCTCTAAAGGCTGTCACTAATAAATGCAGAAAAGAAAATGTGTTATGATTAGTGGAAAATAAAATCATTCACTCAATGGGCACATGCCAGTAAGTGAAGCATTACTTTGGTTCCAATAAATGAAATCAATGTAGAATGAATGCAAATGCCGAATGCTCCACAGTGATTTAGTTTCCGCTGGCTAATGTATTTTACACAAGTCACAGCTCATTCCACTTGCATTAGTCCAGCCAGACCTTTAGAAATATTGTCAGCAGCACATGAAGATTTGGTTCACCCCAGTGCAGCCCAGTTCACATTGTGAGCTAACCTGGCACGGACAGTTGGTCAGATTGTATTGGACTTCATCCCTGCCGTGACCAAGGGGCTTATGGGTGTATGCAGCGTGTGTGACCTCTGAAGTTATCCCAAGCCAATTCGGGGGGGGGGAAAAACACAAAAAAACATGACGGCTGCAAATGCATCATTTGGCTCCGTGCGGGCGCATGTGAACCAAAAAGGATGTTTTCCCTAATGGTTGTCAGAATCCAGTATGCGCGTGCCTTTGGTGTGTGTGTATGTGTTATTACGCATTGGGTTTGTTCTTCAAGTGCCGTATTCTGGTGTTGCTTTCTGTTTTACGCTGGGTGGACGGTAGCGACTGGAGCAGATGTGGCATTTAAATGGCCTTCTTTTTGGGAAGCAGGTGGCTGAGTGTGATAGATCATAGATGTCATCTCTGGCTCTGCTTTGTGCTCTATTAGGACAAGCAGAATGAATTCTTTTTTGTGGCTCTTTAGAAGTGCACAAGCAAGGACACACACACAGTCCACTACTGATGCACCAACACAATCTCTGTTTAAGAGTCATCTTTTCCATCATGCAAAACTCAATTCAAATTCTGCTAAGCTGCTGAGAAATTACTTTTTCAAATTTTAGAGCTCTGGAAGCCCCCACTTGTTTTTTTATTTAGTTAATTTTATTGTATTTCTGTTTCTGTAATTTCTTTGTGATTTTAATGCATTTTTTCCTGCTGTGTGAAGCACTTTGAATTGCCTTGTGTATGAAATGTGCTCTACAAATAAACCTGCCTTGCCTTGCCATTGTTTAACAGTAAAAAAAAGAAAAAAAGTTGTTTTTATTATTAATTAAAATCATACATCTGACAGCGTCAAGACCTCTTGTCTTCTCTATGAGGTATATGATGCTTAAATAATTTCTATTCCTTTACTATGGCAAACAATGACAACATAATTGAATTTGTACAAAGCAAATATGTGTTCATTATTAGTATCTTGAAGCGTGTTTGCCTTTTGCCTTCCTCTCGGGCTCGTTCTAATTTTCTCCTCACGCCGCTGCTCTTTCTTCTCAGGGAGGAGAGAGGGCGTTTCAATGGGCCCACAGCAAACAGGACTAAAAATAATGAATCTGTGCCTCTGTTTGAGCTCTGCTGCTCTTTGCCTTTCCCCCAGGAATAGCTTTCTAAATACACACAACGCCAAAGCTGCCACAGTTCAGGGAAAGGCTCTTCATTTCTTTAAATATCCAAACGCTTTATGGAGCTGGACGGTCTTGGAATGATGAAAGACATATCAAAGCATTGTGAAAAAATGTTTTATGTCCTGTAAATAAATAATACTCGCTGCTGTAGTGTATGAACTGGAACTGGGAGAAAATGCCGGAAAATCACCAGTCTTGCAATTACTGAAACACAGGATTTATGAGTCTTCAACCTGCACATTGTTTCTGCCTATATTCAATCCAATCCAACGTTATTTGTCTCTAAAGGGCTGCACAGAGTATAGAACAAGCACAACTTTAAAAAAGAAAATAAATAAATAAAACAAAATGGCTGAAAAAAATAGAAAGCATTACACACATAATTTAATTTCATAATAGATCTGCATTTGTCATCGCTCATGCCTGTTTGTTTAGCAGATTAAAATACATTTAGCCTCTAGTTTGATACAGAATACATTCAAAACAACCGTTTACATTTGTTACTCAGTGCATGAACAGCCTTTAATAATCAGCATGAGTAATCGGTTTTATTATTGTACACAAGGTTAGCTAATTGCAAAGACTTGTTTATTGAAGACTGCGTAACCTAGCACTATACTATTTTGCCAAGTATGGCCAGAACTAGTTTAGATTTTACTTTTGTGCCGTTCTATTTTTAACATTCTCTGTTCCTTCCCGGGTGACGTGATTTAATTTGCGTTATTGTTGCCTAAAACGAGCAAAAACTCGAGCTTCCGGTTGTGGCAAGGGTCTGTGAACGCGTGTTAATTCATTGTTATTATTAGCATGTATCAGCATTATCTCTCTGAGGGATCGACGTGTTGTGAACAATCTCCTTCAGAACATCCTGATCCGTGCGTTGCTGCTCATCCTGACAGCGCTCCCCACTGCTCAATTAATTTTAATCAAATGTTTACGATGCACTAACAGCTTGAATTGTTGTGTGTAATAGTGATGCAAAATTAAACTGGGTTTTACTGATGGCGCCAAACAAACACTAATTAGTTTGTGGTGATATATTCAGGCTGTCCAATCACAGGGTGGGAGAGGATCAGCGGGAAAATGTGGATAATTGAGCTCCTACTGATTCTCCTATCTGTCGTTATGAACTTTCTGCATTTTTTACTGTCCTCCACATTGTTTTTCCCCCATCAACTGTCCTTTCCTTTTCTCCATGTATCGTACGGGCAAAAAGCAAACTCCGTCATAGATAATTTATGTGGAGACTCACAAGAGGATTGGAGCGAGCGCGGCAATGCAAGAGCATAGACTGTACAATCAAGAAACACAGTTATTTAAAACCGTGACAATCAAAACGAGTGGGTGCTTTATGTTGATTACTTACAAACTTGATTTCACTACTAAGCAAAAATGCTCCATAACGATTTTGGAACCACAATGGTAATTCAAAAAAAATTGAATGAAATGTCAGTGTCACAACAAAATTTTAAATAATAGTATCTTCTTCAATATTACCATGTGTCTTTATATTAGTTTTGATATAGAACAACATCACTCTTGGAAATGTTCCGTTTGGCTCTGTTTGAGTGATTTTATTTAGCATCAATACTTGTTCATATGAACATCTAGTTTTAGTAGGTGTTTTAGTATCTGGGTTTCCATACATTTGACAACCGCATATGCTATGCTATCATTCACCCCATTGTATTTGAATCAGACATGTTTCCTTTCAAATAAAGTTACTCAATCAAGATAAGGCCTTTTGCACACAAAAAAGGATTGTGATTGTGGTGGTGGGTGATATTGATAAATGTGATAAAACATGCTTGTAAATGTCTTTATTGAAGTTCAATTTCTGCAATAAACATGAATGGACTGTAACATTCAGTGCGTTTACATGCAAACAAAAAAAATGTTTTTTTTTAAAACATTGGGTTTTGAGGTCTTGGACAAGCTCTGTCCAAATATACATGCAGACGAGTCGAAATTCTGACAAGAAGGTGTCGTCCTCCTAACACTAGGTGGCGATGTGCGTGGTTTCACTGGTCTAATACAGACCTTTTGCGTCACATACAAACAACTATCATGCACATTTTCGAACAACAGCAAGATGGATAGTTTTGTTCACCTCTTATGTAATGTCCGCGTTAGTTATTGTGCAGATAAAGTACACGCTAACCCTGTTGTTGTGTTCTTCCTTATAAGCGACCGGCTTCCTTGTATGGTTTTATTCCGGGGTCATAGGTCAGCGTGGGTCGTGGAGCATGCACACAAGCCTTGTCTAGTTTCAGTGCGATTACACAACCGCATAATCTGCGTGTCTCAATCGGAGATTTTGAACGCCGATTTCTATCGGAGTAAGGTGTTTACATGCACGAAGATGTCTGATTGTATCGGATTAAAGCAACTATTCATTTTATTCATTTGCATATAAACCCACTGAGTAACTCCAAAAGGGAAGAAATGTTATACTCTGTAATTCTCTAAAATTGGGAAAAATCTATTGAAACAATGTATGATATTAATTGTATTTGAGCCCTAATGTGTTGCTCCTGTGGTGTGATGGCTTCACTGTCCAAGCAAATCTTTAAATACGCTCCAGCACAAACTGTGTGATCTTCCTGCCTCTGTTTAATTCTTCATTTTCTGCCTCACTTCCCATGGTGCTTCAGTCCTTGGGTCTTGGCTCTGTCACCGTCTGCTCGTCTCTTGGGTTCTCCGTTTATCCTCACTCCATATTTAACATTTAGGAAGAATGATATGCTTCATCAAGATATATGAAACTGAATGCAGATATGATTTAAATATAATTATTATTATTTTTAATTTAAAATAGTTCTCATTAGCGTACAACCAGTAATTTTGCCATGTAGTTGAATGACGTACCATCATTGTCTTATATTCTTTCACAGTTTCACTTCAAAAATAGAATAAAGACGTGTCTCTATTTTCACATTAATTATTGTTGAGGAACCCCATCAAGCACATTTTTTTTGGATTAGTGCAGTGTTGTAAGCTGTTATTTCACAATCAACTGATATTTTGCAGCGTAGAGACGCCTCTGTTGGATGATTGTGCTGGTGCAGGACCTTGAAAGATAGGAACACAAATGGCATCAAACATCACTGTGTTGTGTGACGAATAGAGATGTCACAATATCAAATTTGTGAGTTTACAAATGCGATTTTCAAGACAATGACCAAAAAAACATTTGACATATTTTGTTTTATTTTATTCCCATTGTCTAACACATTACTATTTCTCAAGTTTGTGACCAGCTTTACAAAAATAAAACTTTATAAAATAAAATTGAATAAATGGGACTAGGCTGGATTCCCAATACCAGTTTTGATACCACAATGATAATAAAAACATTATTTTTGTAGACAAATAATAATAATAAAAGTATTTAGTTTCCATGTGGACTTTTTTTTTGTTTATAAGAGTTCTTCCAATAAGAGTGTTTTTTAAACTTCCTATAAGTTATCTGTTCTTTCCCCCTGTATCTACCTGTGTTGCAACAATGAAATTTCCCCATGTGTGGACATTAAAGGCTATCTTATCTTATCTTGTCTTATACTAGTTCTGATAAAGCTCAAGGTCATTCTAAAACTGTTGTGGAAAGGCTCAATTTTAGCCTATTTTTAGTATAAATACCAGTTTTGATACCAGTTTGAGTATTCAGTAGTATCTGATTTTTGATACTTTTAACAACTTTACTGTTGTAACTCAGCATCGTCATGAGAACAGTGTTTTCTTTTGTTTTGACAGTTTTTAAATTAAGGGATTCACATTTTGTTTCAATATAACTTAAATGATTGTGTCAAAAGTATATGCAATACAACAATGTTATATTGCAGTAATTAATAGCCAGATCACTTACCGCAAACTTTTAGGCAAATATCTCCCGTCTCTCATTTTGAATTAAAGAATAAATGCTTTTACAGAATGACAGACATTTTACGCAAATAAAGGCCTCCGCTTGACAACACAAATGGATGAAAATGAAACTCGATGTCTAATCATAGTTTCTCATTGATTAAGTGTGATCAATTGTATTTGCTTTGGCTCCTTAGACGGATACAAATGTGATTGTTTACCGATCATTCTGTGGATGGCAATAAGCTGCTTCAGTTAGCTCACTGTCATTGATAGTCTTGTGCTTGATTGGACAGCAGAGACATGCAAACAGCCACAGAAACACAACAGCGGCGCACACAGCAAAACATTGTAACATTTGTCAGTAAGGATGTCATGATTTGTCAGTAAGGATGTCATGATGTTAAAGTTTACATCGCCATTACAATTACAATTACAATTCATGATTATTGAGACCATGACCAACAAGGATATCATACATTTTGGCTCATTCCCAATGTCTAATGTATCACCATGTTACCAGCTTCATGACCGGATCATCTGAGCGCACGCAAGCCACCGGCCCAGACAACATCGGTGCCTTTATTTCTGAAGACATACATTGAGGAGTTTGCGCTGGTGTGGCAGTTCCAGAGCTCATTGGACACACACACTGTCCCGACATGCTGGAAGTCATCACAAATAATTCCACTCCTGAAGAAAAGCTGTGCCAAAGAGGGCAGGGATTTTCAGGAAGAAGAAGGGAACACTGAAGATGCTGTGGCCACTTTCTGGTCTCAAACCATCTGGACAGGCCCAACCACAACTCATATGCAATACAATAATTCAATAGTATCCATTGACTTTTCCTCAGCTTTCAGTACAATAAAAATGCATCATCTTGGAATCAACCCCCATACTGTGTCATCCACTGATGCCACAGTACAGGGTTCTGCAAGGGTGTGTACTTTTCTACTGTTATTCACCATCTACACCAATCAAACCACATCAGATGACACAGGGCTGGTGGGTCTGCTGCCTGAAGAGGTTTGACCGTGTGAGGAATCTGGTCAGGTGGTGTGACCAGAATGCACTCATTATTAACTCATCAAAGACAGAGGAGATTGTCTTTGGACATTCCCATTTCCCTCCTTCCCCAGTTGCAATCCACCAGCAAACAATAACTCAATAAACAACAATAAAATCAGAGAGGAAGCTCAGATGATTTGGAGTTAACATAACCCTCTTTTCGCAGTTCAACGAGGCTACAGTGTGTTGATTATAGAAGGGTGGTTCGGTTTTGTAGCTTCTAAGTACAACAAAAGAGAGGCTCCTGAACATCTGCTCTGAGGCTTTCTCTGGGGAACACTTTCTTTGAGTTTCCACAGACACAGATCATGGATTGCGCAGTGAGTTTGAACTCTTGCCCTCTGGAAGTGCCCTGGTGCAGGAGGAATAAATACAAACAAACAGTCCTTTGTTCATGTTACATCCCACTCTTAAACCAAAGGAAGAAGTCGTGAATACTCTCATACTGTCTATGTATTCTTATGTGTGATGAATGTTGTCTTACCTTTATCTTATGTAGAAGTGACAAAAACAGCCAGATTAATGGTGGAAAATATCAAAATTAAAAATACTGTATGTATTGATTTATTTGCTGTTGAGATAACAATTACAAAAAAGTACTTTGGATACTTTTATTCACTACTATTTGAGAGCAGGTATCTGTTCTTTCTACTCCACTACATGCTCTGCTGAATTGGCTGAGGGATTTATATCAAATCTAAAAAGGACTGTGAATAAGAAACGTCATCAGTCACTTCTGTTGAAGAAAAATTATCAAACCCAAACCCAAACTCTTTATAGATCACTTAAGTTCACTCTTTCTAAAAATCTGTGAAACACTTTTTACTCTCTCTTTTCTCAGCAGTCAGCAAATCAATTTACATTTAAGTTTACTTTTTTCCTGTACAGGTTGAAATTACATAAAATTATCATCAATTCATTACTATTAGTTCTTACCATTAAATTGTGAATAACCAACACATTTTGACATCATTAGGTAAAAAAGTTTATGAAAGGTGAAATGTTTATGATGTTTTGAGTCTTGCATAAAATGTTTATTTCTGCTTTATCACCAGGAGCGTGAACATACATTGACAAGACATTTAAGAAAAGTAAACCTAACTTCAATGCAATTTAAACAAAACACTGCAAACAAATATTTCTCCAAATGATGAGGTCTGCTCCAAACATGCTTTTACTGTCACAGGATTGGCTTTAGACCTATTGATTTAACAGCTCCACGCCAATATTTGCAATCTACAACAGAAATGATCAGAATGTAATTTAGTTTTGATTAATTGCATAGTACTAATCCATACTAATCTAGGAAACCATGGGTGGAAAAATTGGAATTCTGAAAAGAAAGCACTTGCTTCAACCTTCTTTGGTTTGCATTTTCATTTAAGATGGTTTATTTTAGGAGCAAATAAACTCAAATAAAATCCTGTTATCAGCTTAGTCCACATTTAGTAGGCAGCTTTGCATCAAATAGTCGGTGGAATGAGAAAAAGCATTGTTGTATCTACGTATTCTGCCTGAAGAGTGGGTCCAGTTCGCCTCAGTCGGTCCCTCATCTGCCTGAAGAGTGGGTCCAGTTCGCCTCAGTCGGTCCCTCTTCTGCCTGAAGAGTGGGTCCAGCTCCAGTCTCCTCGTGTCCGTCTGTCCGTCTGTGAGAGTCGGATCTCTCCTTCACTGGAACTCCTCCAGGTTTCTACGCTTTTTTCCCAAAGAGGTTTTTTTTTGTAGTTTTTCCTGGCCGAGAAGGAGAGTCTAAGGACAGAGGACCCTGGGACATCGTCCCTCGCCACCACAGACATTGTCTGACTTCATCGCCACCACAGACATTGTTGATTCATTTCTCCCTGTGGCCCTCAGAGGCAACTGTTGTTGTGATTTTGGGCCTTACAAAAATAAATTGATTTGATGATTTGATTTGATGATATTAAACAGCGGGACTAAGGCATTTAGCGATCGCTGAGCTATTTCCTCTAAAACCTCACTAAAACAATCCTTTCTCCATGTTTGTAGCTCTAATTGTTGTTAGTTTTATATTGTGGCAATATACATGGGTAGCGTTATACTTTGTAGCTATGAAAGGTTTGTTCTCAATACTAATTTGCCAATTTCCAGCTTTTCATCTTATCTAATATTTGTTTTGCTTTTTAAGTGCCATTTAGCCCTGTTAAGAGGATAATTTGGCTCTGTTGCTTCTTTGCTGTAACGCTCACATCCCATCTGCTTCACTGATATTTTACCATAATTGCAAACCTGCTGAGAGTGCCAGATGTCCGTAGTTTGTGTCTTCACACTGTTTACCTTTTTCAAACATTCTGCGCTCATACCGTACATCTTCGGTTCTGCACAGGTGAATGTTGGCTGTTTTTTCCTTTCAAATCTGCTGGGCCAAGCTTCTCTGGACACAGCAATCACTCCGTACACTGATTGTGTGATTGCGACGTTAGCCTCACCGACAGTTGTACGCGTTAGGCTTAACTCGTGGGGGGGTGGTACATTTTGCTCACCGTTGGGGGCTGATTGAACATGTTTATTCAATTCGAGCTCTGACAAAAGCAGGGTGCTGATTGCAACAATTGTTACCGTTAAACAGAAGCTTAAGATACACGCACAAATAATGGTTTTGTCCACCAATGCACTGTGCCCTTTGTTTCATAGATTTCATAGTTTTTTTTCTTTGATCCTCTTTTCCATGAATCTTCCCCCCGTCACCGCCTCCTCTGGCTGATATGCAGATCAAACTTTGTCTCTTGCGCTCCCATGCAAGACCAACTCCCCTCGAAAGATTCTTCACAGATAAGATCGTCTGACAATAAAAGCAGATTTTCATGCCCTGGCGTCGCATTTTGTCAAAAGATAAAAGTTTTCCTCCCTCTATCTTGCGTTCCATCAATAAAGAAACAGGCAAACCTCATTTTCTACTGTGTTGTGAATATCTCCACACTGCAACGAGCTTGGTGTCACTGAAAATAAATAGCCTTGTGGTAATTAAACATGCAGCTCTTCCAGGAGAAATAACACAATGGTGACAAAGGTGATGACAAATATGGGAAAAGTAAAGGAGGGCTTCAGTATATGCACAACAGATGCCAGGGCTGCATTGTTGACATGTTTTGCTGTTTGGCATGGAGCAAGATGGGGCCCCTGCCAATTCATTAACAAGCCTGGTAAGCAGCCTTCACACCATCTAGACTAGAACTCACAACACCACCCACTTGTCTTGTCACTCACAAGCATGTTTGGGTGATGGCAACGTGTTTATGTGGTTTTGTGGAGTAAATATTGGATTTCTGTGTTAAACAAAAAGCATTCCATTATTCCCATGGACTAATAAAAAACAAAAAGGTTCATTCAAAATGCTGCTGCTAATATTTGTCATAAATTCTGAAAATAGGAAAAAATCGGTGTGGTGGACATGGGACGGTAACATGAGAAACTAGAGAAATACCAAGGCCTCAGTGAGGAGCTGGAGAAGGCCTGGAGCGTGAAGGTATCGGTGGGGCCCGGAGTGATCGGTGACCCACAAACTGGAGGAATGGCTTGATCCCAGGAAAAACATCAGACATCTCAGTCCAGAAAAGTGCAGTGCAGGAACTGCTAAGATACTGCACAGAACCCTCAAGCTCCCAGGGGCCTCTGGTAGAGGACTTGAGCTTGAAGGGAGTTAAATAGAGATCAGCCGCGGAGGGTGAGAAAGAGTTTTCTTTTCTATATATATGGAAAGAAATTACCTCAGACTCAGTTTGAAATTGTACTTATTCGACAGACTTTTGAACGCCTCGCGTACATTGACTCCAGCGCTGGTGGTTCAGGACCAGCACTGGTTGTGTGTGTTTTCACGTGAGAACACTCGTCAAATGTCTGGGAAGCTCCTGTAACAGGGCGCATTGATTTTAGGTCCCGGAACGCACCCGAGTCAGGAAAAAAAAAAAAAAACATACCTTTTTTTTTATCAGTTTATGAATATTTGGACTTCATAAACTGTTTATTTATTCTGTTTCCTTATTGCACATTTATTCACTATATGGCTCATTTAGAAAATGATTCACTTGAATTATCCTGCACAAGGGTAATGGTGAAAGTCAGAAAAACACTATAATTACACACCTGCTGCTGGATTTACTTACTCAAACAGAATTAGCTTTGTCAAATCTATCCATTAGGGCTATAGTTTCATCCATCCAGCACCAGTTGAAAAGGTTCAAATTACTCAATTTTTGTTGTTTTTTGCATACTGCCAGTATTATTTATACTGCAAGGTTCTCTTTTTTTCAGTGAAAAAATCTAATGTTTTACTCATTAGATTTAGTTTTTAATTGTTTTCTATGGTTCCTGATATATGTAATAAAGTACAATGATACGTAGCGTTATTGACAATACGTAAATACCCTGTATTTTAAGATTGTAGTCTTAACATTGCGAGATAGGACCAATGTCACTCATGTCAATGTCAGATGCAAATGATTCAAAGTGTCACATGTTTTAGCAGGGAAAAGTGTTTTATCAAATGTGGCTGCAGCAGCTCTCATGTTGACTGTTCCTCTTAGCTCTTATGCATCACGTCCTTCTGCATCTGTCAATTTTGTTCATGTCTCTTGACACATTTCATTTGTCCTTTATCACACAACATAAAAGAGTGCGGTTATACAGGTAATAGAATTGAAAATGAATCTATTAAATGTTATAAAGCGCAAAGTTAAAAACAAATTGTGCAGAATTTTAAGCATCAATACATATTTGGAATATAAATAATCACCGTATGCTGCCGTACGGACATAGCTGCTTAGCACCCGTCATGCCTTTAAACTCTTTTTAAGCCTATGGGAAAAATGAAAAGAAAATGTACTCCTGTAACCTCTTTTCGCTTTGAACTGCTGCTGATGCTGATTCCCAGACCATAAGTGGGGTATTTCAGAGTATTTTTTGTTCACTGCAAGCTAAATTGAGTCCTCTCTTGAAATCTCTGAAGTTTATAGTATATTAACAATGTATTTCACACAATGTAATGATCCAGAGATTACTGAGAGATTTAGGTAGAGTGATTTACTTAAAGCTTATGTGCACTTATGCACATTTTGTTGCTACATTATATTTGCGTGCTATAATGTAAAGCTGTACAGCATTAGAAACTCGAGATGCATCTCTGCAAGCTTTCTCCCAGTAGCAACATGCATGCCTTGGCCTTTGTATCACACTATTATTGCTAGTTATTGCTGCCTGACTAGATTGCCACTTTGCTTGTACACGGCGCTGTGTTGTGGGCCATGTGGAGTGTGACTTCATTATGGAGATAATATCCAGCCCGAGTGTATCTTGTACATCGGTGCACTTGAGTGAAGAGACTGTGTGCATGTTGTTTTACATGAGAACTGAATGCATGAATGCAACAAAAGGGAAAGTCTGGAGGTGGAAGGCTTTGATCATTTTCAAGAGCGACAGAATGGAAATCTAATGAAAAGAACAGTGGAGGTGAGAAAACAAACACAAATAATCACATTTAAAATAAGCCCTCTGATTTCTAGGTATATTCTTGGTAGATTTTAGCCTCAAAGGAAACAGCATTAGCAGTTGTTGTTTTTTCCTATTCCTTTATATTCAGGCTGCCAGATTATTCTCATGATCCATGCTAATGCCGGGGTGTGCTGTTGCTCTTCTTCCAGTATAAAAAGTCATCCTCAAAACAGACCTATGGCTTCCTTATCTCAATACATGCTGCAAAACTGTAATGCAGAGAAGAGGCTTATTTTTATTTATTTTCCACAGTAAACATCCCCAATTTTATATTAACACAGACAGCTGCCAGCCAAGAGAATAGAGGAAAAGAGCAGGTGACCAATGGAGGAAATACTGCTAGGTTAGAAAATATTTGAATTCACAAGACTTATTACACTGTGCGACGCAATGTGAGTCAAGATTGGCAGTGACAGCTCACATTTCTTAAGTTGATCCACAGACGATAGTTTTTTGCAGGGTAAAATGGTCTTGCAGCTTTAAATCATGTTTGAAGAGATCTTTTGTTATGCCAAAATTGTACAGGCTTTCATTGTTTTATCAATAGTTTTCTGAAAAGCTCAGTTCATACCAATTTTAAATACATGTTTTAAAACAATTATTCTAAGTCTCTGTACTATTATTTTTTTTTTTTTTCAGTAATTAAACATTCATTATATTTTTTATTAATTTGGTCAGGACAGTGCAAGTTAATGAACATACTGGATATTAGCCACGAGTCATTGTATTTATGTGTATTTGGATTTTTGTTTCAGAGTTCAGTATTAAAAAAAACGAGTTGTTCAGTATTAAAAAATGAGTTGTTGCAAACAACTAAAGTGAACTGAAGTTTGTTTGAAAACAAATGTAATTTTCTTCTTACTTAGTGTATAGAATAAGCAAAAATACAGAGAGACAGAAATGAAAAAGGGGTTGTTTTTCATGTTCTGATTTATCTCAAGGTCAAGGGAAAGAAGGTAAGGAACACTGTTTCCGTCAGTGAATAAAAAATAATGCTAAGCTGTCCTGTCTAACAAAGCCTACAGGCCAAAAAAGAAAAGAAAAGCTGTTATATATAATGTGACAAACCACCTCGAATGTATGGGTATTACTGATGCCCCAGACATCGGGCTCAGAGTACACACGGGAAAGCAGTCCTCCAGTGTCAGAGTTTTTGAGTGCATACATCTGTGTTGTGGACTTTCTATGTATCAGTCTTGTGGATTGATCGATGACAAATCGGTCCTTCATTTATTTATGTCCACACAGTGAAATGTGCGTGTAGGCTACTTAAAGGTTGAGTAGAGGGTTTTTTTGCCGATTTGAGAAATCAGCAAAAAAACCTTTTCCGCCTACCATCAAACCTTCCGCTGCTACACGTGCGTTTCTTTCCGCCTCTTCTGAGCCAGCTCAGTCACACAGTCAGAACCCAGTCTTTCTCTGTCGTCCCTCAGCCATTTTTGTACTTCGTGGCCCGAGCTACACTGAAGGAACTAAACACACACCGGCATATAAACCACGCATGTGCAGCCAGGGGATCGTGCTGATATCCTGGGAACGAGCCAGAACGAGGCTGTAGGTGTGCAGTAGCATGCAGGGAATGATTGACATGTGGGAGAACTACTCGGCTGTCCACACCACAAGGAAATGAGACTCTGGACGTTAAAATCCTCTATTCAACCTTTAAACTGTGTGGGGACCTGACCAATTCTTGTGCCGAGTGAGCCATTCTGGGCAACTTGAAGCACCACTCAGGCCGAGTCACATGACCCACGCCCCAGTCTGGGGACCAACTTGTCAGGCCACGATGGTTCAGATCAATCCCAGGGCATTGTGGTTTGGGCGAAAGCCAAAGGTGAAGCGCCTAAAATGAACCAACGCAACCATAGCGGCTCTATGATGTACTTTGGCCTATTTTAGCAACAATTTAGATTTTAAAACACATGCATAGAGGCACTTTCTGGAGGTAAAGATTTTTGTCCTTTTCTCTCAACTAGATTTAACAAAAATTGGGTTCCTCTGCTTGGTCTGTTGTTGTGACGTTTCTTACAATCAGTTTCAAATATTCCTCATGATGTTCTGTCTTTTCCCAATCATTTTCATTGAGAGCCTTTACAGATTGATTCATGTGTAGAACTCATTTCAGAGTGCTACACATATCAATCTGGCATGAGCCAGGTTAAGCGCCCCTTAACCAATAGATATTCTCTATAGTGAAAAGTGCTTGGCCGCTAAACCCTCATATGGTAATCGCAGTAGTCAGCATACATATATTACAAGTGAAAGGTTGGTTGAAAGTGCATATTTTCGGTAGCCTGACAGTAAGTGTAAAACACACCATCTAATTGGGAAGTAAGCTCTTGGATTAACGTAAGCTTTAGCGTCTGTTAGTGGTGAGACAAGCGTGAGAAGCGTCCACCTGTGTGTATGTGTGAGTGACGGGGTTCCAGTGCATGTTAGTGCATAAGCCTTCACCTCTGAGATTATGCTAAACAAGCTTATACAATCCACTTAGCATATAGAATGTAATCAAGTATTACCATGCACAGTCACACATTGAAGAAATCTTGGATGAAAAACTGGTGAAAGTGACGAGTATTTTAGTCACACAATGAGCAGCAGGTTATTTTCTTAGAGCAGAACCAAGTACTTGGCAAAAGAGCTCCCCCTGCAGCTGCAAAAACACATGGTCAGAAAATAGATGTAAACGTATTTTTTCTCATTCTTTCTTTATGGGAAAGGGTTAGACCTGGGGGGGCAATTATTTTCCTCCGAGGGCCATATTCGAATCCAGGCAAGTAGCGGAGCGGCCATTGGTGTGGAAACATTTTTTAAAAAAAAATTAATATTAAATACAATATAACTTTTCTGTCAGATATAGGCTATTTAATCTATTATTTAATTCATTTCACGTCATATTTATTAATGGTACAAGTGCAGACA
This sequence comes from Eucyclogobius newberryi, assembly GCF_026437365.1. Taxonomy (NCBI): domain Eukaryota; kingdom Metazoa; phylum Chordata; class Actinopteri; order Gobiiformes; family Gobiidae; genus Eucyclogobius; species Eucyclogobius newberryi. The sequence goes on from NW_027315823.1 coordinate 21,029,557, forward strand.
GATGCCTAAGGAAAAAAAAGGTTTTATTTTGTTTTATTTTTTAAAATATGACTTGGCATGTTTGGCGGGCCGAATTATAAAGACATGTATGTAGCCCGCGGGCCGAAGTTTGCCCACCCCTGGGTTAGACAGTCGAGTGACATACAAAAACATTTCACATTGCCAAATATTTAAAAAAGAGCCAAGGTTTCTCAGCTGAGTTGTCATGTTTGCAAATGTTGCAGGGCTGGTTTTCCGCCCAGAGACAGCAGGGGACAACGACGGACACTTCAAACACCCCCAAAATACAGTTTCAACCAACCACAGAACCACAGGAATTTACAAAGACATTTAAAAAGGCAGACATTTTACTTAGCTCTGCATTAAATGGGACATAATGAGGCAAATGTACTTTTGTGTGGTTTTTGCCAGGTTATAACAGTGTTCCCTCAGCATAAACACACACCCCCCTCCAAAACTGAAAAACATCCATCGACAAAAAATGTATGAAGAAATTCAGATACAGGGTTTCTCAGTTCTGCCGTTTTTAACACATGGTTCTATTATTATTTGTTTTAGATCAATTACAGTTTGATTACAGTAATGATGTACGTATGATTGTATATTTTAATAGTAAATGCCTAAGTATTTGAAATACTGTATTACTGTATACTGTACATGTATTTGAAGACATTGTTGGTTTGTCGACTGCATTTGCCCCTGACCTGGCCTGTCAATGAATTCACAAATTGCAAGAAAGAGTCTGTTAGTTGTAGCTGCAGTTCAGTAATTATACAATATTCAGAAATCTTGAAAAAAATCCATTTACCTCAATTGCTTTTATATTCATTCAGGAAATATATGACAGACAGTCGCTGTAAGACTTTATTTTCACTCTTTTGAACGGCTCATTAAAACAGTCGCACCAGACATTGTCATCTTCCAGTGCCACGCCTGTTCCTTTCAAAAACACGTCAATCTTTAAAGGTGATTAAAACCATATAGAAAATAGCCTTTCGTCGTCTCAGTCTGCATGCTGTTAACTTTCTTCAACTTCTTTTTGTACCGCTGCTTTTCGCACTAATTTGTGAACCACGATGTGTCATTTGTCACATTATTGATCTTGCTTTACTGACAGTTCAATCATAAGCTAATGTAGTGCCTTCCTAAGTCACTCTAATAAAATGAAATGAGCTGTACCAAATTGTTTGCTGTGAAGGATGCAGAGAACAAATTCACTGGATCGCTAATGCTTTTGTTCCTTGGTGTAAACAGGTGCATTGACGGTCTGCCGCTGGTAACTCAATGCTCACAGCTGCTGAACATGTGCACAGCATGAGACTGGCTCTGGGCCACCGGACAAATACCTGCACACATGTCCACTTCTAGCTGTTGATCTACCTCTAACACGGAAATGAGCTATTCTCATTCAATTTGTGTTGTTTTTGGTAATTTAATTGGTTTAGTGTACGAGTTGGAATTCTTGTAAGGATTCTAATTGATGTATTTAATGGACTGCATTTAGTAGTAAATGGCATTTTTTTACATAAAGGGAGAACCTTGGGAAGTCAATAATTGGAGATTGGTAGATGAGTCTTAAAGGAGAACTAAGTAACATTCTATCTTATTAAAAAGCGTTATAACTGTGGCAGCTGGTCCATTAAGGCTGATCCTGTCCGGTCCATCCTGTCTATCAATTATTTTAAATAGTATTTATATATACATATATATATATATATATATATATATATATATATATATATATGTGTATATAAATACACATCACTGGGCTGTATTGGGCTGTTTGAAAATCCCCAATAAGCCTGGTAGAAAAGCAATGGAAATCTTTAGCCAATCACATCCCGAGAAAATAACTGCGGCACTAGGAGAAAAGCTATTGTAAAACTGTTTGAAATGGGCTATTTTTTCATCGTCCATTTAAGCGTAGTGTGTTTACGCCATGTCATGGAGCTACGATGTTTATGCTGGAGACATAGCGTAGCAGGTGCGCGCACCTCCCACGTGATCAGGAGGCAAAGGCTGACGTCTGCTTCTCCGCCAACTCTACGCGGAAGTGCCACACGCCTTGTTTTCTGTGTTTACTTTTTAAAACTGCATCTACAGACGTCTGTGTTCAACGGTACGTTCAAAAAACGATTCAGAATGAGCCCCTTGACTGTGTGCTGGCTGTGAATATAAAACTATATTCGTGATGAAGTGAAAGTGGCTGTTTTTTGAGTTTATTAGGCTGGATAATGCAAACGCTAAAAGCATTTCTGAACTTCTATTCATAAATAGATGTTTTGGTTATTAGAAAACCCATGAAAGAATGCTATAAATTACATGTTTTTAAGAACAACTTCCCATATAGCAATGTAGTTCAGGGTAACTAATGCCACTTAGAAGCTGATGTTGTTTCTTTTTTATCGTTTTCTTGGCACCAACAATTGTTTGTGTTTTTATTTCCTCTTAATGTAGTAATTGCCACTATGCACTATAAGGTACAGTACTACTGGGATTTTTGGGGGAGTTGATGCTGTTGCCCCAGGCCGCACACAGAAACCCACAGTACTACATCCATGGTGAGAGACGTCCGTGCCCGTGGGAAAAGGCTACACATCCTGTCATCCTGGTGCCCTCGTGCAGGACATAAACACCACCGCTCCAAACATCCTGCGCCATCACCCGTCTGTGTCTTCTGTGGTTGTTCATGTAGCCACAAACAATTTAAAACTGCAGCAATCAAAGAAACTTAAAGAGGACTTTATTTCCATGATCAACATTGTGAAGCACTGGAAAACTGTGTGTAATTTCAGGTCCACTGCCAGCGCCCTGCGTTGGAGATGTGAAATTCAGTCGCCTATACTTAAATTCATGCAATACTGTCAGTTGCATGTTTTTCTTAAGTCAAGCCAAGCAAATTCCATATGTGGACAATTTTGCTGCTTTTTTCAAACGACTTGAACGTGATCAACTTCATCCAAATATGTAGGGATCTCGTCTTCTCTTTTTTAACATCGACACCTCACACTTGCATTGGCAGCAGTCAATGTGTGACAATCAGGTATTGTGACATTAGATGCTCATGGACCTCTTAAGATCTTAAGATACCAGTCAGGATTACAAGGAGAACTTTAGTGTGAGGGCCTCAACCTGCCCAACACTCTATTGCACCTATGCAAATGGGAAAGGAATCAAGTGACAATTGGGACAAACAGACTGAGAAAACTAGAAACTAAAAACCAGTCATTATCAAATAGTCAATCTGATTATGTTCAAAACACTAACTTAAATGTATCAACATTTAAATAAAATAAATGTCTTCAAATTATTCACATAAATGTGCGTCAATAAAAGTCTTCAATAAAAAGATAGACTTTATTAGCGTGTGGGCAAAACAAGCAAATCCTGATATATTTGTATTCTTTGAAACATAACGTGGTATGACTTGGTATGCCACATATAGCTCTAGAGGTGGGTTTGGGTAAAAATGATAGTGGTAAAATGAGTTGTAGGATTTTATTGTCCTCCGTCGGCACCTGTCGGTGAGCTAGAGGACTTCTTTACTTTCCTCTCCACTTTTGATAAGTCTTAGTTGACATGAACATTGATTGGTTGTCCAAAACTTCTGACAATCTAAAAAACTATTGTAATGAATTAAACTTCATACAGCTTATTACTGCTCCCACCCGACCTGATCTTAAAGGTCCCATAACATGCAAAATCGACTTTTCAGAGCTTTTAACCTTCTTACATTGCTATTTGTGCTTCATATATGTACCCAGAGTGTTTTTTTGATTGATTCCCGCAGTGTTTAGCTATATTACAGACTATCTCCTTTCCTCGAATCTCCAAACTGACGGGCGGTGGGGCAAGACCGCGTCATAAGGGCAAGCACGTGTTATCATCCCCTTTTTTGACTTTTTCATTAACACATTTAATGATATTTCTGATGAACATGCCCCTCTTAAAAGGGTCAGAGGTCAGGGTCAAACATAAGAATAATCCCTGTTTCTGTCCAGACATTGCAGCATTATCTCGAGAATGTGCTAAAGCCTGGGCAGGAGCCATGGCAACCAAATCAGCAGCAGATTGGAATCAGTTTTGTCAAAAGCGCAATAAACATGTCTCTACTGTTCGTAAAGCCAAAACATCTTACTACGTCAATACTTTCCCGGAATCACAAGGCAATTCTGCAAACGTTTGGTAAACAGTTAAATCCTTATTGCAAATAATTCTACTCCCTCTTTACCAAATGAAACGATTAAAGATTCAATCAGCTTGACAACAAAAATATATATATATTTGTGATGCGCATAATCAGCACTTTGCCAACGCTGGAAATATTTTTGATGCTGCTGCTCCATCTGTTGTTGTTTCCCCAATACATGAATAGACCATGATCAAGTATTTTCCCTTAAGCCCATTACACAGGATGAAGTATTAAATATGTTGCTCTCTATAGATCCAAAAAAGTCCATTGATGCTGACACCCTCGAACCTTTGTGATTTTAATGTTTTTTCCCCTGTTGTGTGGAACACTTTGAATTGCCTTGTGCATGAATTGTGCTCTACAAATAAACTCGCCTTGCCTTGGTGTTCAAAAAAAATATTTGTTGCAAAATGACTCGCTAGCGCCACCTCAAAATTAAAAATACATTACGGCAATAACAGGCCTTTTTCATCGAAGACTTATGAAACTTGGTAAAAACATACCTCATGTCAGGATAAGGGAAATGGGTTGAAATTTGTTGTCAAAAGGTTTGAAAATTTGTCAAAATTAACCACGCTCATGTGCAATTAGAGGTAATTCTTTAGAATCTTGATAAAATTCTAAATGTGGGTGTGACAAGCCTGTTAGCAAAGTTGCCATTTTTTTAACAGTTAAAACTTGCATATCTCCGGCAAGCAATCTCCTATTTTCCGGCACAAATGTATGTTTTTTGCAAAATGATGAGCTGAACGCAATGGTATACAATATATAAAGCTACTTTTTACAAAGGCTCTACATCGCCCCGTTGAACATTAAAGTAATTAAGTAAAAATGTACTTTGAAGTAGACAAATAAAATGTCTTGCCATTCCGAACAAAAAAGCCATACCTCTATCTGCAAGAATATTACAGTGGCAACATGACAAATATTCCCATCTTAACTTGATCCCTTCAGTGGCTTTGTCAACCAAAGCTCCTTGAAAGTTTATTCCAGCTCCTGCTGTTATTAGTTTACATCACAAACATAAAAGAAAAACAAAAAAGGCATCGTAGATCTTTGTTCAAGAGCTCATTGATAAGCATTTTGATGATGTGTTTATTTATACTGATGCATCTAAAGATCCTGAGAGTGGACGAACAGGTGCTGCTTTTTCATACCTGACCTTGAGATAGCAGTTAATAAAGTAGATTTACAGATCATCTTTCTGTCTTCACCACAGAACTCGTAGCGATACGATTAGCGATGGAATGGGCTGAATCTTCTTTACAGTGTCACAACATTGTGATAGCTTCTGACAGCCTCTCTGCACTGCAAAGCATTACATCTGGACAATCTGATTGTAGAGAAGATATTCTATACAGCATTTTCTAGTTGATACTCTCTGTCCAGGAAAGGTGTGAAGGTCTTTTTCATTTGGGCTCCTGCCCATGTCGGGGTGGATGGTAATGAAATGGTTGATTTGCTGGTTTAAAAAATAACCTTAAACTACTATCAATTGGTGTGAAAGTAAATCTGAAGTCAAGCCAATTATTAAGAGTCATGTATATAAACTTTGGCAGGATTATTGGAATCTTTGTAATACTGGACGACATCTGTATCAGATATAAAGTAGTGTGGGGTCATACAGATCCATGGGCAGAAACACAGGGGAAGAGAGAGCCTTTACTCGCATGAGAATAGGCCACACTGGACTCAATAGGTCACTGAGTAGGAGAAGCAAACATCCTATGGGTTTATGTACCGGTAATCACTGTCAAGAACCAGAGACTGTTGAGCATTCACTGTACAGCATATAAAAGAGAGAGAACTGAATTAGTTGTATGGTTTCAAAACAAGAATTCAATCTTCTAAATATTCTTACAGTCCAACAACAAGCACGGGAGCACAAAAATTGGCAATGGGTGGAATAAAAAGGACTTTGCCATAAACTGTTGAAATTTGGCATACATTTTTTTCTCTACATCACATTGAACATAAAAGCCAATGAGGACATAACTCGTGCTTGAACTGTGCGGTCGTGAAAGTGTTGAATTAAGTAGTATAAAGTTGGTACTGTTTGTGGGGGAGGGGTGATGTAGGCAGCAGGATTAGAGGTGTGCTCTTTGCAATGGCTTGTACCCCACGGTCGCAAACGGGGCGAGGGCACAACATTAATTATTATTATTATCATGGTTATATATCCTAATCAATGTTCCCTCTAATTTTCCATGTGTCTGGACAAACACACAAGCCTCCTGGGCACACTGAGGACCTCTGTGAGCAACATCAGATGTGCCCCCAGTGGCCACACACTAGTATCACACGGCACGCCTGTTCAAAACTTTGGATCATAGCAAGTTACATTAAAATAATCAAACTACAGCAGCAATTTTCATTAGTTTACTTTTATTACAAGCAATTTGGCCCACTTAAAATGAAAAATACAAAAATCATGTTGTTGATTGAGTGTGTCAAACGACATGCGGTTATACGAAGGGTGTCATCGCAATTCATCGCGGAAAAAGCTTAATACGTGTTGGGCAAGCGGTTAGAGACAATGATTTGGGTGCAGGAAATCCTGAAATCGACTCCTGCTAAAAAAAACAGCGACTAAATTTATTTTGGGTTTAAACTTTTTAAACTTTTTCGTCTAGTTTGTTTTGGGATGAGTTAGCTACACTCTTGCTAATACAGAGCCATGGCATAAACTTGTTTTAACCAGATGAAGTAGGGTTTGGGGTTATTATATATTTTTTCATTTATTTCAATAACAAATTACCATGATGCCGATCAATAAAAATGTTAGTTCAGGGGTTTTGGCAGCATTCCTCTCTAGTCCTCTTTTACTATGTAGTTGGAGACAAGGGGAAAAAAATTAAGATTAAATTGTATTTTCCATTTTACCATTATAGTGTACAAAACAATATCATGTCAAAATAATAAGACCAATGGTATCTCCTCCACGCATCCATACCTACACATCTACACACATCTATATATACATATACACCTACCCCCATGCACTCACATACACTATATATATATATATATATATAAAATAAAAATGAAATAATAATAATTATTATATATATATATATATATATATATATATATATCATAGTCAAACAAAATGTATTTGATTGTCCTCAAACACTGTCCACTGTGGCTAAACCCCCCTCCTCCACCCCTATCCCAGGTGTCTCTACCTCATAGTAGTACAGACAAACATCTAGACCTACCAAAAGGCATATACACAGATTGCCATACATAATGCATGAAAACATGCATGAAGTGCCCTTATTCACCACTCATACCCATGATTTTATTTCTTTTGCCAAATTCTGCCAAAAGATTATTGTACCAATTTTTTCTCCATGCATCCTCGCAACAGAGCGCTCCAAGTTAACAATGTCCATACATGTTTTAATCCATTGCTGTTTGGTCAACGTATGAGGTGGTTTCCATTGTAAAGCCAGCATTTTTTTTGCTGCGGTCAATCCCGATAAGAGGAGGAGCGTCTGTGGTGTCTTTAGCTTTAAATGGGTGGTATCATTCAAAAGCAACACCGCTGGAGAATATGGCACTGTAAGCCCCAGTGCTGCAGACATTGTTGCACAGACCATTTCCCAAAAAGATTTCACATTTTTGCACTCCCAATACATATGCATAAAAGTGCCAATCTGACAGTCACATAAAGTACATACTGGGGATGATACCAGTTTCATACAATAGGCCTTCTTCGCTGTAAGATATGTCCTTCCGGCTCTTCTTGCATGAACGAATGCGTTTAAACAAGCAGCGTTTACTGTGCTGTGGCTTTAATACTTGGAGCAGTTGAAGGGAGAATTAGCGAGTGGTCTACTGATGGCATGGTGGACTCCTGATTTCATGTTTAATATCCCTCCACTCCCCTCGTTTGAGCTCCTCCCGGGGGTCCACTGTATATGGGCAGCTCTAAGTAGAAAAGAGTGTTATGTGTGGTTAAAGGGGATAGAAGGGATCGGAAGCAGGAATAAAGTGGCAATCGGCTTTTGCAGTTGGACAGAAGTGTTCACTGCCGTCGTGTGGTGTAAGGTAATATTTTAATGAACCGTGGTTAAGACCCCTGTCCCCACAGCACCAAATCAGCTCTGGGTTTAAAAATTATAATAAACAGGGTAAGAGCAGCAGCTAAGAGTGTAAGAATAAACAAAAAATACCAGTATGTTTTATTTTGCAGGCATAAAAGTTGCCATACATTTGTGTTTATCTTTAAAATAATAATAATGATAATAAAATAATACTTTAAATAGCATTCTTCTTATTGATTGTATCCATATAGCATTTTAGTGTGTGTAGAAAGTTATTTTCCTGTAATAAATATAAGCAAACATCAAGAAACTGAATGGTTAAAGAACCTTCAAGAATCTGTGGCGGTTCTTGATTGAATTACTTCCTGAGTAAAGAGCCTCCATCAGCCTCCATCACCCCAAGTAAGTTGTCCAAGGAGTGGACAAGTTTGTGAACAGCAGTGTTGCTCTGTGCTTAAAACACCCCCAAAAACTCAGGAATGTAAGTTTTAGTCTTCTTAGGACGGCCGGGTTGATTAAGGTCGAGCGGCACCTGTCAGAGTGATGAGCTGGTGAAGAGGAGCTGGGACTGTAGAACACAATCAATGGAGCCACATGAGCTGGGGGTGCAGTCCAAACTATAGACTGTAGTGACGGAGCTGTAGAAGCGTGACATTTGGAAGGTGTGTTGTGTTGCACAGTAAATCCCACACACCTGACGGAGCCGCCTCCTCCTGCCCATCTCGCCCACCTTAAAAACCATCACTGTCAAGAATGATGACATTTTATTTAGAATGAGTGGCAAAAACATCTTATTTATATATCATTCATCACATTGTATGAATATTTTTGCCCTTGTTTCGTAAGGGAAGTATTGTGTATTAAATGTATCCCATTTTGTACTTTGTGTAACTAAATCCACTTTATTTTTAAGCCACATGCAGTCCAAACATCTGCAAAAGAAGGAGTTAATCAAAATTAAATCCAACACAAATTATGGAAATGGTGTAGTCATGTGGCTAAAATAAATTGTGTTAAAGTCTAGCCATGTGTTTGTGAAAATCTAATACTAGCTGTCCTTCTCTTGGATTAAAGTTGTATTTGTGGATTTCAGTACAAAGCTGCAGAAAAAACCTTCTGAGAAGAGTCTGAGTGAAAGTGATAACACAGCACATATCAACGTTCACCTGACGTGAGGTGGAATGCCATTATAATATGTGCTGTGCTGTCGTTTCAGTGAAAGCTCTTTTCAACCTTGGGGCCTGGAGTTCACCCTGCAGCCTGGCAAAAACACAAGGCTCATTATTCACAACTCTGTCAAATGTACACATTCTTTTCACAATCAGAGCTAAAGCAATGTGTTAATGCCGAACTAAATGCTCTACTGAATCCCTTTTTACCAAGTGAAAAATAGTGGAAAGTCTCGGTCTGAATGGCAGTGGAAGCCTGGAAGCAAATGTGCCTTTGTAAAGTGGTGTCAAATGGTGTCCGAGCCCCAGGATTAGAGTTGGACTGTGATAAGTGAGCAGCCCGGAGATAATTAAGTGTTGCTTATGCTTGAGTTTCATATATCAGTAATCCTGTATGACCTCAGCCGCTGGAGACAAGGGATTGCTGGCTTGGATACACTAGACTGGCTTATATATAGAATAATGTAATATATTTCACTTTGTCCATTAACAGATCATTTGACACTGTAATTAAAAACAGCTCATGGTGATGAATTAATCAATTCCCCAGAGTGGGTTTGTAAGATAAGCTCCAAAACTGCAGCGCAATGAGGTAGATTCTCCGCACAGGAGTTGACAGGCTGTGATTCATCAGGATGGGTCGGAAAAAAGCCAAGTCAGAAGAAAAAAGGTTAGACTGAGAGCCAATACCTCTGAACACTTGTATTAAAAAAAGGAAGAACACTTACATTTTCTTTCATTTTTTTATACAGGAAAATATGTGCAAAAACATTAATCAGGCCTGACTCATTTAAACATTTTTTCAGCAGGTTCCTGTTTAAGATAAATCCAAAATTGTGTTTAATTCCAAATAGTGTCATGATTTATTTGTTCCTTAAAATCTGGCTGAAGGTTTCTTTTAGTGTGTGGAGTTCACTTTACAAATGCAGCACCTTGGTCTGGTTGAACAGCCTGACGCACAACCTGCGCCGCTCGAACTCAGCTCACACTGTTTAGTGTGCGAAAGCCTGAAGACTGCACAGGGCCAGGAGTGAGGAGCCCGCTACAAGTGCAGCTAAAGCTCTTTTGGGAAATTAATTCAGGTTGAATGGAAAGTATTTAAAGTCTCGATAATCTCCCAGATTACACGCATTTAACAAAACTGCTCAATAACACTTAAAATTGTATGTAGGATGTTAGAGCATTTCCTACACATGTGGGTTGTATAAAATAAGGCTTCAGTTCCACCTGCTTTGGGTCCTTGAATTCTTTGTTGAAAAAGCACATAAATATGTGCCGTGTCTCTCAAAGACATGAATATTGGACTCGTCTGGAAAATCCTCAGAGAAAATAGACTACACCACTGAGGGAAACGTTTTGAGGACTATGGTGTAGAGGACTATGGTGGTTGTATACGACTCATTTTTATTATTGAAGGAGTTGTTGTAATTGTTGTAATTGTGTATATGCATGTAATGCATTGAAGACCACAGCCATCATGGAGAGTTTTATTGATATATAATGATAATAATAAATATACAAAATATACATAGTTTGTTTGTATTCAAGTTTATCATGTGTACATTTTAAGTAATTGTCAAGAAATTCTTAATACTACTTGATTTGTCCCACTCTTTAGACCGTTAAGACAATATGGACAAAATGAAATGAAGACTATTGAGGGTTTATTAAGTGCAGTAGCGCTCTAAAGGCCACAGAACAAGAATATCTGCCTCTATTCATGAAACATATGGATTCCCGTGAGGCATTTTCTGCTTGGTCGCACTATTGGCGTTATAACTTTGTCATGCTCTTATAGTCACTGCGGTTTCAGATTGGTCGTAGTTCCTATGTCCAGAGCGGTATAAGTTCATACTTTTTTCCTGTTTCCAACATTAGAACTGCATGATTCAAAATATTGTAATTGTTACTAATAATAATGGTGATAATTTATTTCATTTTTAGAGCAAAACATTTCCGTCCAGCTTACTGAATATATTTTCTGTATAAGTCACATTTATTTTGGATCTACATGAACTAAAAATAATATTGTTATATTGTCAATGTCACTCTAGCCTGACGTTTCACTTCTGTTGTATTCCCTATGTCAATATTCAAACCTGTATTTTAATTCAGTTCAATTCAATTTATTTTGTAACGCCCAAAATCACAACAGCAGTTGTCTCGGAGGCGACAGTGAAAAACAGATTAAACAATGTACATAAGCAGTGGCAATGTCTCAGCATCCTGTGTCCTTAGACAAATGTCCCAGCATCCTGTGTCCTTAGATAAATGTCCCAGCATCCCGTGTCCTTAGATAAATGTCCCAGCATCCCGTGTCCTTAGACAAATGTCCCAGCATCCCGTGTCCTTAGACAAATGTCCCAGCATCCACTATCCTTAGACAAATGTCCCAGCATCCTGTGTCCTTAGACAAATGTCCCAGCATCCTGTGTCCTTAGACAAATGTCCCAGCATCCCGTGTCCTTAGACAAATGTCCCAGCATCCACTGTCCTTAGACAAATGTCCCAGCATCCTGTGTCCTTAGACAAATGTCCCAGCATCCACTGTCCTTAGACAAATGTCCCAGCATCCTGTGTCCTTAGACAAATGTCCCAGCATCCCGTGTCCTTAGACAAATGTCCCAGCATCCTGTGTCCTTAGACAAATGTCCCAGCATCCCGTGTCCTTAGACAAATGTCCCAGCATCCCGTGTCCTTAGACAAATGTCCCAGCATCCCGTGTCCTTAGACAAATGTCCCAGCATCCCATGTCCTTAGACAAATGTCCCAGCATCCTGTGTCCTTAGACAAATGTCCCAGCATCCCGTGTCCTTAGACAAATGTCCCAGCATCCCGTGTCCTTAGACAAATGTCCCAGCATCCCCTGTCCTTAGACAAATGTCCCAGCATCCCGTGTCCTTAGACAAATGTCCCAGCATCCCCTGTCCTTAGACAAATGTCCCAGCATCCCGTGTCCTTAGATAAATATCCCAGCATCCCGTGTCCTTAGACAAATGTCCCAGCATCCCCTGTCCTTAGACAAATGTCCCAGCATCCCCTGTCCTTAGACAAATGTCCCAGCATCCCGTGTCCTTAGACAAATGTCCCAGCATCCCGTGTCCTTAGACAAATGTCCCAGCATCCCCTGTCCTTAGACAAATGTCCCAGCATCCCCTGTCCTTAGACAAATGTCCCAGCATCCCGTGTCCTTAGACAAATGTCCCAGCATCCCGTGTCCTTAGACAAATGTCCCAGCATCCCCTGTCCTTAGACCCTAGAAACCTGGAGGAGTTCCACAGTGAAGGAAAAATCCGACTCCGTCAGACGGACTTTAAAATTCTAATTGGTATTTTAGTCTGATTCATTGTTTGCATTAAATTGCTTTTTCTGATGTGGAACAGTACAATATTCTACAGCGATCTGGGTTATTATTGGCTATAATAACAAATGCATGTTGAATTAAAATGCATACACTGAACAAACTTTTATCGATGAATGCTCAACCAACCTCTTAACAGGCTGGACTAAACATAAATTAAAAGAAAAAAACTTCAGTTGCAGTTGTCTGTGCGCTCACTAAAACAGCAGCCTCATTTCTACTTTAAATTAGCTTGCATAAATAGGCTGGAGTGTGCTCGGAAGACACAAACACAAAGTTCCCGCTGGAGATGCACAAAGGAGCAGTGCAGAACACAGGCTTTTGAAGGGACCCTAAAAGGGAATTAAACTGGCTCTGGTTTGAAAAGGGATTCTTAGCTCTTCTGCCTCACCACTTCCTTCTCTCAGAATACATGGGGCTCTGCCAAGACACTGCAGTCACACTGCAGAGCTCTGCCAGGGGCCAAACCACACACAGACTAGATTCACTCTGCTTTGTCTGGGGTCAATGATAATTAACTTTGTAATAGAATTGATTTCATATACAAATATTGAATATATAAGTCAGTAATATATCAATGTTATTGCCAAAACAACCACATCTTAGCTGAGTTATATGAAGTCTTTGCCCTAACAATATTTGTTCCTTTTGTTGAGGTATTGAAGCCCGTTTGCTCATGTGTTTTCTAAGAAGGCAAGGCAAGTTTATTTGTAGAGCACATTTCATACACAAGGCAATTCAAAGTGCTTCACACAACACGAAAAAATGCATTCAAATCACAAAGAAATTACTAGAACAAGGTCAAATTCGAGACTTGAGAATTCCATATACTTGTTTGTGTCTACACTGGCCAGACAAGTGCACAGTAAAATTAAACTTCATAATCGCTCTGAGAATTAGCTTGTCCAAACATGTCAGTGCACTCACTTTGACATCCAATTACAGCTGCTGTTCCTCCAGGGCTATCGGCTCTAACAAATGTTATTAACTACTCTCTTGTGAAAAATGGATCCCAACATTGTGCAAATCCTCTGTAGACTGGTGAGGTTCAGGGATCCCACTCCACTTCACTGCTTTATATGGCCCAACGACCTGTGAGGTTTTCTCCCTCCGAGGAATCATTCATATTTTAGGTTAAGAGTAACAAGAAATAGAAAGTCTCAATTAATCTGATTGGAAACTAAATCAAATGCATACAAACTAAGTTACAAAATTTGCCATGGTTTAACCTGGTTTATCTTTTTGAATTAACTCGTGTCATTCATCTAGAGTTGGGCCCAGCCCAAGCATTTTATCACATTTATATTTGGCCTTTAATTAACTTCAGTTGAATTAACTATTCCATTATGACAAGGCCATTCATATTAATTGATTAATTAATTAATTAATTAATTGACTTCTGACCCATGGATGACATTTCTTTCTTCAGATGTCAATTAGCTCATTTCACTTATCTGGCATTGTTCGCAAATGCCACTAGAGATACACATTCATTGTTTCAATTCTGACCTTGTTGTTCGCCTGCCTGTGTTTTCTAATCTGGTCTTTAGTTCCTCATGGATGACTCACTTGCACAGACAATGTTTTAGCATGCATACATTAAGCAGCTTTGTTCCATGCCGTGCTGTGGCTTGGCTCCTCTTTACGCTTGTGCTCTGGGTGTATTATTTATGACTGCATGCAAAGCTACGGCCGCTGAAGCAAATGGAATCGGAGTCCTGCCTTGCTCCAGAGTAAATAATGCATTTGGCACGAACTTGTGGTTTCTCAGAGGTACGGGTGGACGAGGAGGTGTTGCCTCGGAGCTGTGTACACTGGCCTTTTCCCCAAATTGTTGGCCTTTGGAGTCACTGGAACCTACGACTGTTCTAAAGGGGGCTAATGATGTCTACTCCGAGCTCCAAGTTGTTCTTTATCCTGTTCTTATTATAATGCACAGCAGTGACTTCAGCAGCAGCAGGAGCACTGGGACTCATTACCAAAGTAACTGGGGACTGGGGAGGGTTTCCTAGAAAGATCTGCAAAGCCACATTTGGGCAATGAACAAATAAGGCGTTGTAGCTTTAGTTCAGAAATGTTATTTTCGACATTTAAATAACAATAAAGACCACTTCTATGCCCTATTACTTTGCCTAATCTCATTCCCACTTGACAAACATTCTGTAAATAAATTGCATTAATTATCATATATTACTATTTATTTTATATCCCTTTCTAGTTTGTTTTAACTGTGCAAACTAACCAGTCAATGATAGCGTCATAGGTACAAATCCTAATTCATTCAATCATAACTATATAGTTAATTTGTATTTGCCGAGGGATTCCTCTAGCTGCTCTAGTTTATACAATGGCAAAGGTTAATGTCCCAGGTCGGTAATCCAGACAAAGATTTAAATATACCCAGAAGATACAGTCTGAAAAGCCCTCTCGAGTGCTTAGTCTGAGGCTGGTGGAGTCAGTGGAACGAGGTTGAGCGGATGGGTCAAATGCAGAGGACAGACTTTACTATTGAGACAACAAAGTTGAATACATATTGATTATTCTGTGGAGCTCCTGCTATGAGACACAATTTGCATGACGAGACACAAGAGTAGGTCTACAAGAACGAGAAAAGATTTTGACATTTATTATAGAGCAATTTAATTTACAATTTTGGCCTCACAATGTTTTGTATTTTGATTTAACATATTATATATTTATCATATTAGCATTCTACAAAGAACAGAAACGTTGACGGTCCAAACCAGTGATTCCAGTGGCCATAGTAGAGCCACAAGAAACTGTTTGAAGGCAGCACAATCAGTAAAATATAATATATTTATGAGATTGGGTCCCAGTTTATTTTGTACAGAAAAAGTCAGGCCTCGAGGTCAGAAAGGTCTAACCCAAAACTGTACATAGACGTGGACTGAGCTACAAGACGCTATTGAACCATCTTTATTTGGAACTGGGGCTGTCAGGCTCAACATTCTGGCCTTAACATTTTATTTTAAAAATGCTTTACCTGATCCTGGTGTTTTTGTTTTTACATTATCTGAACAATAATGACACACCAATTTAGGCGCCTTCTTTCATTGAGTTATAACATAAGATAAGATAAGCCTTTATTGTCTCTGCAATGGAGAAATGTATACATCATGGGCACAAGGAAAAACACTCAAACACAACTTCATAGCTACACAATTAGAAAACAAGGCATTAGACATGATTCAAACCCACTTTGAATAAAACACAACCTCTATGGCCTTAAAGTTTCTAGTGCACTCTTCCAAACAGCCTAAAAGTGCAGTTAATATTGCACTCTTCCTGAGGCCATGCGGTTACTGTGCCATTTCTTTTGATTCATCATTGAAATTTATAGAGGTTAATTTTATTTGTGACCTTTAAGTTTAGGCCGTGGCTGCAGAGCCGCGGTGCGGTCAAATAGCCCAGCAGTTTCAGGAACCGCGGCACTGCCATATAGCCTCATGGTTAACCCTAACCCTAACCCTGACCCTGACCCTAACCTTAACCCGGCACGGTCTAAAACGGCACGGTCAAATAGCGCAGCAGTTTCAGGAGCCGCGGCACAAAATAACATGGCAGTGTCGGCCGCGCGCCGCGGCTCTGTAGACACTCCCTTAAGTTTAACAGATAAATGACTGCACCAGGTTGTAATCCCATATTGGATAATAAACTCTATTCATGACCTGAAAAAAGGAGCATTACTTTCTTATCCACACTGTGAACTCGTAGACGGCTTAAAAAATAAAGGCGGATTTTAGGTCAAAGATAGTCCTTGTGCACCACCCACTGAAACTGGGGGTCAAAATGTAGGCCTAAAAATACTTTTATGACGTGACCTGCTCAATGTTCTGCCCCTTCAATCTAACAGCTCTGTGATCTCCCACAGAGTTTAAACTGTGCTGTGTGCACCACTCTGCAAATTATTTGACCTGTGATCTATAAATTACCGGCGGCCATCTTTTAAGTGAAAGAGAAAATTCTGATAGAAAATAATGTAACAACAAGTCTATAACATTTCTAGAATAAAGTGTTAAAATTAACATATAATGGTATATTTGTGGTCCTAAGGAAACAGATAATTCTACCTGTCTGTCAGAACATGTTTTTTTCTGTAATATGATAATAAAGTTATTTATTTGTGTGTTGTCACCCCTGGACACAACCATTGTTCAATATTCCGTTCATTTCATGAGAATTACTATAATTATTAATATTACCTAAATCAAAAATATGTTGATAATCCTGATCATTATAAAAAAGTGCAAAAACAATAAGTCGAAATTATCAAAGTATTTATTACATAATTATAATTAAAAAAGTCCAAAGTCATCATTAGTTTGTATGAATTCTTATTTATAATTTTCCAACACAGCATGGAGCTGGAACTGTACATTGGTTACTATAGGTCAGGGGGGGGCAATTATTTTCCTCCGAGGGCCATATTCGAATCCAGGCAAGTAGCGGTGGGCCGGCCCGCGATCATTGGTGTGAAAAAAAAAATAAAAAAATTATACAATATATAATATATATATATATATATATATATATATATATATATATATATTAAATATCAAATAAAATATACCTTTTGTGTCAAATATAGGCTATTGAATCTATTATTCAATTCATTTCATGTCATCTTTATTTAGGATACAAGTGCAGACAGATGTTACAGACAGAAACTAAAATCTTTCTTGGGGCCAGATTAAAACATGCCGAGGGCCACATCTTGCCCCCGGGGCCACAAATGCCCAGGTCTGGCCTAAGGGCAAAAATGAAGAACCTCTGCTTCATATATATATGTATGTATATATGTGTATATATATGTATATATATGTGTATATATATATATATATATATATATATATATATATATATATATATATACATATATACAGCGAACCCTCGCTATAACGCGGTTCACTTTTCACGGTCTCGCTGCTTCACGGATTTGCATCATGCATTGTGTTCTGCATTCTGATTGGCTAAACAGTCTCTCCGCGTCTTCTCTACCTGTGTGTCAATAACGTTACACCGTTATTGACACCCACAATGTCGACAAAACGTTCTGCACTGACAAAGGTGTTAGTCCAAATGATAACTCCACTTTAGGTTTGGTTAATTTATTTATATTCACGTTAGCCAACACGTCTACCTCGGTCCCACCCAGATACGTAATACAGGTAAACAGAACAGTATTGCCCCCTAGCTGTCAGGCATGAGAAGTGAAACTTAAGAAACAAACAAAAGGCACTTGCGGTCGGGCCCATAAGGCAGAGGAAGATGCTAACTATCGCAGAAAAAGTTAAACTTAAAACAACAACAAACGTTTATACAGTACTTTTATTTGTTAAACAAATGCTTGGGCCTGTAAAAAGGTTTTGTTCCTTGCTTTCAATGTTTTATGGAGTATTTCATTGTATAATAACTGTAAAAAAAATAAAGGTTTCTACTTCACGGATTTCGCCTATCGCGGGTTCTTTTTGGAACGTAACCCCCGCGATAAACGAGGGATCACTGTATATATATATACAGGTAAAATATATATATATATATATATATATATATATATATATATATATATATATACACAGGTAAAATATATATATATATATATATATATATATATATATATATATATATATATATATATATTTTACCTATAACCGTATGTGGCCCGCAGGCCGTAGTTTGCCCAGGTCTGCTATAGGTTACCATGGCAACAATAAAGGTTACAGAGAAAGGCTTTATTCGCAGTGGGAATTCCCCACTGGTGGAGAATGGCGGAGTTGCCAGGTGGGGAATGACCGGTCGGACAGAAGAACCACTGCTTCAAAATTTCACCAATTTCAATTTCAACCAATTTTTCAAAATGTTCAAACAAATTTCAAATCACAACCATTTACAGACTGTTTTTATAACAAAAACAACCAATATATGAGGTATTGTAAGTCATGTTTGGGTAAAGGTGACAACACTGTTGGATTAGAAATAGAGCTGGGTTGTAAAAAATAAATTTTCAGATTTTTAATCGATTCGCATATTAATGACCGATTATCGATTCGTACGTCCAAAGATCGTTTTTTTTTTTGTTTTGATTAAAATTATTTTCTACATTTCCCTCAGTGAACTTTAATCTACCTTCAAGAAAGATAATTCAGGACTCCTGGACTATCTTTCTTGAAGCTTTTCATCAGTCTTCCAGCCATCAGTAACTACCAATACTTGTAAGATTTGCTGTTCAATATTGATATAATACTAGTTTTAATATGTTGCTTCTCTACACTGTCATAAAGTGAAGGAAACGGTTCAAATACATTTTTCATTTTTAATAACATTAACCCCCGGATCGAATCGAAATCGGATCGAATCGGAAATCAGATCGAAATCGGAGCGAATCGGATGGAATCTGAGAAAATTGGAAAAAATCGATTTTGAAACGTAAAAATCGGAATCGAATCGATTCTTGAAATTTGAATCGAAACCCAGCTCTAATTAGAAATGTCAACAGTGGCTCCCCGCAAACTCACTCCTGTCGCATCTCTCCTTGGTGTAACAGGTGGGTAACAGAGCTCCCATTATTAAGTAATTACTCATACGTGTATATATTCTTATGGTTATTTTATTTAGTGTGTGTGTTGTGATTATATTGTATGTTAAGGGTTAAGATTTGTGAATGCGCGGGAAAAAGCGAGTGGCGGGTGGCAGTGTCAGCCTGACACGTGGGAACATGCATCATCACGTGACTGCTTGCAGTTGTTTCGCGCCATGTTAAATCGACTTGTGCATTTACTCCCTGAAGTAACACATTTTTTGGAATAAAGGACCAAAAGAGATCTGAAAGCTGCTGCATTCTGGGTCACTATGCATGGTTTGTATCCTCGCGTTGCTGTGTCGGTGCTCACACTACTGGTTGCATTTCCCTCCACGTACCTGTGCGAGTCGGTGTTTTCGAGCACGGTTGAGATCAAAACCAAATCGCGAAACTGCCTGATTGACCTTGAATCTGATTTGCGCTGCGCCATTTCAAAAGTGGAACCGAACATTGAGGCACTCGTCAAGGCAAAACAAATGCAAAAGCCTCATTAACATGTGCAACTAGTGTTGCATTTTTTTTAATGTTTTTTATGGGCCAAATAAATTGAGAAAAAAGACATAACGAATCTTTTCATATGTATTTCATTTCCTTGTGATAACTGTTAGTAAAAAATATAATAAATGCAAACAAAAATTAAGGGCCGTAAAATGGCACAAAAAAGCAAAGCATATATTTACGTACCAAACACTGCATGGGTTAAAATCAAATTTGTCAAAGACCGATGCTGTGGTGGGAAATGGAGAGTTGGCTCACTAAAAAGTGGGGAATTGGAGAAAAAAGGTTAAAGGTGGTATGGACGATTTTTTTCAGCAAATTTTTTTCATATTTCCTCGTGGCGTGGATAAATCATTAGTCCTGCCACGTATCAATTATAAAACGCACCTATCGCTCACCTGCAGCCGCGTCAGGCTCGTCCCCACGTTTCCGCGTGCCTAAGCGCATGGATCTATCATAATATAGTTCCCTCAGTGTATGGGGCAAAATGAAGACGGAGAAAGACAGTTCGAGCTGACGCAGAAGTGGACAGAAATCTACGGGAGACGAGCGATGTGATGCGCTCCGTCGCGCTAATAAACAAACGCACGTGTGTGTTGTATCGGTCCGCACAGGGGAGTGCGCATGCGCACTTCCGCCTGCGTTCTCAAATCGCCGAAAAATCGTCCATACCGCCTGGAAGAACCCCTGCTTTATTGTAACTCAATACGCCTTCTCTCCCCGAGATCAGTTTCAGCTCGCGTCAGCAACAGGTTTGATTGACAGCTAGCACGGCTAATTGCTAAGCAAGAGGCGAGTCCATTCTACAACCTCGCTCCTGATTGACGTTAGCCGCTAAAATTGCTAGCTCTGATTGGCTTCGTTTGGCTGGAGCAGTACGTCCACTTCTATACATTCAATGGTCTATACAAGAATGACTTTAATTGTGCATTATATAAAATGAAAGACATTTGAAAATAAAGCTGCCTATGTGCTCCACATAAGCATAAGCTGGTGGTGTTATTATCTCGCAGCACACAATTTAGTCCCATGCAAATACTAACTTTGAATTACTTTTAATTCATAAGTCGTCTACACAATGCTGAAGTGCTCTAACCATTCCAAACAAGACTTTCTGTTTGACTTTGAAAGAGCACACGAGTCCATTAGAAACCATTTTTTACAGCCTATCTAACCATTTGCAACTGACCTGTTTTAGAAATAGGATGGGGTAAAGTGCACTCAGCAGTTCACTGAAAGGTTAACAACATGAAATTGTGAGTCATCTCAGGGAGACCCATGTGAGGTGACTTAAGGTACTTCAACATTTTCTCTGCTGTCTAGTGTCCTGATTTATTGAAGTTGGTTGCATCCAGTTGATATTATACAACCTTACTTTAGCAGTTATTTAATTTAGTTATCGAATTCTCAAGATCTGTTTTAATTTTTAAATAAACCAGAAGAGGTGTGTCAGCAAATATATTAGAGTTTTATCCTGTTCTATGAGTAATAACCTATTGAATCTAAAACGTGCAGTTATAAGACAATTATACATTAATTGCTGTATGTTTTATATTTAACTTTAAAGTTAGACACTTGTGTTGTTATTTCACATTGTATATAAACTGTAATTGGAAAGTATGGTTGTGCATATGGTACCCCGGGCAGGAAAACTGAAGGGAGTTCAGGGACCATTCCAGTCCCCGCACTTGGCTCTTAACAGTGTAATATGCAGTTTTATATTGGAGCAGCAGATTATGGGTTAGGATTATTAGGCCCGAGCCCCAGCAGGGCGGAGGGCCTATTGCTCCTGCAACGCTGCCGAAGGCAGCGTTGCAACTGTCTGACCAAACATGCGGGCGCAGCCCGCATGTTTGGTGCCCCGTCGCCCCTGGCAAGTACAGTGAACTAGCCCATGCCGAAGGCATGGATCATGCATACTTACTCCTGCTACGCCCATTCACTAATTGTTGACAACAGCAGCGCGAAGCGCTGCATTCCTCCAAAAACCCTCCTGGCATCGTCCCGTACGCGAGAATCCATGCCGCAGGCATGGGCCATGCTTGTATCTGCTCAAATCAATGGAAGTCTATGGGGAGTGGGCGGGGCATCCCGACGGAATAGGGAGTGACGAGCGCGTAAGCGCTCGTAATGATGATTCCACCCCATGGCGGCATCGGGAAGGCTTAGAGCTTTCAAACGATGTATAATTTGTTGTTATAGTGGAAACGGCTATATTGTTTTTGCTAAAAATATTATTATTTTTAGGCCCGAGCCCCAGCAGGGGGAGGGCCTATTGCTCCCGCAACGCTGCCGAAGGCAGCGTTGCAACTGTCTGACCAAACATGCGGGCGCAGCCCGCATGTTTGGTACCCCGTCGCCCCTGGCAAGTACAGTGAACTAGCCCATGCCGAAGGCATGGATCATGCATACTTACTCCTGCTATGACAGAAATAGTCAACAATTAGTGAATGGGCGTAGCCCATTCACTAATTGTTGACAACAGCAGCGCGAAGCGCTGCATTCCTCCAAAAACCCTCCTGGCATCGTCCCGTATGCGAGAATCCATGCCGCAGGCATGGGCCATGCTTGTATCTGCTCAAATCAATGGAAGTCTATGGGGAGTGGGCGGGGCATCCCGACGGAATAGGGAGTGACGAGCGCGTAAGCGCTCGTAATGATGATTCCACCCCATGGCGGCATCGGGAAGGCTTAGAGCTTTCAAACGATGTATCATTTGTTGTTATAGTAAAAACGGCTATATTGTTTTTGCTAAAAATATTATTATTATTATTATTATTATTATTATTATTTTTCTTGTTCTTCTTCAGCGCTTTGATCTCTAATTTGACCCCCTGAACATGCTCAAAAACTCACCAAACTTTGCCCAAAATTCAGAATCGGCGAAAAATTTTATTTTTTCTGGGCCATTTTTTTTTTCGTTAAAAAATGGCGCGACAGCGCCACCGACAAAAGTCAAAATACATTGCGCCTATGGGAGACGCCCCGAGGTCAACTTTGGCGTAAAGCTACGAAATTCGGGACACGCATTCCTCTCGTGAGGATAAACAAAAAAAATCATTGTGGCCACGCCCCCAAACTTACCCTATGGCCGCCATCTTCCTTTGAAAATGAAAACAAGCTGAGTTAGCCATTTTGTTTACGTCAAACTTTGACGAACTCCTCCTAGGGCGTTTTGCCCACCGACTTCAAAATCGGCGTACGTCCTCTGGACAAGTGGGGCATCTAAAGTTATTCAATTTTTTGATATACCTTTTACGGTCTGTGTGCGGCGCAGCCGCAAAGTTGGACAACTTATTTTGGAATATTGCAGGTCTAAAAATTGCTCCCATTTGATCAAAACCAGTCCGATTAGGACCAAATTTGAATCAGTTGTTAAACTTTCTAGTTTGGACCAGTTTATGATGACAAAATTGAAATGGCAGTGATAGCGCCCCCTACAGAGTGACCTTTAAATTAACATTGAAGGTCAAAAATTAGTTTTACCAAAATTGTCTAAACTTTACCCAAAATTCTATTTTGCCGTCCCGATCACAAAAGCCAATCACAAAAATGCCTAATTTTTTACGCCGTAGTCGTAGCGATGACAGAAACCTCCCATGTTATCCCTATGGGAAAACCACAAAATCTCTCAAATTACCACATTTTTATGTTTTACACTTTAACGAAGTCCTCCTAGTGCGTTTTGCCCACCAACCTCAAAATCGGTGTACGTCCTCTAGACAAGTGGTGTATCTAAAGTTATCCAAATTTTAAGGATAACTTTTACGGTCTTTGTGCGACGGAGCCGCAAACGTTTCCCAGAATTCTGACTATTTGGCCTTCAGAGTGGCCTATAAACAATAGAGTTTTTCCAAATGACATGATATTTTGAACAAAATTCTAATTTGCCATCCTGATCATAAAAGTATGAGAGCCAAAGTCATATTTTGTACGGCGTAACCGTAGCGTTGACAGAAACATCCCATGTTATCCTTATGGGAAAATCGCAGAATCGCTCAAATCACCACATTTTTACGCTTCACACTTTAACAAACTCCTCCTAGGCCGATTGCCCGATCAAGCTCATATTTGGGGAAAATCATCTACACAAACGGGGCATCAAAAGTTATCCATATTTTGATTTTAAGTGGTACGGTCTCTGTGCCGTGGAGCTGCAAATATACTGTCACAAATGGGAAAAACGGCAAATCCTTGAAATGTTCACATTTACGCTTCACACTTTAACAAACTCCTCCGTGGGCAATAGCTCGATCAAGCTTTACTTTGGGAAAAATCATCTACACAAGCGGGGCATCAAAAGTTATCCATATTTTTATTCCAAGTGCTACGGTCTCTGTGCGGCGGCGCAGCAAATTTGACTGACACTTGTGTTCATTTGCACTGGATTGGCCATGTCCAATGTGTCGCCGTCTGTCAAGTTCTTTTTTTATTCAACACACAATAAGGGCGCCATCTTTATCAAGTCAAAAGCGCAGAGTCGTAAGGCCGGCGGCCCGCGAGGGCCGTTGGATGCCGCTTGCGGCTTTAATATTCTTTCTTCTTTCTTTTTTCTCGGGACCAACCCCCCTATTTTTTACCCAGTGAACATTGACGAAAAGTCACAAAAATTTGCACTCCTCTAAAAATCGTGCCTCTCTACATTCTGGCTATTTCCCTTTTCTAAAATAAAAAAAATTGGCGCGTCAGCGCCCCCAAATGTACCAAAAATGCATTGAGAGATAGGAAATGACCCAAAAAAAATCTGATCGTAGAATCATGAAATTTGGCGCAGAGGTAGATGGTGACAAGAGAAGTAAAAAATATTATTACGGCAACGCCGTTCGCCCAACCAAATGTCGGCCATATTGCTTCAAAAATGGCTAAGCATGACTCGGGAGTTTTTCCAAACGTCGTACTTTTACGAACTCCTCCCAGGGCGTTGGCTCTAAAAAGCTGAAATTTGGTGAAAATGCTACTGAGGAGTGGGACATCAAAAGTTATTCAAATTACATTGATACCTGTCACGGTCTCTGTGCGGCGAAGCCGCAAACTGTAGCTAGAATTTCAGAAATCTTCCAAATTTAACATTTCTGCCGTTTGCGCAGATAAAGTCCGAATTGCGTCAAATTAGAATCAGTTGTTAAACTCTTTGCCCTAAACCTACTTGAAGTGAAATAAATGAATTTGGAGCCACAGCGTCCCCTACAGATTTTATATGGAGGTTAAATATTTAGTTTTGCGAAATTATATGAAATTTGACACACAACTCAATTTTGGCATCCCCATCAAAAAAGTCAATGAGACCCATGTCATAATTGTTATGACGTTGCCGTTGCGATGACCGAAACCTCCCATGTTATTCCAATGGGGAAATTGCCTGAACATGTTTACACTTTATACTGTCACAAACTCCTCCCAGGGCGTTAGACATATTAACCTGAAATTTGGTGAGACTCATCTTCAGGTGTGGACCATCAAAAGTTATCCACATTTTTATTCTAAGAGTCACGGTGTCTGTGCGGCAAAGCCGCACATTTTGCCAAGAATTCAAAATAAAATTGCTTTTTGATGGTAAAACAAAGGGGAGAAGATGTGACAGCGTCACAGATTCAGCAGTAGGCGTACTAAAAGGACAATTGGGGCGCGTTAGCGCCCCCTCCTCTTGCGGCGTGGCGGCGGTGGCGTGGCGAGGGCCGATCATTGCCGCTTGCGGCTATATTTTTTATTGTTCTTCTTCAGCGCTTTGAACTCTAATTTGACCCCCTGAACATGCTCAAAAACTCACCAAACTTTGCCCAAAATTCAGAATCGGCGAAAAATTTTGTTTTTTCTGGGCCATTTTTTTTTTCGGTAAAAAATGGCGCGACAGCGCCACCGACAAAAGTCAAAATACATTGCGCCTATGGGAGACGCCCCGAGGTCAACTTTGTCGTAAAGCTACGAAATTCGGGACACGCATTCCTCTCGTGCCGATCAAAAAAACCAATCAGACAAATGCCTTATTTTTTACGGAGTAGTCGTAGCGATGACATTAACTTCCCATGTTATCCCTATGGGAATACCGCTAAATCTCTCGAATATCAACATTTTTCTGTTTCACACTTTAACGAACTCCTCCTAGTGCGTTTTGCCCACCAACCTCAAAATCGGTGTACGTCCTCTAGACAAGTGGGGCATCTAAAGTTATCCACATTTTAAGGATAGCTTTTACGGTCTCTGTGCGACGGAGCCGCAAACGTTTCCCAGAATTCTGACTATTTGGCCTTCAGAGTGGCCTATAAGCAATAGAGTTTTTCCAAATGACATGATATTTTGAACAAAATTCTAATTTGCCATCCTGATCATGAAAGTATGAGAGCCAAAGTCATATTTTGTACGGCGTAACCGTAGCGATGACAGAAACATCCCATGTTATCCTTATGGGAAAATCGTAGAATCGCTCAAATCACCACATTTTTACGCTTCACACTTTAACGAACTCCTCCTAGGGCGATTGTCCGATCAAGTTCATATTTGGAGAATATCATCTACACAAGCGGGGCATCAAAACGTATCCATATTTTGATTCTAAGTGCTACGGTCTCTGTGTGGCGGACCCGCAAATATATGTCAGAAATGGGAAAACAGCGAAATCTCTAAAATGACCACATTTTTACGCTTCACACTTTAACGAACTCCTCCCAGGGCGATTGCCCGATCAAGCTCATATTTGGGGAAAATCATCTACACAAACGGGGCATCAAAAGTTATCCATATTTTGATTTTAAGTGGTACGGTCTCTGTGCCGTGGAGCTGCAAATATACTGTCACAAATGGGAAAAACGCCAAATCCTTGAAATGTTCACATTTACGCTTCACACTTTAACAAACTCCTCCTAGTGCGTTTGGCCCACCGATCTCAAAATCAGTGTACCTCCTCTATACAAGTGGGGCATCAAAAGTTATTCAAATTTTATGGATAACATTTACGGTCTCTGTGCAGCTGAGCCGCAAACTTTTCGCAGAATTTGGACTATTTGGCCTTCAGAGTGGCCTATAAACAAGAGTTTTTCCAAATGACATGACATTTTGCACACAATTCTCATTTGCCATTCCCAAAATAAAAGTATGGGAGCCAAAGTCATATTTGGTAAAGCGTTGCCGTAGCGATGACAGAAACATCCAATGTTATCCCTATGGGGAAACCGCAAAATCTCTAAAATGACCACATTTTTACACTTCACACTTTAACAAACTCCTCCTAGGGCGATTATCCGATCAAGTTCATATTTGGGGAGAATCATCTACACAAGTGTGTACAAGTGTCACGGTCTCTGTGCGCTGGAGCTGCACATTTGACCGATATTTGTCTTCATTTGCACTGGTTAAGCACAGCATTGTACATGTCCAATGTGTCACTGTCTTAGTTCTTAGACAATTGCGTTAGCGCCAACTCTGTAAAATGCAGAGAGCAGAGTCGGAAGGCCGGCGGCCCGCGAGGGCCGTTGGATGCCGCTTGCGGCTTTAATTAAAAGTTGTTCCCAAAAGGTAACACTATATACTGACAGTCTACTCTTCAGCCTAACTGTAAATTTGAGAGTGCTGTTTATTCCATTGTGGTTTACATAACTCCAAAGCAAAGCAATATTTTATGCTTATATTAAGATAAGATAAGATAAGATATTCCTTTATTGTCCCACATGGGGAAATTTCATTGGTGCAACGCAGGTAGATACAGAGGCAGATACAGAAGAAAAGAACAGATCACTTATAGGAAGTCTGAAAAACACTTCAGTAGAAGATCTCCTATAAACAATAACTCACATTGACAAATAAATAAATACATAAATACCATTGCATTTGATCACGACAGTAATTGCACATGAATATGTGTCACAACAGCACATAGATTGCACATGAATTTCACAGTAATTGCACATGAATCACAACAGTAATTGCATTTATGACGGAATTGCACATGGTTAGGTCAGTATTGCGAGTGTTCAGGACTAACAGTGTTTGTTATAAAGTCTGACAGCAGCAGGAAGGAAAGACCTACGAAACCTCTCCCTCCCACAGCGAGGGTGGATCAGCCTCTCACTGAAGCTGTTCTCCAGAGCGGAGAGAGTGTCCTGCAGGGGGTGAGACTCATGGTCAAGCATAGATGTGAATCTAGCCAGGACCCTCCTGTCCCCCACCTCCTGCACTGAGTCCAGAGCGCAGCCCAGGACAGAGCTGGACTTCTTGATGACTTTGTCCAGTCTCTTCCTCTCCCTCTCTGTGATGCTGCTGCTCCAGCAGGCCACACCATACAGGAGGGCTGATGCACCACAGAGTCGTAGAAGGTCTTCAGGAGTGGCCCTGTCACTCCAAAAGACCTGAGTCTCCTCAGGAGGTAGAGCCGACTCTGGCTCTTCCTGTACAGTGCGTCTGTGTTATGAGTCCAGTCCAGTTTGTGATTCAGATGAACACCCAGGTACTTGTATGAGTCCACTCTCTCAATGTCCCGTCCCTGGATGTTCACTGGTGAGGGGGCAATGGGGTGGCGTCTGCGGAAATCCACCACCATCTCCTTGGTCTTCCCCGCGTTGATGAGGAGGTGGTTCCGCTGACACCAGTCCACAAAGTCCTGCGCCAGTCCCCTGTACTCCGCATCATCGTCGTCCGTGATTAGTCCGATTATGGCAGAGTCGTCAGAGAACTTCTGCAGGACACAGCTGTCCGTGTCGTGTCTGAAGTCTGCAGTGTAGAGGGTGAAGAGAAAGGGCGCGAGGACAGTGCCCTGGGGCGCCCCCACACTGCAGGTCCGAGTGTCAGACACACAGTCCCGGGCTCTCACAAACTGGGGTCGGTCTGTGAGGTAGTCCAGGATCCACTCTGCCAGGTCATACTCCACACCAGCCGTCTCCAGCTTGTCCCTCAGGAGCAGCGGCTGGATGGTGTTGAACGCGCTGGAGAGATCAAAGAACAGGATCCTCACAGAGCTGCCAGGCTTTTCCAGGTGAGAGAGAGAGCGGTGCAGCAGGGAGATGACGGCGTCCTCCACTCTGATGCCAGGCCGATATGCAAACTGCAGCGGGTCCATGGCTGAGCTCACGGTGGAGCGGAGGTGGTCCAGGACCAGCCGCTCCAGTGTCTTCATCAGGTGGGACGTGAGAGCCACCGGCCTGAAGCTGCTGAAGTCTTTGGCGCGCGGTGTCTTGGGCACAGGTACCAGACAGGACCTGTGGTACCACCCTCAGCTTCAGGCTCATGTTGAAGACATGCTCCATAACTCCACACAGTTCATCTGCGCAGGACTTAAGGAGCCTGGGGCTGATGCTGTCAGGTCCTGCTGCCTTCCTCACTTTAATCCTCTTCAGCTCACTCCTCACCTGTGCTGCTGTGACAGTCAGTGGTTGGCAGGGGGACTGTGTGCTGGGGGGATGGGTGAGTCCAGGCGAAGTGGGGAGCTGATGGTCCGGGGCAGAGAAGCGAAGAGGAACAGATGCAGGGCATTGTCCAGCTGTGGAAGAGGGAGCATGCAGCTGTGCAGGGGGAGGGGCGGGCGACCGATCAAATCTCAAGAAGTGAGCATTTAAATCATTCACCCACTGTAGATCCCCCTCTGTCTGGGCAGGGGGGATTTTGAAGCCCGAGATGGGTTTCAGGCTTCTCCACACTCCCTGAATGTTCTTTTGCTGCAGCTGCTCCTCCATCCTCCTCTTGTAGCCGGCCTTAGTCTGCCTGATCTCCCTCCTCAGCTCCTTCTGCACAGTCCTCAGCTCCTCCTTGTTCCCTGACCTGAAGGCTCTCTTCTTCTCCTTCAGTGATGTCCTTCCCATGTGGGCCAAAGAGCTCAGTCCAGACAGTGGTGCTGAAGCAGACCCTCAGAGCCTCCTCGCTCTCAGCAGACCACATCCTCACCTCACGGGACACCACAGGCTGCCTGCGCACGATGGGTTCATACACAGGCCTCAGATGTACAAGGTTGTGGTCCGAGCTGCCCAGGGGAGGGAGGGGGGAAGAGGAATAAGCCTCTTTGGTGTTGGCAAAAAACAAGTCCAATGTTCTCTTCTCTCTGGTGGGGCAGGTAACATACTGGGTGTATGTTGGTAGAACAGAAGAGGGAGAAGCGTGGTTAAAGTCACCAGAGACGAGGAAGAGAGCCTGCGGATGCTGTGTTTGCAGCCTACAAGTGCAGGAGAGCAGTGCTTCACAAGCATATTCAGCATTGGCAGACGGGGCCACATAGACTGCGATCAAAATCACATGTGAGAACTCCCGGGGCAGATAACATGGCCTCATGCCAATAGCCAATAGTTCAATATCCTTGTTACATAGCTGCTCCCTCACTGTGCAGTGTTCGGGTTTGGACCAGCTCGTGTTCACATACACCGCCAGACCGCCTCCTCTTTTCTTCAAGCATTCTTTCGTTCTGTCCGCCCGCAGCAGATGAAAATTGTCCAAACCAGAGGACACTGCTGTCCCTATAAATCCTCTGGGACCGCATGAGGCTCGCTATTTCCATCATTTTATTTTGAAGGGACCTCACGTTACCCATGACTACGGCGGGAACCGACTTCCTGTTTGTCCCTCTCTTCTCTCGGAGTTTACGTCCAGCCCGTCTGCTTCGTTGCGTTTTCCTTAGGATGTCCGCCGGGATAACGTGACGATCTCCGGGTAAGACGACTGTTCTCCACAGTTTCATTAGTTCCTCCTTTGTGTAAACGCGGTACGGCGCCGGCCGGGGGGCGGGGCCGGAGCCGGGGGACTCAGAGCCAAGACACATTGCCACGACGCGACGAAAACACTCAATCCAGCCGAATAAAGTCAAAACAAGTTAATTTAAAGCGATTCCTGTGCGTGTCCCGATCGTTCGTGAAGTTCCTCTTTCATATAAACGTGTATATAAACGTGTACCAACGACACGCCGTACTTTAGCGGCGGCCGGAGGGCGCGGGGGGGCTGGTGGGCTCGCTCGGAGCTAGCTCACGTCACAACAACACAACGAAAAACGCTCAAATCCAGCCGAAAAAAGTCAAAAACAGTTGAATTGAAAACGATTCCAGCGCGTGTCCCTATCGTACAGTAAAATAGAAAAAAATATTTACAAAATAATTAAAAAATATAGCAGATAAAGCACAATAAGTGTGAGGAAAATAATGCTCAAAAATCCACTTAGCCTCACTTTCATCTTATTACAGCTTCAGCCTGGCGCATGCGCAAAGTTTATGTCACAAATACTTTTCACACACTGAATATTTTTTTTAATGGGACTGTACATGCCCTAATGTTTTTAACTGACTTGTTATCAACCTAAAATTCTCCTGAAACTAGGAAAATTACAAGAAATAGCCAAAGATCATCAAATTATCTGAGTATTAATTAAAACATAGTATGTGTTTGCATTGATTGTTTATTAGAATTCAGACTGCCTTTCAAATTCTCTTTGCATTTGGGGCTCTCTTTTTAAAGTTTCAGAACACTAAAAAGTGCAGTGAATATTCTACTGTTATTATACGATTTAGAATAGTTGAGTCTTGAGTCTTGAGTAGAGTTAGTAGGAGTGTAGGAGTCTTCAGTAGCGTTACTAGGAATGTAGGAGTCTTGAGTAGCGTTAGTAGAAGTGTAGGAGTCTTGAGTAGCGTTAGTAGGAGTGTAGAAGTCTTGAGTAGCGTTAGTAGAAGTGTAGGAGTCTTGAGTAGCGTTAGTAGAAGTGTAGGAGTCTTGAGTAGCGTTAGTAGAAGTGTAGGAGTCTTGAGTAGCGTTAGTAGGAGTGTAGAAGTCTTGAGTAGCGTTAGTAGGAGTGTAGGAGTCTTGAGTAGCGTTAGTAGGAGTCTTGAGTAGCGTTAGTAGGAGTGTAGGAGTCTTGAGTAGCGTTAGTAGGAGTGTAGGAGTCCTGAGTAGCGTTAGTAGGAGTGTAGGGGTCTTGAGTAGCGTTAGTAGGAGTGTAGGAGTTTTGAGTAGCGTTAGAAGGAGTGTAGAAGTCTTGATTAGCATTAGTAGGAGTGTAGGAGTCTTGAGTAGCGTTTGTAGGAGTGTAGAAGTCTAGTCTTAAGTAGCGTTAGTAGGAGTGTAGGAGTCTTGAGTAAAGTTAGTAGGAGTGTAGGGGTCTTGAGTAGCGTTACTAGGAATGTAGGAGTCTTGAGTAGCGTTAGTAGGAGGGTAGGAGTCTTGAGTAGCGTTAGTAGGAGTGTAGGAGTCTTGAGTAGCGTTACTAGGAATGTAGGAGTCTTGAGTAGCGTTAGTAGGAGGGTAGGAGTCTTCAGTAGCGTTACTAGGAATGTAGGAGTCTTGAGTAGCGTTAGTAGGAGGGTAGGAGTCTTGAGTAGCGTTAGTAGGAGTGTAGGAGTCTTGAGTAGCGTTAGTAGGAATGTAGGGGTCTTGAGTAGCGTCAGAAGGAGTGTAGGGGTCTTGAGTAGCGTTAGTAGGAGTGTAGGGGTCTTGAGTAGCGTCAGAAGGAGTGTAGGGGTCTTGAGTAGCGTTAGTAGGAGTGTAGGGGTCTTGAGTAGCGTCAGAAGGAGTGTAGGGGTCTTGAGTAGCGTTAGAACATATTTAGGGTTAGGGTTAAGGATAAGTTTAAAAACTTTTTAATTTATTTAAAATTAGACTTTTGGGATGAAATGCAGAACTTTTAGGTTGTCCCGTCCAGCGAAAGAGGAGGGTGTAATTTGAGTACTATAACGCTTGGCATTAGGTCACTGACCAGCGTTCCATTTCCAAATAATATCCATTGATAATATACCCAATGATTAATCGCGATTATTCTTTTGATTAATTGATTTGTTGTTTAGGGACAGGTCTTTGACTATGAGGTTTTTACTCAATTTAACCCAGATAAAGGATGCAACTTGAGATAGAGGTCAAATATAACTACATTTTTCTTCAAAAACAATAAACTTATTCACTTCCTTTGAAGAGATGGGCAATATATTGAAATTTGTGAATGTTTTTAAATCATGCAACATTTTAATATCAAGTCTATAATTTATGGTAAAATCCTACGAAAAGGGCAAAAAAATGAAAACATGTTTTGTAAACTTTCAAATATTTCTGCACTTCTGTTATAATACATTTCAAATTTCTCTGATACAATTAATGCGTATAATGACATCATTGACATAATTATTGAGTTATTGAAGGTACTACCCATATTTCAAAATAAAAAAGGTCAGCACCAAAACCTGGCGCCCGAAAAATTATAAAATTGCCAATTTGGGATTGCCGGATACATCCAGTGTTGGCACATAGTGAGCCTACTTTAGAAAGAATTCCCCCCATTTCTAAATTCTGTATCCAGGCCTCATTGTTATGCTTGACTGGACCGTGGGATGCAGCGATATTTGCATAGAAAGTGAGAGGGGCTAGAAAATCCAGTGTCTCTGTGAATCTTGTTCTCTGGGCCTGTGGACAGTGGGATGTGTTGATGCAGCGCGACAGCTCTCTGATCCTGCTGTATTGTAGCGTGTGTCCCGTGGCACAGAACACGCTGCAGTGAGTCAGGAGTGAGTGGACCTCAGTGGACCACAGCAGGAGATGGCAGATACAGAGTGGCCCAGCAGGTCCAGGGACTAGCCATGTGTGCCAGAGGCCTCACTCAACCTCTGCTGCCACACCCAGGACAGACATTTTTGCAACAGGTTTGTGAGCTCTGGCCTGTACGACTATGTAACCAGCCTCCAATAAGCCGTTCCAATAACACTGGAGTTAACCCACCGAGCACTTTAAGGCTGATTTCCTTTTTGGCGACATGGAATTTGAAACAATAGGTATGGTTTTTATTCTAGGTTTTTCACAAGTTAAGTCTAAAGAAGATTTAATTATATTACACGGCAGCAGAGACACGTGACTTCCCATATGTTGTTCCCGCCACTGGTTAGGACACTCAGATTCTCCAAACGCAGCTGAAGCCCTTTCTCCTAACTGTTTAGGACTTTTATGGTTGACCCACTGCCAAAGGTGAAAACAAAGATAAGGAGGGCAGAAACTTAACAACTGCCCAGGCCAAGGCAGATAGAGGCTATTACACGAGATGTTAAACGCTATAAATACAGCCTGACTGACAAACTCACAATTATCTGGAAGCAGGAAAGTATTTCTGATGACTGGAACAAACGCCTTGTTGTCGCCTTATGTTCCAACAGTGACTAAGAGGAGTATGCAGAGGCCTTATTGAGCTATAATGGTATTGTCTTTACATTTATAGATTTGGCCATTGTTTATAGTCCCCATTGTGTGGACAAATAAAGGCTTATCTTATCTTATCTTATCTTATCATAGTTGTATGCTGTTTTAGCAAAGGAATAAAAAAAAAAAAAAAAAGTTATATATTATATAATTTGATTTTTTTTTTTAGATTTTGAACACACTTCGAAAGCTGAAAGTAAAACCTCTCCCTCTGTCCAACTCCAGACACAAAAAATGCACTGTAAGAACAATAAATCAGGTGCTCACTGTTTTAATCCGTTGCATTGTTTTCTTCCTTTCTGATTTTGCCTCTGGGAAAACAGCAGGGCTGGCTCAAATTATGACTATTGTCTGACTGACTCACTACCTAAAACAAAATGATTTTTCTACCAGTAAGATATGCACAAGTGACTATTATCTTAGCGGTAACTTGGGCGTTGAGAAGCTAATTTCCTGACATCTTGTGTCAGAGTAATTGCTGACAGCGCAGGGCGTGGAATTCTAAACAAGAGGTGTGATGATGCAAAAATATGAGGTGGAGTGAAGCAAATTGAGGGCGTAGTATGATGCATTCTGCCAGAATCCTAACTAATCATCTTCAGTAGTGCACTGAAAAATGGCCAAGACATTTCCTGGAGTCATATTACTATCTCAGTATGGACGAGATAATCATAATAAAACATAAGCATAAATAACACAAATGATAAATCATGGAATAGTGAATACAGTCCAATTTGACGTGTTTAAATGTTTCCACCACTCACGTAAACAGGGCTCTGTGCTGGACACCTTCTCCTCCAGCGTTGGACACCTGGTACTGGCTCCGGAGCTGACCATAGTGCGTGGCTCTGTCCTCGCACCCTGCGGACCATGCGGCATTCGACCGAGCACTCAGGTGTCCAGCTGTACGTAACAGTGCTGTGCTTGTTGTCCTGGACCCGGTCTTCTGGTTTATTCTGGTTAAATTCGGACAATCCCATCGCGAGGACATTTGCTCCAATCACTGGGAGTAATTAGGACTTAAGGTTGGTTTATGCCAAGGTCCGTAAGGTGCCGCACCCGACATGCCGTCCACGCGAAAATGCGGAAAGTGTGCCACATGGTTACACACAAGAAGTCTGCACATACATGCCTGTGAACTCCATGCTGGTGACAACATCCCAGGGCTCAGAGGCCTGGCACTGGGACTAATGCGGGCCATCGCAGCAGTCTGGGGGTGTGCACTTTGGGCTCATCCGCTCCTGTGGCTCTGCTGCTGCCTGCCCTCGTTTATGGATCAAAAGTCGGGTTCTGTGCTTTTGCTTTTTTTTAATTTTGGGAACAATTGAAAAATCAAATCGCAAAATCAAACTATTTTGTTTCTCACTTTTTTGTCCGGGTATGAGGCCATGACAACCATCACACACACATGTGGTGCTTTTGAATGCCACAGTTATTAGTGGCAAAGTACAGCCACATTACGCCAGCGTTAATGTCGTGAAGGAAGCAGAAGGCTCCCGTTAACACTAAGTCTGGGGGCAAAATACGCCCCTATATCAGAAACTTGCTGCAAAACTAGTTTGTTATTAAAATGTATATTAAATGTCTCAAGATTGATTTGCCTGGTGTATGTTCTTCCGAATATTGTTGTGAAAGTTACATTGTGACATTGCCAAAACATGTCCCTATTTATCATATAATGTTTTTGTGATAAGGAAAACTTTATTGACCAAACTAAATGTAATTTATTGCAATGAGAATTTCCCTTTCCTCTCCTTTAACTCCATGGGAATGAAGGTTTGTACCTGTGAAACTCTTTGTGTTTTGACACATCGCACAGTCAGCCTATATATCAAGTGTTGCATATTGATGTTTATATACTGTTTACACTGTAATGCATCCGTCCGGTTAGCTTATCTCATTGTTAACCACTTTTCAGACATTAAGTGCCTTTGCCTCACTCAGACATCATATTGATTTTTTTATAAACTGTCATGAACTGACCACAGAGGTCAATGACCCGGCTGGAATGACTGACCTTGGGAGTATTGTTACACTGGTGCTGTGAAAATGCTCAGAAACATAAATCTCATACAAAAGTAATTATAGTTAAGAACATTTATGTATTCTATCTATCTATCTATCTATCTGATTAATAACGTTCAATAAAGGCGTTATGCATTTATTGGTGTTTGCAGTTTTGATCTAGTTTTATGCAGCACTAACTCTCTCTCTCTCTCTCTCTGTTTCTCTCTCTTTGTCTATCTCTCTGTCTTTGTCTCTGTCTCTCTGTCTGTCTCTCTGTATCTCTGTCTCTCTCTCTCTCTCACAGTTTTGCTCAAATTGTTGTTTATTTGCTTCTATCACTTGGAGCAGACTTGGCCCGGGGCATGGCTGCTGGTACATACCCAACTGTGTGTCATATTTAGATAAGCGGTAAACAAAAACACCTAGCATAAACAGTGTTGGCGATGCTGTGCCCTCTAAACACAGCCCGCTGCTCCATGCTGTCCACTCTTTGTCTTGTATCAGCTGTAAACACATGCTTTTGTCTGATTGGGCCCATTGACTGCTCTGGGCGACTCTGTTTTTTGTGTCTTCAATATAGTCATCCATTAAAGAGTAATCAAGAGAAACCCTTTACATAATGAGCGGCTGTGAGGATCACTATTGCCACATAAAGCAGGTGATCAAATGCACAAGGAGAAAAGTGTTGCTATGCAACGGAAACCTGCCAACAACGAGAGAAGTAATTTACTAAGTATAATGAGGCCTATTTTGACATATGGAGAAGATCTCTCTTTCACACAATGTTACTGTTAAAATGTATTGTTTTATCTATAAATAAAACATATAGTGAGAAAATAGCTCACTAGGCAAAATCCTCCAACCAAGGTTGACCTGGCCAAGCTTAGCTCCAGATCTGGAGATAGGTCCCTGGAGCTGCGCTGGGGTTGCATAAGGCTCCTGACAGGTTGCCCCAGCTGCATTTAAGGATGGGTCAAATGTAGCGGACAGACTTTCCCACAGAGACAATTAAGTGTTTTTTACTCAGACACAGGGTTAATATTAATGTTTCAAAAATAACTAGTGTCTACGATCTGAATGATAATGCCTTACATTTTCATTGCACTATATATATGTGGTTGACTAGCCTCGTCAAACACAATGTCATTATTCATTCACTTCTCGCTCAGTGGTGTAGCCACGGCTACCCTGACAATGGGTTTCCTTGACATTTTGAAAGTTTGTTAAACTTACTCTTCAACAGTGTGTGTTGTCATCAACAACAACCGTACTAACTGCTTAATATTTATATTTATTTATTTATCTGACATTCTTATGAATTAATAGTGGCATGCAGCCTATACCGTACCTTATGCATCCAACAGTGCACGGATGTTATTTTATGATTTTATGATGACATAAACACTGTTTATAACAAACTATAATCACACTTTCATTATTATTCTGAGCCAATGGTCTTATGCTTGCGCAGAGCCCTGACATGGACAGTTCAATTGTAAACAATGTCATCAGTAAACAAAGTCATTTTACGGCCCACACTGAGGTTGCACACAGGTTAGTGAGCTGTGTATAGCTCACATGGGCCTTTAATTTAAAATACATTTGTGCACTGTTGCTGCTTCCAATTTAATCTGCAAACTAAATGTGTATTTGCCTTCAGCATGTAGAAATCAGTATTAACCTACACCAAAATAGGTTTACCCTGATCAGGCCATGTTGTGATGAGCCACCTGCTCTCCCTGTCACTTCCATCGGTTGAAATTATTTTCCTGTTAGTCTGCTCCATCAGACCACCTGAACACAACTGCGGAATTGGAAGAAGCCCTGCAGGTTTAGATGAGGAATACAAGTTGGCACGGGTCAGGTCATTTAATTTCTATCCATACTGTAGGTAGAAATCATTGCATTTCTAACCAGATACCGAATTTGTTGTATTTATACTATTGGAATGGTTATGGTTATGGTTTTTATTAATTAATTTGAGTAATACTACTAAACTTTGGTGTGCCTAACGTTTTTTTTTTTAAATAATTTCAGAAGCACAATCTGGAGCCCTGTAAAATCATATTTGTGATGCTTCACTCAGTAAAGTTCATAATGCTACAGAGCACAAATGGAGTCACAAGCAAAGATGTTGTACCACATCTTGGCTGTTAGTACAAAGACAGTCACGCCTAAACATCTCGCTTCATGCGAAAACACCAGCACTGATTTTTGCACATGAAACCAAGCATTGGACAAATTTGAGTGGTTGCGCGAGAACACAAAGCAGATGTCATTTTCTTTCACGTTTATTACATAAGAGGAGGCCTGTTCTGTTTGGCTGTACATGAGACCGTAATGTAGTCTCAAATGGAGATGAGAAGTATTAGTGCAGAGGAAACTTTTGGAAGAAGATTACCAAGCAACAAACATACTCTCACTCAAGGTAGCAGCAGTTGAGTTACAGATAAACTACAGTTAAATGGTGGTCTGGTTACTGTGAATGACAGACACTATCGTGCCTTTCGGGGAATCAGAGGCACAGTCTACACATAAAAAAGTCAGTTTACTAATTATATGTACATCTTAGACGAAAATGCTTACATATGCCGTATTTTACCGTATATACTTATACTCCGGAGCGACATATATGTGATATTGTTTGTTATTTTCACACTTGCAACCGCATTTCATACTCCAGTGTAACTTATATATG
This sequence comes from Eucyclogobius newberryi, assembly GCF_026437365.1. NCBI lineage: Eukaryota > Metazoa > Chordata > Actinopteri > Gobiiformes > Gobiidae > Eucyclogobius > Eucyclogobius newberryi. The sequence continues at coordinate 21,068,262 of NW_027315823.1, forward strand.
TTTTTTTCTTCTCTATTATGCATTTTTTGGCTGGTGCGACTTATACTCTGGTGCGACATAGCAATGCAGTCTTTGGGAAAGGCTGGTATAGAGATTTGTACATTTGGACATTGGAGCACTTTTTCTCTAACTCTGTAGCATTCAATTGCACTTGAATCAAAAGAACAAACAAATCAAAAGAAAACTTGTACAGCACTTTTTTCTATATGGATTTTTGTATTTTGGGGTAGTTCAAATGAAATGACCAAACAACGTTTTCTACATAAATACCTCAGTGTTATTGCACAATAAAAGTGATGTTTTTCTCTTTTTAAAATGTGTTAAATGTTGAATTGTAAAAAAGAGTTAGGTTTTTTTGTGATTATCGTGTGCTGTACCACTCAAAGAATAGTTTCAAACCAACAGTAGATTTTTCAATAAATATTTTGACATTTTCTAACCTTGAATTTCATGGATACAACCAAATCCATGTCTTTGACCTACATGAATGGAGAATGGGTTGAAATATATTCAGGAATATCAGAAAGTTTATCTCACAATCCTATCTCACAAATTTATGTGAGATAGGATGACATGCTGAGAACACTGAAAGATATATAGCTTTTTATAGCTGTGTATCATCAGCATTAAAATGAAAAAAAATACTTGGGTATTTAAAGGAGCCGCAGAAAGTACTATCCTTAATGTTTACTCCAGAACAAAAGCTAAAAAGTACATGGAAATGTGGTTCTTAGATCATAAAATACATTATAAGAAGGCGACATTCAACACCATATACACAATACACTAGTCATTCACACCAAGTACCACCTAAGATTCTTTTTGGCTTTACGAGTACCACAAGGCAGTACCGCAGTTTGAGAAATGCTACACACTCCACCTTCAACTCTAAAACGTTTTGTGGTTATGTTTGTTTTTCAGAATGCGGGAGAGGGACCTACAGACCATGTGCAGAAGGGCGCTGCTGGTAACCGTCTGTATGGTGTCTCTGTGGGGACAAATGGCCATTGCCACATCTCACAGAAGCCACATCGGTAAGTCACTTCAGTTCACTATCTACAGTAAATGTATCAGTGACATTCAAACGCAGTCTTCACGTTATATCAACTTTCAAGTACCACTTGTGTTATATTTATTACTATAGGAGCTCAGCTGGTAAAATCATAACATAAACATAATTGGTAGAGCGGTCATACCCAGTGGCCCCTGTTCCAGAAGTTACATTGACTGAAAATTCTTCATCATTAACAATTTTCATAATTTTCCAAAATCTGAAGGCAGTCCATCATTTTCATCCATCCATCCATCCATCCATCTTCTACCGCTTTATCCGGGGCCGGGTCGCGGGGGCAGCAGTCTGAGCAGGGACTCCCAGACTTCCTTCTCCCCAGACACTTCCTCTAACTCCTCCGGGGGGATCCCGAGGCGTTCCCAGGCCAGCCGAGAGACATAGTCTCTCCAGCGTGTCCTGGGTCTTCCCCGGGGCCTCTTCCCGGTGGGACATGCCTGAAACACCTCCCGAGGGAGGCGCCCAGGAGGCATCCGGAACAGATGCCCGAGCCACCTCAGCTGGCTCCTCTCGACGTGGAGGAGCAGCGGCTCTACTCCGAGCTCCCCCCGTGTGGCCGAGCTCCTCACCTTATCTCTAAGGGAGCGCCCAGCCACACGGCGGAGGAAACTCATTTCGACCGCTTGTATCCGCAATCTTGTTCTTTCGGTCACTACCCAAAGCTCATGACCATAGGTGAGGGTAGGAACGTAGACCGACCGGTAAATAGAGAGCTTTGCCTTTCGGCTCAGCTCCCTCCTTACCACAACGGTCCGATGCAGCGACTGCATCACTGCAGCCGCTGCACCGATCCGCCTGTCGATCTCACGCTCCATCCTTCCCTCACTCGTGAACAAGACCCCGAGATACTTGAACTCCTCCACTTGGGGCAAGGACACCCCACCCACCTGGAGAGGGCAAGCCACCTTTTTCCGGTCGAGAACCATGGCCTCGGATTTGGAGGTGCTGATTCTCATCCCAGCCGCTTCACACTCGGCTGCAAACCGTCCCAGTGCATGTTGCAGGTCCGGGTTTGATGGAGCCATCAGGACAACATCGTCTGCAAACAGCAGAGATGAGATCCTGTGGTCCCCAAACCGGACCCCCTCCGACCCCTGACTGCGCCTAGAAATTCTGTCCATAAAAATTATGAACAGAACCGGTGACACAGGGCAGCCCTGGCGGAGTCCAACATGCACTGGGAACAGGTCTGACTTACTGCCGGCAATGCGAACACAGCTCCTGCTCCAGTCATACAGGGACCGGACAGCCCTGAGCAAAGGGCCCCGGACCCCGTACTCCCGGAGCACCCCCCAAAGGACACCCCGAGGGACACGGTCGAAAGCCTTCTCCAGATCCACAAAGCACATGTGGACTGGTTGGGCAAACTCCCATGAACCCTCGAGCACCCGATGGAGGGTATAGAGCTGGTCCAGTGTTTCACGACCGGGACGAAAACCACTCTGCTCCTCCTGAATCCGAGGTTCGACTATCGGTCGGATTCTCCTCTCCAGTACCTTGGAATAGACCTTACCCGGGAGGCTGAGGAGTGTGATCCCTCTGTAGTTGGAACACACCCTCCGGTCCCCCTTCTTGAACAGAGGGACCACCACCCCGGTCTGCCAGTCCAGAGGCACGGTCCCCGAACGCCACGCGATGTTGCAGAGACGTGTCAACCAAGACAGTCCTACAACTTCCAGATACTTTAGGTACTCAGGGCGGATCTCATCCACCCCCGGAGCCCTGCCACCGAGGAGTTTGCGAACAACCTCAGTGACTTCAGCTTGGGTGATGGATGAGCCAGCCTCCGAGTCCCCGGTCTCTACTTCCTCTTCAGAAGACGTGACTGAGGGATTAAGGAGATCCTCAAAGTATTCCTTCCACCGTCCGACGACATCCCCAGTCGAGGTCAGCAGGCCTCCACCCGCACCGTAAACGGTGTTTGTGAGACACTGCTTCCCCTTCCTGAGGCGCCGGACGGTTTGCCAGAATTTCTTTGGTGCCGACCGATAGTCCTCCTCCATGGCCTCCCCGAACTCCTCCCAGGCCCGGGTTTTTGCCTCTGCGACAGCACGAGCCTCGGCTCGCTTGGCCTGCCGATACCCGTCGATGACCTCCGGAGACCTACAAGCCAGAGTGGCCTGATAGGCCTCCTTCTTCAGTCTGACGGCATCCCTTACTTCCGGTGTCCACCACCGGGTTCGGGGGTTGCCGCCACGACAGGCACCGGAGACCTTGCGACCACAGCTCCGAGCAGCCGCATCAACAATGGAGGCGGAGAACATAGTCCACTCGGACTCAATGTCCCCAGCCTCCCCCGGGACATGGGAGAAGCTCTCCCGGAGGTGCGAGTTGAATACCCTACTGACAGAGGGCTCCACTAGACGTTCCCAACAGACCCTCACAATGCGCTTGGGTCTGCCAAGTCTGTCCGGCTTCCTCCTCCGCCAGCGGATCCAACTCACCACCAGGTGGTGATCGGTTGACAACTCTGCCCCTCTCTTCACCCGAGTGTCCAAGACACGCGGCCGGAGGTCTGATGACACGACAACAAAGTCGATCATTGACCTCCGGCCTAGGGTGTCCTGGTGCCACGTGCACTGATGGACACCCTTGTGCTTGAACATGGTGTTCGTTATGGACAATCCGTGGCTAGCACAGAAGTCCAATAACTGAACACCGCTCGGGTTCAGATCGGGGAAGCCGTTCTTCCCGATCACCCCTCTCCAGGTGTCACTGTCATTGCCCACGTGGGCGTTGAAGTCCCCCAGTAGAACAACGGAGTCCCCGGTCTGTGCACTGTCCAGTACCCCTCCCAAGGACTCCAAGAAGGCCGGGTACTCTGCACTGCTGTTCGGCCCGTAGGCCGCCACAACAGTGAGAGACCTGTCCCCCACCCGAAGGCGGAGGGACGCGACCCTCTCGTTCACCGGGGTAAACTCCAACACGTGGCGGCTGAGCTGAGGGGCTATCAGCAAGCCCACACCAGCCCGCCGCCTCTCCCCGTGGGCAACACCAGAGAAGTGGAGCGTCCAGCCCCTCTCGAGGAGATGGGTTCCAGAGCCCAAACTGTGCGTGGAGGTGAGGCCGACTATATCTAGTCGGTATCGCTCAACCTCCCGCACAAGCTCAGGCTCTTTCCCCCCCAGCGAGGTGACATTCCATGTCCCCAGAGTTAGTCTCTGTGTCTGGAGATCTGGTCGCCGAGGCCCCTGCCGTCGACTGCCGCCCAGATCTCTCTGCACCGGCCCCTTATGGATCCTCCTGCGGGTGGTGGGCCCACGGGAGGGCGGCCCCACGTCGCTCTTTCGGGCTGTGCCCGGCCGGGCCCCGTGGGGTAAGACCCGGCCACCAGGCGCTCGCCATGGAGCACCCATCCCAGGCCTGGCTCCAGGATGGGGCCCCGGTGACGCCGATCCGGGCGACGTGAACTGCCTTGGTTGTGTCGTCGTCATAAGAGGCTTCTGAACCGATCTTTGTCTGACCCGTCACCTAGGACCTACCAGGGGCATGAAGCCCCCGACAACATAGCTCCCGGGATCATTCGGGCACTCAAACCCCTCCACCACGTTAAGGTGTCGGTTCAAGGAGGAGTCCATCATTTTCATCGTTCAAAAATAAACCGAAACTTCATAGGGTACTACATAGGGTATCAACATAACTATTACATTTGCATTCTTGGACATATAGGACCGACACTGAGTTAAAACCGGGCTTTCCCCAGAGCGCCTCGGTCCGGCTTCCGCTGCACATGTATAGCCTCTATTTTTTCTGTCCCTTCTCCATTTAATGCTGCAGTGGTTCTGACACAATCCACAATTGCACATACTGTATACACAGGCAGAAAGCAGTTTTAATGCGCTGCTACTTAACTACTAAGTTTAAAGGAAGGGAATACAAATAAACTGCCATTTTGCATTAATAATAAAGAAATATTCGTTTTTTGTGTGTGTTTGATCAGGTTTTTGCCTTTAAAACGCCCCAGACACAATTTATGGACTCACCTGTTGCACATGCTGGAACATGTGCTGCCTCGCCCCAGTGTCATATGAACACTGGTGTATGTGTGTGTGTGTGTGTGTGTGTGTGTCTGCGTGCGTGTGTGCGTGCGTGCGCGCGTGCACGCGTGGTCCTTGATTTAAAGTGCAACGAATTGTCAGATTTATATAACACTTTTCTACCGAATAGTGCTCAAGGAAGCACTTCTACACACATTCACACGGTGTACGCAGACACTGAGGGCGAGGTTAGGTGTCTTGCCCAAGGACACAACAGCAGTATTCACATGAGGGAGTGTGAATCACACCATCAACCTGTGGGCCAGTGGATTTGATCACTCAACCAAGAATATTTCTGTCGAGAGTGGCAACCTTCTGATTAGAAGAAAACCACATTTACCATTACTGTTGTTCAGTTATCAAATCTATCTCTAATGCTCTGGAAAAAAATGACATTTGCCCTGTAAGAAATGCATTAAGTATTATATACAATATCTACAGTATCTTGGAGGGCTTAATTCCACAGTTGTGAACTATTTGTAATAGCATACAATTGTTTCTATTTTGCTTTATTGTGAGCAGCAGCGCTCAAAAGTGCAGTTTATATTCAAAGAATAAGCATTATACATGTTTTTATTTGCTTGCCCGTAATGCTTTTTGTGTATGCATGGGCCATGGTGAAGAAATATTTAAAAAGGTCTATAAATATTTAAAGATTTTTCCCATCCAACCAACTCAGCTGTCTTACTACTACATAAATAATGTTCTTATGGAAAAAGTGACCAGTTGTTTCAGTGGGTAAATTATTATATATTTTTTTACAATCAAAGGTAGAAAAAACGAGACCTGTCTGAGCTGGATTTTCAATATTGTTTTGGTTGATAAATATCGTGTCTTCATTCATTGCTGGCATGTGTTTGCTTTCATCCTACAGGATTAAAAAGTGGTTACGAAGCCACAACATGACAGTAAACACTGCGAGCAAGGTTTGAACTGACAACCCTCATTTCACCCTGGAGAGACTCAGACACAAAAGCAGAAAAGATGTTTTAGCGAACTTTATTGCAAAGTTTATTTGGCGCTCAGACCCCGGTGGAAGGCGTAGCGATCATGGGCACTCCATGATCTGATTGAATTAGATACCTTTCCCCAAAAACCCGGGGTCTGAGCCGCTGTGTCGCTGATGCTCCGGAAGAATAGACGTAGAAGCTGACTACGGAGGGGGACAGCAGGGACGCGAGGACGCCGTGATTAGTGGTGTTCCGGGAGGGGCGGATACTGGGGAGCGTATTGACGGATAGGTGAGGGTGACTCCCTGTGGATGCGAAGTGTCTGAGTGATGCGGCTGAAATGGAAAGCCTGGAAGTGGATAGGAATTGAGAGAAGACGGTCAAGGGTTGCAGGGGTAGCAGGGAAATGCCAGCAGACGTGGAGGTGCCGCAGTGGCAGGGCGTGGAGAGAGCCGGCAGACGGCGAGGCGTGGACAGGAGAACGGCAGGACGGGACAAGCCGGCATGCGGCTGGACTAGGTGTAGGCAGACGGCAGAAAGGGAAGTGTCGACGGAACGGGAAGTGACTGTAGACCGCGGGACGGGCGCAGGGACAGCAGAGTTTGACCGTGAACGTGGGGCGCGGACTGAATCAGGACAGGCCGGGAGTGGACGGCGTGAGCATGGCTCAAGAGACGAGGGGGACGGAGTTGAGACTGCACCGGGGTGCAGGGGATTTAGGCTGTAGATGTTAGAGGCAAATCGGGGCGATGTACCCCTGGTGCCCACGAAAGTAGCGGCTCCTAATCTAAACGAGCCCGGAGTAGAGGGGACAGATGCGCGGGAACGACGTGGCCCTAGGGCGTTCTAAGACCGGGGTGCTGACGTGGGCTGGCCTTCTGAACATAGGAACGCCTAGGAATGGGGCGGCAAGAGAGACCGGTGTGCGTGCGGTGACGAGGCAGGGCCTTAACGTTAAGAGATTTGAAATTTAGATTAAAGTAGACATTTAACATAACCCCCCCAAAACAAGAGGAGGCGTAAAACAAGAGGAGGCGGAAGCGTCCGTGTAAAAGCGCAGTGGATCAAAGACTGAATGATTCTTCATGAAGAAATAAATACTCTTCGAGAAGGGAAGGGGACGGCGCTAGCCAGGCCGAGCTGTGTAGAATGACTGAGATGCTTGGAGCGTAGAGGGGAGGTGCCGGCAGACGGCAGAACGTGAACGGAAGGCGCCGGCAGACTGCAGAATGTGGGGGTGCTAGCAGACGGCATAGAGGGGAAAGCGCCGGCAGATGCGAGAGCGTGAACGGGAAGGCGCCAGCAGACGGCAGAGCGTTGAGGCGCCGGCAGACGGCAGAGCGTTTGAGGCGCCGGCAGACGGCAGAGCGTTGAGGCGCCGGCAGACGGCAGAGCTTTTGAGACGCCGGCAGAGCGTTTGAGGCGCCGGCAGACGGCAGAGCGTTTGAGGTGCCGGCAGACGGCAGAGCGTTGAGGCGCCGGCAGACGGCAGAGCGTTGAGGCGCCGGCAAACGGCAGAGCGTTGAGGCGCCGGCAAACGGCAGAGCGTTGAGGTGCAGCATCGGGAAGGGGAGTCGGGCTTGCCTGCAGATAGCGGGGAGCCGAGCGGGGGCAGGTAAGCTGTGGAACGTGGGTCGCGGGTGAGCAGAAGATGCGGACGGGAGCAGGATGTGGGAGATGGCAGCGGGACATGGACGGGATGTGGGAGATGGCAGCGGGACATGGACGGGAGCGGGGAAGGAGAGGGACGACTGAGACGTGGGTAGTGGTCGGGATTTTATTTTATTTTTTTCTTACTTTTCCTCTCCTATCTCTCTTCCCTCTCTTTTTCTCTTCTTCCTTTTCTTATCTTTTCTTCTATCTATCTCTCTTCCTTTTCTTTTTCTCTCCTCTTTTCTCTCTCTTCCTCTTACCTGATTCTGGTCGGACGGGAGGCGGACAGGGGGGTGCCTGTGGGAAATGGGCCACAGACGGGAGGCGGACAGAGGGGTGCCGTGTCGGAACTGACCCTGGACCTGACCCTGGACCTGACCCTGGACCTGACTCTGGACCTGATTCTGGTCGGACGGGAGGCGGACAGGGGGGTGCCGTGGGACATGGCCCACAGACGGGAGGCGGACAGAAGGGTGCCTTTGGGACATGGGCCACAGACGGGAGGCGGACAGGGGGGTACCTGTGGGACATGGGCCACAGACGAGAGGCGGACAGAGAAGTGCCTGTGGGACATGGGCCACAGACGGGGGGGCGGACAGAGAAGTGCCTGTGGGAGATGGGCCACAGACGGGAGGCGGACAGGGGGGTGCCTGTGGGACATGGGCCACAGACGGGAGGCAGACAGAGGGGTGCCTGTGGGACATGGGCCACGGACGGGAGGCGGATGAAAGGGTGCCGTGTCAGACTGGCTCCTTGATCTGACCCTTGATCTGACCCTTGATCTGACCCTTGAGCTGACCCTTGATCTGACCCTGGACACGTTTCTGGTCGGACGGGAGGCGGACAGGGGGGTGCCTGTGGGACATGGGCCACGACGGGAAGCGGACAGAGGGCTGCCTTTGGGACATGGGCCACAGACGGGGGGCGGACAGAGGTTTCGAGCGAAAGTGAGGAGTCCTGTGATGAGAGGACGCGGCGAGCCGCTCAGCTCTTCCGCCGGGTCAGGTGGATGCGCTCTTCCGAGCCGGAGGACCGCGGGAGGATCCGGGGGGCCCCTGAAAGGACGGGGAGCCTTGAGTGGAGGGTCATCTGATTTGAAATCTGATTTGAAATCTGACATAATATCAGTCGCAGATACGGTTTGAAGCGACTGAGCCATCAGCCTGAGCGCTTAAATGCCACCGCCTGTGCGTTGATTGGAGCGGGGAGGAGTGACTGAGAGCATTGATTGGGGATGAGGAGCAGGTGTAGGGGCCATGACGCGGACGTCCCCCGTCCTTTTACCATCCTTCTTGGCCGGGAAAAACTGCATAACCTCTTTGGGATAAGCGCAGAAACCTGGGAGAGTCCATGGTGAAGTGAGGAATCTGACTCTCACAGACGGACAGGCGGACGCCCGCTTGAGTGCGATGATGGCGCTGGGGAGAGGGGTCCTTCCATGGAGGCCGACGCAGATTTAGGTTAGGTCTTCCAGGTGAACTTATGCAGGCTTCATGTTGGCTCATGGGGAGCCACAGTCAGAAATGACATTCAAAGTTTCAAAATATCTCTCAAATGAAGTGCATAATAAAATCTAGATTTTGATAATAAAAAGAAAAGAAAGAAAACAAGGAGGAATCTTAATGATTTTTTAAATGTAATAACTACTACGTACTTCAACCCAACCAACTCGTCCTAAAGCTGATCAAATTTGTTTTTTCATGCCTACAAGGACACAGAGTACCTGAGATATACTGTCTGTAACACTGTTCACCAGGGAAACGGAAGAACTGGAAAGTACAGTATAAGCTTCTCGCGTGCGTGCGTGCGTGCGTGCGTGCGTGCGTGTGTGTGTGTGTGTGTGTGTGTGTGTGTGTGTGTGTGTGTGTGTGTGTGTGTGTGTGTGTGTGTGTGCGTGCGTGCGTGCGCAGGGGACAAGACCTTTCAAAGCAATTTGTCTGTAATGGGGAGATGGCCTGATCCCTGGGCCTAACAGCAGAAGCTGTGACTACACATTGAAATAATGAGGCTCATTGCACTGGAGGACAAACAGCCCACCGTGCTGCAGGCACGGCACAAACAAATATATAACTAACAGCAGGCTTCAGGGCTTCAATCAGACACATAGTAAACACTATTGGGGAATACCTGGAAATGGAATTTAAAAATGGATACTTGTGTATAGTGTCTTGTCTAGTAAGTTTGTGAGTTGCACAAAAGTGTTTCAGATTTGTTGCCAGTAGCAGTGCACCAGTTTTGAATGGTGTATGCTGACTTTTTATGCATAATTCTTCATCATTACTAGTAGTATTTTAATTTATTTTTTTATTGTGGACATCAGTATCATTAACACAAGAAAATATTATGGCAATAATTGACCATATATTAGTATTCTTTACACATGAATTTGCGTATACAGAGTTAAGGAGTACTGTCAGACAAAGTTTAGGGGGTACTCTAGACAAAAGAGAATGGGAACTTTACATGACAGTAATAACAGTTTTAACATATTTCCTTAGAAAATATTGAGGAGGAACGAGTAGTTTTTTAATAGTTATTTTATTGTATAATTAATAGTTAATGTAATCAGCAGTTAGCCATTTTAATATGGAAATTAATGACCCAAAAATACACAAACAATGCTAGGCATTGTTTCGTATATACTATGTTGTTATCTCCATTTAAATTAGAATATAGAAATCAAATCTCCTGTTTTGGTTTTATAGTCACATTTTCATTAATTTGTTTCTCTGTTAAATCTATTTCCCTCCTTCCCTCCTTCTATTGGTCAGCCTCCATCGGGCTCTGAGAGGGTGACAGGTGGATTCAACCAATCACAGTCAAGTGTAAGCTTTAGAGGAAGATGACTTTAGTTAGCTCTTAAAGGCAATATAAAGATACTAGTATACATGAATTATGTATACATGTGATTTTTTCAAATAGGTTTTGAGTTTGACATAGTTGCTTGTGTGCTGAACTCTCACGACAGCTGCAACACTATGTCTCTCTATTTGAACACAGTAGAGATTCCAAATCCCACTTGTTTGAAGATTAACACGTTGAATAAACCATTTCATCTGAAGCCTTACATGACTGCCCCGGTGTTTTGCATTTGTCATGTGGATTGTGATTTATTTAGGAGGCAAAGGGAGCAGAAGTGGGCTGCTGTGAGCTGCTCTGACACAAAGGTAATCACGCTGCTTGTCCCTGGGCACTGGGGTCAAGTCAAGGTGTGCCTAATAAACAAGCCTCTTTAGCGCTTGTGTTCATTGAGGTGGGAGAGGCTCAGGTCTTCAGAATGGCCTGGACCAGAGCATCCACCTCACTGCATATAACCCACCATAATAAGATCACTGCGCCCCCCAGAGCTCCATCTACTTTCATTAGGAAGCCATGAAAGAGTGCAGAGGGACTGGGAAGAAGAGAGAGATAACAAGTACCTTTCGGCTAGTACAATTTGTTTTGGTTCGGACAATGCCAGCGGGTCAAACAGGAGCCTCATTACTCAGGTATATAGATACTTTGATACTTATTCCCATAACCCTATCTCACGAAACTGCCATCAGGAAACTGTGATCAAGGGCTTTGGGGTTTGGGTTGGTGTCTGTGAGGACGAGCAGGGCAGGCGTGGACAAAAACACAGATCCCAGAGGAGGCGGAGGAGGATGTGAGATTTAATGTGTGATAAAATGCTTTAAGATAAGATAAGAGATAAGATATTCCTTTATTGTCCCACATGGGGAAATTTCATTGGTGCAACGCAGGTAGATACAGAGGTAGATACAGAAGAACAGATCACTTATAGGAAGTCTGAAAAACACTTTCAGTAGAAGATCTCCTATAAATAAATAAAAACTCCCATAGACAAATAAATAAATAAATACCATTGCATGTGATCCCGACGGTAATTGCACATGAATATGTGTCACGACAGCACATAGAAACACTTTAAACACTTCATTGCACTTTAGTTTAATTCATAAAAGTTAATGTTAAGTTATTTTGAGGAACAAACACATTGAGGAACAAAGCATTGAATAAGTTAAGTTACCGGTAATAAATACCTAAAAGATAAGTATTATTCCATAATCATTCTAATTGCATGATTTATAATTATTACTGGAAAATTCAGACTATAAGCCACTACTTTTTTCATACACTCCCTGCGGCCTATACAACGATGCAGCTAATTTATAGATTTGACGGGCGAATGGCCTTTAGGGGCGCTCTAGCAGGAAGCTCTGTCTCAAGAGCAGGAGCAGAGCAAGTGGTTGAGTGAGCCCTCCAGAGGGGACAGCTTCTGTGTTAAGCTTCAAAATGCAGTGTGTTTTATTACAATCTGACTCATATTCACTGAGAAATGAGTCTAATGGAACTGAATTTAAATGCAGTTACATGTGGAGCGCGGACATGGGATACAGCTGTCTGAATTTTATAACCTGCCCTGCAATTTAACGATTTCTTGGTCCGCGCCCCAACACCAAAACTGTGTTGTCTTTTTAATGTTCTCTTAAGGAGCTCTTTTTGAGCTCTACACACGAGGAACTCACATTAAATATGATGCATTAAGACACTCATTGGTGAGATTTCTGCACAAATTGGGACAAAATGACTTTGGAGCTAAAGTTTAAACAGGGTTTAAATCAAGGTTCTCCTCTATATTCACATGCACACAAGGGACCGTGCTGCCTTATTAATGAGATGAAACTGCAGTGGCTCTCATTTGAATTTAATGGAATATTTCCATATTTGCTTATGGAAGGGACTTTCTGCCGACTCTGATGCACCTAACGACGCTCAGGCTCGTTCTTCTTATGCTAAAGGGAATTTTTAGATTATATGCAAATCGGCTCTAAACTTTTTCTCTTCAATCCATTTTCATTTAGAAACAAAGTTATCCTTTTCAAAAAAGAATATGACTGAAAGTGAACTGGTGACAGACCCTGAACATGTGGCATATTTACTCACAACCTTGTCATTGTTTAAAACCTTTTTTTTCTTTTCTTTTTTTTCTTTTTTTCTCACTCACTGCTATAACATTCACACTCCATTGTTCTCAAATATGGCATATTAAGTCCCAGTAACACACTGTAACTTACATACAACACAAGGTTCTGTTGTAATTTTCATATTTACCGCTTGTTCCCGTTCTGGGTCGCGGGTGACTGGAGCCTTACCCTGTGACATTGGGCTTTAGGCGGGGTACACCCTGGACAGTGGCCCGCTCGTCGCAGGGTTAAAACAGAGACACACAGATAACCATTCACTCTCACACTCACATCCTCACATGAACCCGGAGAGAACCCATGGTAACACAGGGAGGGCATGTAGACTCCACAAAGAGAGATCATGTGATGTTGGTCTGGCCCAGGAATCGAACCCACGATCTCCTTCTTCTAACCGCTCTCCAACATAAAGTTTGTGTAATATATTTCCATAATATATTTCAAGTATAATTGGCATGTTTAACATAATTCACAGTGATTTTACAATAAATATCTCATGCAAGAGGGTCAGAGATTTAGCAGTTGTTAAAATGTTATAGTGTGTGAGCTCATGAAACATACCGTACTTTTCAGGCTGTACAGCGTTCCTGATTTTTTTTTACATATACCTGTCAATAAGCCGCAGCTGCCGACGTTGTAGCATGAGATAGTTACACATAATCCACATGGTAGTGATGCGCCTGTTGACTTTTGAACCGGGGGTTTCGCTGTGCACCCACAGTCCGCTGCACCACGGCCAGCGGGTCAAATTAGACTAATTTCTCAGTGAATATGAGTTCATCAAATCATCATCAAATCAATTTATTTTTGTAAGGCCCAAAATCACAACAACAGTTGCCTCTGAGGGCCACAAGGAGAAATGAATCAGCAATGTCTGTGGTGGCGATGAAGTCAGACAATGTCTGTGGTGGCGAGGGACGATGTCCCAGGGTCCTCTGTCCTTAGACTCTCCTTCTCGGCCAGGAAAAACTACAAAAAAAACCTCTTTGGGGAAAAAAGCGTAGAAACCTGGAGGAGTTCCAGTGAAGGAGAGATCCGACTCTCACAGACGGACAGAAGGAGACTGGAGCTGGACCCACTCTTCAGGCAGAAGAGGGACCGTCTGAGTCGAGCTGGACCCACTCTTCAGGCAGAAGAGGGACCGTCGGAGTCGAGCTGGACCCACTCTTCAGGCAGATGAGGGACCGACTGAGGCGAACTGGAGCCACTCTTCAGGCAGATGAGGGACCGTCCACACAGGGCAGGGACCACTTCACCAGGGGAGGGGCATCTGGGTCCACAGGTCCTCAGGAGTGAGAGAAAGAAAAGAAGGCGGTGAACAGTTTGCAAGTGGAATCAAAAAATAAATATTGTTTGATAGCATAAGTAGTCAGAAGAAGAAGAGGATAGTGCTCAAGCTGTCATACTTCCCCCAGCATAGTTACTCCTAGGGCAGCGTAGCTGAAGCTGTGGGTTTATCTTTCTGTTCCTAACTACTCTGACCATAAGCGATTTCGAAGAGGAACGTTTTAAGCCTGGACTTAAATGAAGAGACTGTGTCAGCATATTTAACATGGGTCGGGAGCTGATTCCATAACACAGGAGCTTGGTAGCTAAACGCTCTACCTCCTACAGTACTTTTAGAGACTCTTGGCACCACCAGAAGGCCAGCATTCTGAGAGCGAAGAGCTCTGTTTGGATGATATGGTTCTATAGCATCTTTGAGGTAGGATGGGGCCATGTCATTTATGGCTTTGTAGGTCAAGAGTAGAATTTTGAATTTGATTCTAGACTCGACGGGGAGCCAGTGAAGAGACTTCAGCACCGGCGTAATGTGCTCTCTTCTTTTTGTTCCTGTTAGTAATCTTGCTGCTGCATTTTGAACCAGTTGAAAGCTTTTTATGGAGCTTTTAGGACACGCTGCAAGCAGGGAGTTACAGTAGTCTAATCTAGTCGTTACAAATGCATGGATAAGTTTTTCGGCATCACTTTTAGGCAGGATTCTTCTGATTTTGGCGATGTTGCGCAAATGGAAATAGGCTGTTTTACAAGCTTGATTTATATGAGCTTTAAATGAGAGCTCCTGGTCAAATAAGACTCCAAGGTTTCTTACAGTAGAAATGGAGGCTACACTGACATTGTCCAGTGTGACTATCTGCTCAGATAGAGCGTCTCGTAGATGCTTAGGGCCAAGCACAATGACCTCGGTTTTTTCAGGGTTAAGAAGCAGGTAGTTTAGTGTCATCCAGGTTTTTATCTCCTTCACACAAGTCTGTCTACTTGATCGCTCTGATCAGGTTTCATTGATAAATACAGCTGAGTGTCGTCTGCATAGCAGTGGAAGTTAATGTCATGCTTTCTGATAATGTTGCCTAATGGCAGCATATAAAGAGTAAACAGAATTGGACCGAGTACCGAACCCTGTGGCACACCGTAAATTACTTTAGAGCTTGGTGAGGAGCTCTGGTTTACATTAACAAATTGGTACCTATCAGATAAATAGGATTTAGCTGAGGGCTGTTCCTCCAACACCTACATCACATTCTAACCTCTGCAGTAGAATGTTGTGGTCGATGGTGTCAAACGCTGCGCTGAGGTCCAACAGAACCAGGATTGAGACCAGTCCATCGTCAGCGGCTAATAACAAATCATTTGTGACTTTAACTAGTGCAGTTTCAGTGCTGTGGTGGGCTCTGAACCCTGACTGGAAAACTTCAAATAAGTTATTGTCCTGCAGGTGGCGACAAAGCTGTTTTACTACAACTTTTTCAAGGATTTTAGAGACGAAGGGAAGATTTGAAATAGGTCTGTAGTTTACCAATAGGTCGGGATCTAGATTAGGCTTTTTCAGAAGAGGTTTAATGACTGCATGTTTGAAGGACTGTGGAACATAGCCACTTTCGAGTGAAGTATTTATTATATTAAGAATAGGGTCTATAATTAGGGGAAGAATGTCTTTGAGGAGTCTGCTTGGAATGGGGTCTAGGACACAAGTTGAGCTTTTAGAGGACATAATGGCTGAAGTTATCTCTGCTTGATCAACAGCTGTGAACCTTTCTAGGTTTACAGGTGGATTTATATGGGACGTTAGATTTAGAGCTTGGGCTAGTTCAGGGCTAATAGCGGGGGTAATTTCATCTAATTTATCTCTGATTGTTTTTATTTTATTATTAAAAAATAGGAGGAAATCATCAGAGCTAAGTGTAGCTGGGATTGAGGGCTCTACTGCACTGTGACAGTTTGTTAGCCTAGCTACAGTGCTGAAAAGGAATTTAGTGTTACTTTTGTTGACTTCTATTAGATTTGAATAATATCTGGTTTGGGCCTTACGCAGAGCCTGCTTATAGGACAGCAGGCAACTTTTCCATGCTTTTAGGGATTCTTCTGTGTGAGAGCGACGAAATAATCCCTCTAACTTTCTAACTTTTTGTTTATGTAAACGCAGTTCTTGGTTGTACCATGGGGAGGCGCGCTTTGGCCTAATGACCTTCTGTTTTAACGGCGCGACAACGTCAAGAGCAGACTTCAGAGAATTCATGGTCAAGTCGACACATTGATCACTTAAACTGGGACTAAAACTGTTCTCAGCAGGATCATATGACATGTCACTGAATATTGGCTCTATTATTTCTTTGAATTTTGAGATAGATTTTTCAGATATTGTCCTTTTCATTATAACTTTATTTTGTGGGACTGGATGATCTTTAAGAATAAACTGAAAGGTAATTAGGAAATGATCTGACAATATAGGGTTTTGAGGGAGGACAATGAGGTCACTAATCTCTGTTCCATACGTTAGGACAAGATCCAGAGTGTTCTTGTGAGTGTGAGTCGGTTTATTTACATTCTGAGTGAAACCAATGCTGTCTAACAAGGCGCTGAAGGCATTACTGAGAGCGTCATCACTCATGTTCACGTGGATATTAAAGTCTCCAACTATAACTATTTTATCCCAGGCTAACACTAAGTTTGATATAAAGTCAGAAAACTCTGTTAAAAACTCTGAATAGGGACCAGGAGGTCGGTAGATAACTATGAACAAAACTCCTTTTAGGTTTTTCATATTTGGACATGTGATCGACAGCATAAGGCTTTCAAATGAGTGAAATGCATTGTTAGTTTTAGGGCTCATGAGTAGGCTTGAGTGGGAGATCACTGCCACACCACCACCTCGGCCTGTGCTCCTGGCAGTCTGAAAGTTAACATGGGTGGGTGGGGTGGACTCATTTAGTCTGACGTAGTCGTCTTGTTGAAGCCACGTTTCAGTTAGAGCTAGAAGATCTATGTTATAGTCACTAATTAATTCATTAACTAAGAGCGATTTGGAGGAAATTGCTATAATGTTTAGCAGTCCACATTTTACGTGTTTATTCATTTGTGTATTTGTGTCATTTGTGATTGTTATTTTCCTTAAGTTATTTGGTCTGACGCCTGAAATATTTTTTCTGAGATGTGACTTTTTGGCATTATTTGTACGAGGGACACGAGGGACACGAGGGACACGAGGGACACACACAGTCTCTATCTGTCTTGAATCTGAACACTTCACAGGTAACAGAACGGGCGAGAGTTCGGCGACAGAGGAGCGTCTTGAACTGCTGCTCTGCACCTGGGACTCATCCCTAGATGGTCACTTAACACGACTAAGACTATCGGTCAAATTCCGAACTAATAGGGATGTACCCTCCGAAGTCGGATGGATGCCATCCCTGCGTATGAGCCCAGGCTTTCCCCAAAACGCACTCCAGTTATCAATAAAGACAACGTTGTTTTGAGGGCACCATCTGGATAACCAGTTGTTGAATGCTGAGAGACGGCTGTACAATTCAGCATTGATCCGATTGGGCAGGGGACCAGAAAATATTACAGTGTCTGACATCGACTTCGCTAGGTCACACACCGCGGCTACTTGAACTTTGAGCACCTCTGATTGTCTCCGCCGGGCGTCGTTACCGCCTGCGTGAATCACGACTCGCCGGAAACGGGTCCTGCTCCGCTTTAAGATCCTAAGGTTTCCTTCGATGTCACCCATTCTGGCCCCCGGGTAACACCTAACGCTAGCAGCTGGCAGCTTCACGTCTCTGACAATAGAACTCCCGATTACAAGAGTTTCTCTCGTGTGTTCAGCGGGCGTGTGATCGCTGAGGGGAGAAAACCTATTATAGACGTGAAGCTCACGGCGTTCTGAGGTTCGGCGTTTAGCGCCTTGTCCCCTCCGAACTGTCACAAAATGGTCCCTATTCTGTTCCTGGTCTAGTCCCGGCTGCACGGGAGACGCTGAGGGGCTGAGCTCGGCCTTACTGCTACTGCTAATGCTAATGCTACACCCTGCAGCGCGGTCCGGTAGCCCTCGCGCTAAAACCGAACTATAACTGGACTTAAGCTCCTCTAAACAGCGGATCCGCGCTTCTAACTCCGTAACCCTGGCCTCCAAAACTACCACTACACTGCACTTCACGCACCTATCATCAGAGAAGGAGCCAGGGTTCTGACTCGACATATGACAGCTCAAACAGGTAAAGGTAGATCCAGCCATGACGCTAGCGGCTAGGCTACGCTAGGCTAGTTCAGGCTGGAGCTAGAAAGTGAGGAGGGCTTTTTAATCCACGAAATACTGAAAAGTGAGCGGTTTGAGGCTCCGGATTGTTTGCGGAGAAATCAAACGTTCACTTTCATGTATATGATGCGTAAATAGTGTGTATAATTCGTGGATTAATCGGTAAAAGGCTCTAAGAACGAACAGCTCTGAAAACGCGACACACTCACCGGAAATGACGTCACCGTTGCGAGTTGGATTTTCATTAAACACACAGAATTTTGAAGCTTAACAAACAGAAAACACATCACAGCTGTCCCTACTGTCCCCTCTGTCCTTGATTACTCTGTGAGTCTCTATAAATTAGACGCATCAAATCAAATAAACCCGACTGAAACAAAAAATAACAATTTATGCTGACTGGAATTCTTTTTAGATTGTGGGTTAAAGGACATTTTGATTCTTGTATGCCAGTGAAACATTCTTAGCGTCCATCCATCCATCTTCTGCCGCTTTATCCGGGGCCGGGTCGCGGGGGCAGCAGTCTGAGCAGGGACTCCCAGACTTCCTACTCCCCAGACACTTCCTCTAACTCCTCCGGGGGGGATCCCTAGGCGTTCCCAGGCCAGCCGAGAGACATAGTCTCTCCAGCGTGTCCTGGGTCTTCCCCGGGGCCTCTTCCCGGTGGGACATGCCTGAAACACCTCCCGAGGGAGGCGCCCAGGAGGCATCCGGAACAGATGCCCGAGCCACCTCAGCTGGCTCCTCTCGACGTGGAGGAGCAGCGGCTCTACTCCGAGCTCCCCCCGTGTGGCCGAGCTCCTCACCTTATCTCTAAGGGAGCGCCCAGCCACACGGCGGAGGAAACTCATTTCGACCGCTTGTATCCGCGATCTTGTTCTTTCGGTCACTACCCAAAGCTCATGACCATAGGTGAGGGTAGGAACGTAGACCGACCGGTAAATAGAGAGCTTTGCCTTTCGGCTCAGCTCCCTCCTTACCACAACGGTCCGATGCAGCGACTGCATCACTGCAGCCGCTGCACCGATCCGCCTGTCGATCTCACGCTCCATCCTTCCCTCACTCGTGAACAAGACCCCGAGATACTTGAACTCCTCCACTTGGGGCAAGGACACCCCACCCACCTGGAGAGGGCAAGCCACCTTTTTCCGGTCGAGAACCATGGCCTCGGATTTGGAGGTGCTGATTCTCATCCCAGCCGCTTCACACTCGGCTGCAAACCGTCCCAGTGCATGTTGCAGGTCCGGGTTTGATGGAGCCATCAGGACAACATCGTCTGCAAACAGCAGAGATGAGATCCTGTGGTCCCCAAACCGGACCCCCTCCGACCCCTGACTGCGCCTAGAAATTCTGTCCATAAAAATTATGAACAGAACCGGTGACACAGGGCAGCCCTGGCGGAGTCCAACATGCACTGGGAACAGGACTGACTTACTGCCGGCAATGCGAACACAGCTCCTGCTCCGGTCATACAGGGACCGGAGCACCCCCCAAAGGATACCCCGAGGGACACGGTCGAAAGCCTTCTCCAGATCCACAAAGCACATGTGGACTGGTTGGGCAAACTCCCATGAACCCTCGAGCACCCGATGGAGGGTATAGAGCTGGTCCAGTGTTCCACGACCGGGACGAAAACCACTCTGCTCCTCCTGAATCCGAGGTTCGACTATCGGTCGGATACATTCTTAGCGTATCAAGCTATCTTGTTATTTATTCTAGTGTATTGATTTCTTTCTCCAGCTTTTTCTGCGATCGAGCTCCCTTCCTGCGCCAGGGTTTGTGTATGTTAGCTCTTCACTGGTCTGTGCTAGAGTACACAGTGGGTTTGCAGTAGGTCACAGTAGAGGCCCAGGGTTTGCTGGAAGCGACAGTGGAGCAGGTCATTGCGGCCCCGGGGACATGTGCGGATGTGGGGCCGGAGCATCACTGTGACATTTGGAGAGCAGGTGGCTCACACTGTGGAGGCTGCAGATAGTGTATGGAGGGAGATGGAGATGTGGATCTATTTGAGATGCACTGTGGGGATGACAGGGGTCAGCTTGCCCCATCTCCTGGTGGCAGCAGCGAGATTAGAAAACCATCAAACGTCGCGGGCTATACGTGTGTGAATGGCAGCTGTATAGATGAGCCCTGAGTGCCTGCGTGTGGCCTTGGATGTATCCCTCTGTGTGCGGCAGTGGAGCTGGAGAGTACCTGCCGGGAGAATATCAATTGTTTTATTCACTCAGAGCAAGTCAAAGTTCACTCCAGAGCTTGTTATGCCCTGCAATTCTGTAATGTTGTGTAGTCCTGTGAAAAGTTTTTAAACTGCAAACTTTACTGTTACTTCAACTGAGACAAATCTTTAAATTGACTTTGGATAAAGAGCCTACTTTGCTGTACCTATTATTGTGTACAATTGGTTTGAATGAAATTATGTATTTTCTCTAAGGTCTGTGTGTGTGTTTGTTTTGGTGTGTCAACTAAAACTATTTTTTTTATGCAGATTGCCTATACTAGGACAACTATAACTACTAATCATCACTGTTACCAGAGGATCAGTTCCAACAAAATATATAGTTAAAGGGGCTTTGCATAGGGTTTTTACTTTTTTTGTTGTTGTTATTTCTAACTGTTTAACGTTTTTATTCATCTAATCTAAGATAAGATAAGATAAGATATTCCTTTATTGTCCCACATGGGGAAATTTCATTGGTGCAACGCAGGTAGATACAGAGGTAGATCTTATCTAATCTACTGTACATTCACGCTGATGTGTTGATTGAAACTTTAAAGGTGGTATGGACGATTTTTTTCAGCAAATTTTTTATCATATTTCCTCGTGGCGTGGATAAATCATTTGTCCTGCCACGTATCATCATAAAACGCACCTACCGCTCACCTGCAGCTGCGTCAGGCTCGTCCCCACGTTTCCGCGTGCCTAAGCGCATGGATCTATCATAATATAGTTCCCTCAGTGTACGGGGCAAAATGAAGACGGAGAAAGACAGTTCGAGCTGACGCAGAAGTGGACAGAAATCTACGGGAGACGAGCGATGCGTTGCGCTCCGTTGCGCTAATAAACAAACGCACGTGTGTGTTGTATCAGTCCGCACGGGGGAGTGCGCATGCGCACTTCCGCCTGCCTTCTCAAATCGCCGAAAAATCGTCCATACCGCCTTTAAGTCAGTCAAGATTTTCCGCAAAATCTGCAACTAAGATGTAATGTGCATCCGTGTGTCTCCATGGTTACATGCGGCCAGACTCGCCCCTGAAGCAAACTTAAAAAAAAAATTATAAACGGCCTAGCTCTCAGTTGCTCTTTTTGGCTCTCTGTTGCGAGCGACAGGAGAGAAAGGGCATGGCCACTCACACACGCCCGGCCCACACTGGACCCCATGTGTCCCATGTGTTCTCCACTCCAGGCTGACCAGTGGGTGATGTGTGACAGGAGGAGAGCATGTGGACAGGAATGTGAGCGGAGGTGAACAGAAAAAGATAAATTAGAAATAAGTTCGATGAGGGTTGTGTACGCACAAACAGTGACGGAGCTGAACAGCGTGAACGAGCACCTTCTGGTTTTCTACAGAGATTGTTTTCAAAATACCCATAGCCCCTTTAAAATGTTTCTCTCTGAGGTGAAGACATTATACTGCATAAATGCAGGTTGACAGTAACAGCTACAGCAGTGTGCTGTGTGTGATGACACTGCTAAAAATACCGTAGTCCAGCAAACTCTGTTCCTAATCTTTCGCAGCCACACAGTCCCAGCCCATGTTCAGAGGCCCGTTCATGTTTGGCAATTTATAGTCTACTCTACAGTACAGGCCGACCCGAGGCAGAGCCGACTCACTGGAGCGGGAGAGCGGGAGCTGTGATTGTGCCGTGGCGCTTGTGCATAAACTGCTGCTGCTTAATCCACCTGATTGACCTAAGAAGAGACTTAAAACTTAGAAGATCCTCAGCCTTAGAGGTGTTTTGAAGCACACAGCTCACAAGCTTCCCCCACTTTTTATTTTATTCTCAGATCTGTGATTATTTCTGTTCTAATTGAAAAAGGCCATTTATTTCTATACCGTGCGCTCAAAACGTTTTACCGCAGACACTGACATTATCTCATGATACAGAGGCTCTCTGCCCAGGGAGTATTACAACCAAGAACCGCCACTGGCGCCAAGTTTCAACAAACTGACTCTGTTCACATTTCTAACGTTAGTTAGAAATACAGGCAGTATTTCAAAAACATAGAGCACTAATGTGTTTAACGAACTGATCGATCGAGTGAGACTATTGAATCCATCCAGCAGTATAAACAGATATGGTAGTTTAGCGATCGCCCTTCACACGGGAGAGTGGGGATCAAGATTGACCTTTACATGCAAGTTTTTTTTCTCACTTTTGTGTGCAAATGTTATCCACTAAATATTGATGAATACCTGACCCATCCATAAAAGTCTCTGAAACCCATCGTCTGCTATTTTATAAGTTAACTTCCCGACTCTCAAACTCTGAAATCAAGAATTTGTGGATTTTCAGATTTGAAGGAGAGTTCTGTGATAACGATTTGTGCTGATGAATGCAATTAGTGGAGAAGTGCTAACAGCATGGCAGTAATTGGGTGTTACAAAGTGAAAGCCTGCCCTTACCCGGCAATTGGAGCAACCTCCTTGGTTAGTCAATTGTATTTCTGTTAATGGGGTATGCCTGAGTGAAGCCGAGTGAGAGGAGGTAGACCACCCGGTTAACAGCAGTCAGAGCTGTTAAAAAAACACTGTGTATCAAGATTGACCTCCTCACACACTGAGATAATAGTGTACCCCCTAATCATTACTTTCTGAACGGAGTAGTTTTATTTTCAAGTGCTCATAACAAGATTTTACAGACCATGGACACGGTTGAATCTGATTGAAAGCATAATCTTTATGTTATGAACACAAAAATCTGCGGTTTCATGTATAAAGCGTGTGTACATACAAAAATGTTACCTATACGTGACTCTCCGTGTTAAGTTTGTGATCTATGAAAAGACAACTTTACATAGAAATGAGTGCTCCATTCTAAAAACTCTGTGCTCAAGGAGGATTATGGAAGTTTGTTTTTTCTCCGTAAGTATATCCTTTTAGTAAGAATTCTACGGAAAGTTTTAGCTGGTTAGTGTCAGCAAATTCAAATTGTGTCAGTTAAAAGTCAAATGTGAGTAATAAAAACACACAAAATGTGACCTTTTCCAGCTTTATTTCCAGGGACAATCAAGTCACCACTTACAGAAATGACAAGGCATGAACAGAGAATGAAAGTTTAAAATGTATCTGACATATTCCATTGGAAACCTCCTAGCCCAGCTGGCAGCCCGGTGCAATGCTCCGCTTTTTTCCACACTTTTTTCACACTTATTGTGCTTTATCTTTTGTATTTTGTAAATATTTTTTCTACTTTAGTTGTACGATCGGGACACGCTCTGGAATCGCTTTAATTCAACTTGTTTCGACTTTGTTCGGCTGGATTATTGAGTGTTTTTCGTCGTGATGTGTGCTAGCTCCGAGCTAGCCCCCCCGGCCCCACCGCGCCCTCCGTGCGCGTTTATACAAAGGAGGAACTCATGAAATTGAGGGGGAAACCATCGTCTTACTCGGAGATCGTCACGTTATCCCGGCAGACATCCTAATTTTTCCCCTCCATCCCTTGTTGGGAAATGGGAGGTTTTGTCTATAGGAGTTTTTGTTTATAAGAGTTCTTCTATTAAGAGTGTTTTTTAAACTTCCTATAATCTGTTATCTGTCCTTTTCCTCTGTATCTACCTGCGATGTATCAATGAAATTTCCCCATGTGTGGACAATAAAGGATTATCTTATCTTATCTTATCTTATGGGGTACTAAAAAGCCACACCTAACACACAAATAAAGTATCAGGTGATGGTTAGTCAGTGAATAAAGAGAGAAAAGAATATCAATTTGAATTTTGTCAGATTTAAATATTTAATCAATGTGGTCAGTCAATTCAGTAAGTACTGTAATTATGTTATATTTGAATTTGCAAAAGCCAAGTATTAATAATTTAAATGTTTTCATGTAAAGAATATAATTTACAATCTTTCACGACAAACAGTGTCAACCTTATTCCATTCATTTTCATCCTAAGCTTTTTGTTGTCTCTGGCGTGCTGTTTTTTGTAGGTGCTGCTGCCATTAAACCAGGAAAAGCCTTTCTCAACAGCTTAACATCTGTCTCCAAATTGGCCAATAGTATAATTTCCAAACGTTCCGGGAAAGTTTAATGCCCTCTCAAAACGCTAATTCCTGCTACTTACTCTTACAGATTTGCAGGCCTTAACCGTAAATTTGGCACAACTGTCCCCTGAAACCTGTTCCTGTTCCATACAACTCGGCAATATAAATTCCAACAGACATTTATGACTGCTCATCTGTCGTCGGGCTACATTTGGAAGCCAGTTTGAAATCGTCAGCCTTGGGTAGTTTTGTCTTTTATCTTAAAGTAATGCCTTGTTATGGCCTGCTAGTTACTCGCCGGAGGCTGCGTATGAGCTGAATAAAGTGAAATATAAGCTGTGCATCGTGCGTTCTCGCCTCACATCTCAGCGGGAAGAAAGTACAGAGCTGCGGTGTCTGACTTCGTCGCTCCATAAAAACAGCTTTGGAGGGTGAGTATCAGGTTTATGTGAATGGACTGGAGCATAAAATTTAATGGGTGGAACCAAACCGAAGTCTTTCCAAAATGGCTTTTTTAAAAGGTTTGTCGGTGGTATTTTTCAGCGTGATGTTCCATTAAAACAGGGGGCATTTGTACAGGGCTGTCAGTGAAGTGGACAGGTCAAATGCTGCTGTAATGTTCTCAGGAGCTGTGATGTTACTCTGGGATCAATGCGGCCACTAATGAGGTTGTATTGTTCCTGGGGTATGATTTAGCACCGCAGATTGAATACAGTGCTCACTTAGCCTCACTCTTATTGCAATTACACAACCATTTAAATCTCTGGTGGAACTCGTCTATTCTTCCTAAAATAATAGAGAACTATGATCACAGGAGGTCAATTACCATGGCTGACAATCCAACGTGTATTATGTTGCAGTAAAGTTACTTAATTTAAAGGGGTAGTCATTAATTTGTAATTACATCCTCTGCTATTTTACTGCCATCCAAATGGAAGTGCATTTGACAAGGTTCTTGTGTTTGGTGAGATTGTCCTTGTGTTGAATATTTATCATGGTTTCACATAAGTCAAGTGGTGAATCCCTCTGTGATGTCATCAATCATGCGACATTCCATCAAACAATTTAAACGCAGTTGACCCATTTTTTCTGAAAGTTTAAACAATCATTTAAAAAAAATAAAGGTGATGTCAGTTATTATTTGTTCTATCATAACTATTGTGCAATTCATGTGGATTTTGGCCCTTGTTTACAATATGGTTGCTAAAGGGGGTTCCACACCGCCGCGGCCGAAGCGTCCAGTTTACATTCAATGTCTATGGTAAACGCGCGTCAAGCACGTAGTGCGTTATCCGCGACGCGATTTCTTCGTTTTTGCGGCGTGATTGTTTTTTTACGCTCTCGACGCTTTAAGCGCGCGTATGAGCCGGCCGAGGCGACGAAAGCGGCTTGCGCGATGCGTTCAGATATGTTGAGGTCTCTGCCGCTGAAGCGTAGCAACCGCCGCAGCAGCCAATCAGAGCTGACACTCCAGTGACGTATGTACATACGTATTGCCCCTTGCATTTCCGGTATTCCCCGTGGAATTCCCAAAGAAGCGCCACTTTTTCCTTGCTCGTCAACAATGGCAGACGAAAGACTGATTGTGGCTGTTTGTGGGAGAAAGGAACTGTATGATGTATTCACGGCTCTGCAGTATCTGGTGTACCCAGGCACGTCGCCGCCGAGCCCGGCGCCTCCGTGTGAGCGTTTTGAAAACCAAATACGTGTAAACAACACTCTCGATATCCGCCATTTTACACAATGAAAGGCCACACCGACAACAACTCCATTGCGCATGTGCGCAGAGAGCTCGAGCGCGCCGTACACGCGCCTGTGCACAGTGGCCGGGGCGTCGAGAGCGCGCGTCTACTGCGTAAACCTTTCAAATGTACACGCGCTCAAATTCTGCGTCGGGCGTGTTTAGGCGTCTGCGGTCTGTACGTACCGTTAGTAACAGTAGTGGAATTACCTTGACCTATGTCATGTGCTGCTCATGTCCAGTACAATTATAAACTTTACCAAAATTATCAAACTGATAAAAGAAATAGAATAGAAAAATTAGATAACATTTTGAATATAATCATGTCCACTACGTTTTAGGGAAATGTGTAGTCTAACATAGTCCTAAAGTAGGGGTCGGAACCCTTTTACGGGTTGTGAGGCCTGAGCTGGCGGTCGCAAGATGACATGAAAGATGTAATAGATTTTTTTAAATGAATGTATTTGATATATTTTAGTTGGAACCAGTATATTTTATTGTTGAGATTTGATGACAATGCAAGTCTTGCTAATACTGTTAAATATACATATAAAAGAGACAGGGCAGGAGTAGAACAGGGCTCCACTCTTGAGTACCACCAGTGGGCCAAGTTTGAGAGCTGCTCAAAGAAGACCAGCTCCTGCCTTAATGAGGTAATATTGCTCTTGGTTTGATCTTGGTTGCAGGTTTAAAATAGCTCTCACTTAGCGGCTGTGTTAATGTAATTACATGACATTTTGGTGTAGAAAATGATCCCTCTTTGATCCTGTGCTGTGGGTAATTTGAATCCATTTTCCTTCTATTTCCAGACTGGGTTGTTGCACCGCTCTCACCGCAGTATTGTCGTCTTCCTTGAATAGAGATGGATCATTGTCACTCTTACAGAAATGAGCTGTTTAAGCGAGGACACTTTTAGTTTAGCCAAACGCGCGCCGCCTGTCACTCAGCTCCAAAAAGGCATCAGTGGAATCAGCTCAAGATGAAAAAGGCGGGAATGGGTTGCAGAGCGGAGATGGCAGGCGTTTAGTGACATCGCGCAGGAAGATAACTAGTGTGTGTGCATGTCAAATGAGCTAGCGGGAGGAGAGCGAAGCTTCTTTTGTCTGCGTTAAAGGCGGTATGGACGATTTTTCGGCGATTTGGGAACGCAGGCGGAAGTGCGCATGCGCACTCCCCCGTGCGGACTGATACAACACACACGTGCGTTTGTTTATTAGCGCAACGGAGCGCATCGCATCGCTCGTCTCCCGTAGATTTCTGTCCACTTCTGCGTCAGCTCGAACTGTCTTTCTCAGTCTTCATTTTGTCCCGTACACTGAGGGAACTATATTATGATAGATCCATGCGCTTAGGCATGCGGAAACGTGAGGAGGAACCTGACGCGGCTGCAGGTGAGCGGTAGGTGCGTTTTATGATTGATACGTGGCAGGACTAATGATTTATCCACGCCACGAGGAAATATGATAAAAAATTTGCTGAAAAAAATCGTCCATGCCACCTTTAATATAGACATGCTAAAGCTGCAGCTGGGTGCACTATTGATTATGGCTGGGATGAAAAAAAGGGCACTTTGGGATCGAGTTTGTTTGTCAGAGAGTGAATTATAGAATAATGTGGTTTTCAAGCAGAGAAGGCCTTGTAGACATTAGAGGGACTGGATAGTGCTGTGTTTGTACAATTAACAAAATTGGACTGTGAAAAAACTTTATAGGAATCTAGCTCCTCGAGCTTTACGTCTAGTAAATTGCACTGTGGATGAACAAAATATTATAAAAAAAGAGAATTAAGTGAAAAAGTTAAGTGCCTAAAATAGTTGATTATCTAGGTGCAAGTCCGTATCAACTGAACAGCTGATACATATTACTGTGGACTTTCACTTAAAGAAACACTTCATTTTGCAAAGCGCACACTAAGTTGAGAGTCACATTTTTCAATGCTTTGTTACATGGTCCATTATCAGCAACATTATTATGATTATTGAGTGTGAGAGTGAGCAGTTAATCACTTTGCTCTGAGAACCAATTATGTGCTTTCATGGCAGTTGGCATTTCATTAATATTAAATATTCAGTGAACACGTTTACTGTCATTAATGAATCGCCGAAACCGACCCACTTTAATTCGAATTTGTCCTATTCAAATCAGTTAAAATCTTCTATCTTTGCTTTTACTACAGAGTCGATTATTTATCAGGTGAATATGCAAATGTGAAAATGCAATTTATTCACAACAATGATTAAGATGCATTTCTTCATCCACTCCATACAATATGATTTGAAATGAATCAAGTTGTGCGGTGTGTGAGTCAGACCACAGACTGGGAGGGAACGCACGTTATTAACATGTTAATGTCAATAATAATTCTGCGTAATCCCTTATTTCCTTTCTACTATTATACTAATGATTTTACTGTATTGAGAATCCAAGAGAATTTGTCTATGGTACAGTAGTAACCAAAATATACTCGATTTTGATATTTCACCTTATTAACAAATTGTAGAGGTAGTCGCCATAATTTGTGCCTTCCCCTCCTAAAACCTTAACCTTAACCCATCAAAACATACATTTTTCATTAATTCATTAATCTTCTACTGCCTGTTTCCTTTAGGGGGCGAGGGCCCAAAATCAAAACAGCAGTTGCCTTGATGGGTGAAAATAAAGTAGTGAAGCAGATTAAACAGTGTTCACAGGAAATTAATAACTGTCCCTGCATGTCCTGCCCTTGGAGACTCCTACGAGCAAAAACTACATAAAAGTAGAAACCTAGGGAGAACCACGGTCGGACAGGCTGCAGATGTTCATTTGCAGATAAGAGAGTTTATCCAGGCAGATGACGAGTTGTTTATCTAGAGAAGAGAGCGTACCTCCAGGCAGTTGTGGAGCACACAGATGGTCAGATGGTACAGGTCAGGTTTTTTTCGGGCTATACTCGGGTGCTCCTGAATAAAAGTCGTTCCAACAAAATTTACAAAGAAAAAATAAATTGTACATATTTGGGCCGCACCTGTCATTAAGCCGCTGGTACTCATGTTGAGATATATACACATTTAGTACACGGTAGTGTACTAAATTAAATGTTTTCTTTGAATTTGAGTTGGATTGTAATACACACAGCATTTTGAAGCTTAACAAACACATCACAGCTGTCTCTACTGTCCTTGATTTCTCTGTGTGAGCTGATTTACCTGTGTCTGTGTCTTCAGTGCTGTTTTATCTGCTTCTGAGCTTGTGTTTAGCAAATAAGTGTTACGTTGTAACATGAGATATTTACACAGAAAGATGGTCCATGGTAGTGATGCAGGGTCATCTCTGGCCAAGAAAGTCTCATTTCAATGCGGCAGGTTCTAAACTGCAGAGTGCTGTTTATAGCATGTCCGCGCTCAAAGTGAGACATTGCGTTTCGCCGCATCTAGATTCACTTCCTCATTAGACTCATTTCTTCGTGAATATGAGTCTGATTGTAATAAAACACACGCGTTTTGAAGCTTTAAACACAGCGACCACTGTCCACTGACGTTTTCTTCTACAGTGCTTGTGCTTCCGGTGGCCGTTAGCCAATAAAAATCTATAAATTAGACCCACCGTATGGGCCGAAGGGTTCTAAGAGTGGGAAAAAAGTAGTAGCTTAAATTCCGAAAAGAACTGTAAACCGCGTAAAAAGACAGATTGAATTTATAATTCATTCCATGCCTTCTCCTTTCTGCTGTTGTGAATACAAATCCTGTAAAATCCTCTCTTTTATCAGTTGACCCTTGGTCAACTGATAAAACATACTTATATCCATGTACAAATAAAGGTTTTATTAGACATTATTAGACATGTGTGGTCTTATAATAGTTCTGATATAGAGCAATACATTTGTTCCCCCTTAGCTTTGATACCATTTTTAGTATTGATTAGTATCAGGGTATTCATTTTTTGTCAACATGGACAGTTTCTTTATTGATCTACCATTTAATCAAATTGAACCTATTCACAAAACCTTGCTATAAAACCAATAGCCAGCCAGCCAGCCTTCATAGCAAAGTAATAGTTGTCTATAAAATGCCATTGGTGTCTATGTGTATATCTTCTCTTTCTCTTTGCTGCAGCTGTGCTTGGATTTAATAACTCTAGTAGCCTTTCACTTATAAGACGCTGTGATTCCTTCAGGGACAACAATTGATCAGTCAGTGGTGGCTGTTACACAGTGGCAGTGAGATGAATGGGACTGGCACAGACCTCATCTAATCCACTACTCTGGGGAAACTGTATGTGCTGTGTCTATGGTGGGCCTGGTCTTTAGCAAGCACAAAGATTAGCAAATAGCATCAATGTGGAAGTGTATTTTAACACTGTAAGTCTCAGAGAAGCTCCAGGGCTGTGCTTCAAAGAGAAATTGCTTTAATTCTGATTTGCATCCATTGAAAAAAGGCTGAGTAGAATGACACGTCTATTTTTAAATCTACCGTTTGGCTTTTGTCAAAACAGCACAGTCTTCATTATTCAAGCACACTGTTGTTGTTGAAATATTCCATATATTTTTTTAAAACAAATCCCAGGGAAAGAACATGATACCAAAAAAATCTTTGTCGCAGTCTGTCTGGCGTTTGTTTGTTGTAGTGTGTTTGGGCTGTCAGATCAGCAGCTTTATGCAAAATGGCTCCGATCTTTTCTAAATATGGTAATCCAATTAAGGCTGATTCGTTTGACAGTGTGGGTTTGCCACCAATGGAGCCATGTCATAGAAACAGCACTCTAGAAGATGAAGCTCTTTTTAACTAGGCTTCCATTTATCTATAGCATTTGGAATTGGATATTGAGATTTCTTATTTCAGAAATGTACCATGTCCAGTGCATTAATAAAGAAGTAGTTGAATGCTTTTACATTTCATATTTTATATTTTTAGGTACATGTATAGTAATTGTTTAATTACAGCTGAATCTAAAGGAAATAGCAAAGTCTGAAATTATTAATAAAATACATTGTCGTCAGAGAACTGAATCAATATTGTATAAAACCTCTGTAAACTTGTTCTGAAATTAAGTTTCAGTCATTTCTAATCATTTTTTTAACCCAGAAGTCTACAGCGGATCCTCATGGAGAGATGTTCAGACTTTAGAGGAGGACATTTTTTGTTATGGCCTCATGTGTTACATCTTTTGAAAGGTAACAAATTATACTTTGGTGGTATGGTTTATGGAAGCAATGTAAGTGGTGCACAGGCAAAGCTGCATTTTTTTTTACATTTATACAAATATTGACTTATTTTATATAAAAAATGATGGTTGATGTTTTGAGTCAAAGTACAATGAAATAGTTTTTAATAGAATATTTTTGTGGTGATAAATGTGCTTGTACTGTATATTTTTGAAATTTTTTTTTTAAGGAAAGAGGGACAAAACTAGACCAACCAACCAACCAACCAACCCATGATTTAACAGCTATTGCCTGCATAAAGGCAAGAAAATAATCATTTTAATGCTTTTGCTAATTTTTTTAATGAATTGCCCTGTATTTCTCGTTTGAGCTACATAGTGACATGGAATAAAAGCAATAACTATTTTGTGACAAAATAATCTTTCCAACAATATATAGCATGTCTGTGTAGCTTTAAACTAATATTTTTTTAATTACATTGAACGTGAACAGAACCTCAATAATCCCTGAACAGGTATATATTAAACAATTGCTGTTAGAGGAGGAGTTCTCTCTTTTTTTTTTAACAGTGTCATCTCTCCATGGTCAGGTGAGAAAACAAGCCAATCATATGCTGACCAGGTACTTTGCAGTGGTGAGGGAACTGCAGTCAGCTAACAATAGGACTTCAGTGGTCTATAAGAGGGCTGACAGTTAAGGGGGCCCCTTTTCAGCGCTTGTAACCTTCTTACAGTGCTAGTGGTACCTCATATATGTATCCAAAGTGTTTTTTGATTGATTTCTGCAGTCTTTAACTAGAGAACAGTCTCTATCCTTCCCCTCGGATGAGCAGACTGACGGGGCCTCCTCACCGGGATGAGTCAGCCTGGTGAGTGCTTCCCTGTTTCAGCCCATCCTCCAGGAAGCACTCTGTACCTGTGTGTAATGGTTTTGACCTGATTTGGACTTTGGTTGAATCAAGACACTAAAGATAAACATGTAGCATTAATCAATGTGATTTCCTGATTCTTCTTTATTGAATTGAATAGTTACTGGTGCGCCAAAAAAGACCCCAACCCACAAGAGTTATTTTAACTGCTATCGGGGAAGAAATAACAAATAAACTCAACCTTTTTCAATTCAAGTAAAAAATGACCGCGTACATACATAGGGGAAAATAATTCTGCTGTTAAGGGTTAAACCACACCACAAACAAGCACTACTTCATGGAGTGAGATACAATACTGTAGTGTATTAACATCTCTGTAGCAGTAGACGTGAATTGTCGAAACAACAGATACTTATATTTGACTCTTTTACTAGTCAGAGTATATTCTGCTGTCTTGCATGTTGATGACAGGGGCCTTGTCCGTGCAGAACATGGGTCAATAGTTTTGATCTGTTGTGAGTTGAGCGTCTATAAAAACACTGTCAGTGTGTTACACACATCACACAACAATATACCGTGTTTTATTCTGTCAGTGCTTCTTATCTTGTTGAGCTGGACATAAAGGCTCATGCATCAGTGCGCACGGATGTTTCTTCAGGCTGCTCGTGTCAACGAAGTGAGGTCATTTGATCTGATGTTAATGTTCTTGAACATTTTCAGGCCGCCTTCACATTCTTTGTCAGGTGTGTGTATGTTTGATCAACCCATAAGATGTATCAGCTCTGTACTTCATTGCTGAGTTCTAGCTGCTATTATATGTAATTGCTTGAGTAATCGGATTTAGGGATCAAGTTCTAATAAATCTTCTATTTCATCTTCATATATACATTGTTTATTGAAGTTTACAGTTTAGAACAGTAGCCGCCAAAGTAGTTAACCATAAAACAACTTTTTGAATTTTGAAACCATTCATTCACAACTCTCCAAGTCACTGACAGTCTCTATAATATATTCCTTGTACCGGTATTTGTACTGCAGGCCTGAAGGAACGCTTAGTGTATATTTAACTGTACTTTGATCTGAGATATTGTGGAGACACTACCCCTGAACTTTGCTTTTTCCTCTGGCAGCATAATTCGCTCTAGCTTCAAAAGGTCTTGCAGTTTATATGTTCCGTATGCAGTGCTTATTGAATATTCATAGAACAGGTGCATTAGTTTATATTTGTTTGTGCAAAAGATGACATTGTGGTCTAAGGAATATACATAATGTAGCATCTGTTACAAAATAAATATATATTTATGTATACAGAGAACATTCCACCTTGTCATTTACCTTCATCATGCACAGGAAGTCGCATGATAATTGAGCCACTCCCCAGTTGCTAATGAAAAGATTAACAACAATCACATTTATTTGTAGAATAATTGTGAATAGCCGTCATTCCAATCAGCTTGAGGCTTAATTATTGAAGTTTTGCCATTCGTTACGTACCCATACCACTTGAAGTCAGACTTCGTATTTGGGCCTCAAAACTCATGCCATGGACACAATAAATGCATACCTTTTGAGCAATCTGGCACTCTCTCGACGAATTGGATGATTCAGATAAGACTATTGACATTCAGAAAATGTAAATTCACATTTGACAATTGACTTAATTGACAGACTCTTAACCAAATGGGACAAATACTGGTATGTCGTATCTCAATGTTTGTAACTTATTAGATGTTGTGCCATGAATGTTTGTTTGATTGAGAGACCAGATACAGACTGACATAATGGTGATGGCAAACCAACCCGACATTGTGGTGGTGGATAAACAGCAGAGGAAGCAGTTGTGGTTGACCTGGTAACACCAAGTGATGACAAGATGAGGAAAAACATGAGGAATTGGAAAAATACCAAGGGCTCAGAAAAGAGCTGGAGAAGGCGTAGAAGGTGAAGGTGTAAGTGGTGTCCATGGTCATCGGAGCACTCGGGGGCTCTCGTGGCTCTCTCTCTCTCTCTCTCCCTCTTTCTCTCTCTCTTGCTCTCTCCCTCTCCCTCACCCTATATATATATTTGTATTTTCTCCCTTCAAACCAAATGTATTATTGTTGAACTTTGGACTGTATCTTGAGCCTGACTGGGCACATGAAACTGATGAGAGCTGAGAGCGACCACCGTGTTAGATCAATGACTTAGTTTTACCTCATGCAATCTTCAGGGATTGTGACACATAACGGGCAACATGTGTCACAGAAAAAAACGGCACAGTGCTTTCACAGTTTGGTCCCCAGTTGAAATTGTTCAAGGACTTTTCTAAGCTTTGATATGATTTATTTTGAGTAAGGCCATGCTATTCCTTCTTTCATTGTACGGGTGGCCTAAATGTACATTTTTCAGGGATCAGCAATTAAAAACTGCTGGAGTAATAGAAAGTAACAAATGTACCGTCACAGTGACCTTGGTTTTTATCACCTGTTATTTTTTAAATCATTTTATAATTTTATGTTATATTTATGCCACATAGAATGAGTGAATGAGACAAATTAACCTTTTTTCTGGATAAGTTTTATTGTTCTGTGATTACAACGTTTTTTAGCGATTTTAACAGAAATAAGGTGGTTTTATATCAGATGCCCTTTCTGATGCAACCCTTTCTATTGTCTTAGACATTCATGTAATATGGTTGGGATATTTATCCTAATGTCCATTTTATAACATATTATTGAGAATGTATTTACGTAATGTGTTTGGTTTGATTGCTTGTTAGTTTGTTAGCGTCTTCAATAACCTGCTGAAACCAAAACCAGAGATCACAGACAATTGGCCAGGGCTTCAAAAGGATTGCTTACTGAAGCGGAAAGAAAGGTTTTTTTCTAGTTACCGGTGATTGTCTATTGGTGCTTGTCAATTAGAGATCAATGAATATGATTGTGGAGTTTCAGAGTGGTATTGATTGGCTGAAGGGCTGCACTTCATGTCAGTTCCATTAGGGCTTTGTGTCCGTCCACTTGCTCTGTCTCCCTGCAGAAGGCGTCAGCGGGAGGCAGCACCGCGCTGATTGTAACTGATGACAGTCTAAGTGCTCTAATAGAATCCTATTGATCACAGGTGTAGTGTTAGGGGCAGTAGGCCACTTGTGCCCCAGTTGCACACAGGTTTTCATGGCATCAGGCAGTGGAACACCGAACCACACCTTTTTTATCCATTGGGCCTGCTGGACACAGGCCCAGGGGCCTTCGCTTCCAACCATGGCCCTCTGATTTTAAACAAGAATATATTATTGGGGCATTTGACGACTGTGCTCATACGCAGTCCATCAGACAGTTGTGATATAGTGACCCTCTACTGCCTCTTCATCTGCGGAGGTGTCCTGGACTCGGGGCTGTGCCACTGTGTGCCAAACGGTTCTTAATGAGACTATAGTATACATAATGAGCTTCAAAGTAACATTGACATTTCCCATCATTGAGTGTCTAAGATAAGATAAGATAAGATAAGATATTCCTTTATTGTCCCACATGGGGAAATTTCATTGGTGCAACGCAGGTAGATACAGAGGTAGATACAGAAGAAAAGAACAGATCACTTATAGGAAGTCTGAAAAACACTTTCAGTAGAAGATCTCCTATAAATAAATAAAAACTCCCATAGACAAATAAATAAATAAATACATAAATACCATTGCATGTGATCACGACAGTAATTGCACATGAATATGTGTCACGACAGCACATAGATTGCACATGAATTTCACAGTAATTGCACAAGAATTGCACATGAATTCCAACAGCAATTGCACATACGACAGAATTGCACATCAGTATTAGGTTAGGTCAGTCACACAGACACTATATGTTCTTGTATTTTTGAGTGATGATTTTCCATTAAGCCAGTTTCAACTCCTTAACGCCTCAACCAATTTCAACATGTTATACTGCTTTCGCAGTAGTACGTGTGCTATTACTTTTGACATTTGAACAACTTGTACTTTTTGCAGAATTTGCAAAAGTATTAGTACTTTTTCCCCAGTGAAATAAATAGACTTTTGTGACAGAGCCAGTCGAGAGAGGGGGGGAGAGGGAGAGAGGGAGAGACGCAGACACTCTAGCATTGGCTTCAGCCATTGCAAATTATCTAGTTTCCATTGCTCTGCTGAAAATAGTGCCCATAGTGCACAAAACAGACGGTTTGTGCTTCAGATAAACGTGACATTATCACTGCAGACACCACTCATACGGCACCTTTTCCCATCACAACAACGCAACAGTCCAACCAACTCACGCACAAGGGCAAAAGTAAGAACGCGGAAATTGCAAAACAATATTGTAAAATTTTGGTTTTCACTGTGTAGTTTGTGCACAAAACAAAGGTGGCCTATGGTAACACACACCAACAGCTTTTTAAACTTAAAGGCGTAATGGACGATTTTTTGGCCCAAATCTGAGTCTCATTTCCTCGTGGCGTGGACTGCCGATTAGTCCTGCCACGTATCAATCATAGAACGCACCTACTGCTCACCTGCAGCCTTGTTCTGGCTCGTCCCCAGGAGAGCAGCACGTTTCCCTGTGTCTAAGCGCATGGATCTATAGGTGTACGGGACAAAATTAAGACTCAGAAGAAGACGGAAATCTACGAGAGACGCGATGCGATCCGTCACACTAATAAACAAACGCACGTGTGTTTTTTATGCATCCGCTTGAGTTCTCAAATGGGCAAAAAATCGTCCATTACGCCTTTAACACGCTATAATCGCACTGACCCGCTGTGTTCATCAGATGGCAGTTTACTCGCTGTAACTTGCTGATGTTTAATCCATCAGTTTATTTGTTTGTGTCTATAATGTCCCATAAGCTATAGTCACCCTGGTGCTTTTCCCTTTGTGATCATAAAACTTTTCTTTTAAAAACGTTGTGATTGCTATGGCTGTTGACAAGATAACAATCTTCTGAGAGCACATAGCAGGGCCATGAGAGTGCATCAGGGGGCAGGGGCTCAAACCTTTAAAACGTTTACCCATAAAGAAAAAAATACATTTGGAAGCAAAGATTTTGTTTGATAGTTGTGTGTGATGGAAAAGTATATGAAGATTGAAAAAAACTAAAAATGATATTTTTCCTGTAATTTGCTGCATTTTCTTTGTTATGGTCTTACTTAAAGGATAATTGCCTATCAATGCGACATTAAAACTAAATCCCGCATTTTCATGTCAAAGGGACTCGCCAAGATATGTAGAAGAAATCAAGTGTAATTTCATGGCATTTGTTTGGTTTTAGATTTAAACTTTTTTTTTAAAAATGTTCAGTTGGCCTGGGGTGTATTTTAGCCTATTTTAATACTGAAATAAAGATGTTCTATTTAATTGTAAATGATTGACACAGGACAAAAAACAGAATTAAGCAAAAATGAACTAAATTAAGAAACTGAATAAAACTCTATACGACCCATTTTGGACTCACTCTCAGTTTTCTAAAAAAACATAGTCCAAAATCGGACAATTTTTTTTTAATGAGTTATATGAGTATAAATGTACTTGGGGAAACATTACAACATACTACTCAAGTAAGAGACAAAAATGAGAAACTAAATCATAAATGAAGGAGCAGTTCAAGATACACAAATGTTTCAAATAATTTCATATTGTCGACGTAAAGCTTTTGTCACTTGTAGATTTACTCACAGTGAGAAGTCAAACCAACAATTTTATGCAAGTAAGATACTGTTACACAAGTAACTACTATGAAGAGTAGTGTGAAGTATGAAAATAGTTAGGCTACTCAAGTAATGTAACTGAGTAAATGTAACGAGGCCAAATACATCAAAGAATTGACTTTGAGCAACACAAACTCAAAAAGATGTGCTTCTATGTGTGTTTATTCATGACACAAACTGCGTCTCTCATCTCATCGAGATCTGACACAAACCAATAATGAGTCTCACTCACTTCACTTCAAGAACAGTGGACTGAAGCCAGGGGCTTCATAAAGGACCAAAGAGTTTCTCTAAAGTGTCTAAACTAGCTTCATGTTGTGTTTATTTTTTTAGAATGAATAATGTATTCCGATGCCTCATTATACCTCATTATGAGGCAAAACATTTTCAAATAAAAACGTACCTGTAGCACTAAAGGAGAAGCACATCTTCACGCAGTAAACTGCACTCTGGCGCTCGCTCTATCTCCCTCTCTCTCTGGTGCATGAAAGACAGAGGAGGCACGAGAACAGGAAGAGACAAGCAGCAGGTTGGGACTTCTTTTAATTTACAGACCTAATCAATTACATTCAATTACAGTTACTGCTTATTGCATACGCATAACAGTTGAACAAAGGGCACAGGGGCTGGAGCCCCCTAAAATCTACTCATGTACAGTAACATGAGGATTTGTAATTCGTTACATGCATTACATGCACCGATATTGTGCATCCTTACAAAATACATGTAAACAAGGCAGTATAGTTGCATGTGGGTGAGTATTATAGACGTTTAGACAAAAAAACATATAACACATTTTCAAAACACAAGTATGTGCGTTTCTGTTTCCCCCCGAACATTTTTCACCTCCACATTCTTCTTTTTATTTTGGAAATTCTTCACAATTTCAAAGTGCTCCACCTCTGCAGCTGCTGTCGGCTCTTTATGTTTCCTCTCCTGGCTCATGACCAGTGTGATCTGACCAGGGACGGGGTCTCTGACCTCACATCCAGTCGGGGTTATGGAGGCGTGGGCTTGTGCTCAGAGACGCTGACCTTAACCAGCAGCTCCAGTTTTAATCACTACCTGTGTCCACCTGGGCCGCCCTGACCTGCCACTCTGTAATGAGTCCAGAGACCCGCCCCCAGCAGATGAGGCTGGGACAAACTCCACCCCTTTATTCCTGCAGCTGACCACCATGATATCGAGTAGGAACACAAGTAAAGGCAAATGTTAAATATGTTTATGTCAACGATTTATTCATTTTTATGAATTTT
Organism: Eucyclogobius newberryi; assembly: GCF_026437365.1. Lineage (NCBI taxonomy): Eukaryota > Metazoa > Chordata > Actinopteri > Gobiiformes > Gobiidae > Eucyclogobius > Eucyclogobius newberryi. The sequence goes on from NW_027315823.1 coordinate 21,107,402, forward strand.
TATCATATATATTGGAGTTGGAGTTGATATAATGCTTCATAAATACAAGTGTGATACATGGTAGAAACATTTTCAAAGGTATGCGTCTGGACAAAGTTTTTTAAATTAAGACATTTCGACTGCAAAACGGACGTCTCAATTTCAAAAGTTTTATTCAGATGAAAACCTTCATTTTACATATGGAGATACTTTTGAAGTTTTTCAGTTTACAAATTTATCAATTCATTGAAAAACAGAGACAAAAAAGACTAACACTCAGTTTAGTCTTTGGAATAAGATACACATTTGAACCTTGGTTACCCATGGAATAACATCTTTCATATTGTACTCTTGGTACTCTTACCACTCATAACATGCAGGAAAAACATGTTGCATTGTATCATTATCGTTTGATTTGCGAGTTTAAACAGTGTTTGTTTATCAGCTGACATGAACTAACACAGTCCCAGTTGGACGAAGGCGTGTAATTCACTTTAAATGTGATAATACACACAGATTTTCTTTGCGGCTCTTTGTTGCCTGCGTGATTGCCTATTGTCCAGACACATCTATATCTTAAACAAAGTCTGAATATTTTATCCAGACTATCCCAACTTTTCAAATTAACTTTGACCGGGGGCGTGCTGGTGGCTTAAAGATAATCACATCAAGGGCATGGAGCTTGACCTGTTTTTGCATCAGTAAGTTTCTACTCAGAGAAAAGCACTCACTCGGCAATTGTTGTCTTGCCTTTTGTGAGAATGTGAATAGCGCCTTATTGATTGGGAGCAAAATGTTTTTAATGTTGTAGATGAGATTTCTGGATTGCAAGCTAATAGGAAGATGGAAGCTCACACCAATCTATTTTCAAGTCAAGTCCCAAATTGAAAATCTTTACAGGCATAATTAAGGCTTATCTGAAAGGAATGTCAAAACTTTTCAACTGCTCTCTTGATTTTTTTCCCCTGCCTCATCCAATCACAATTGTTATCTGTAAAAACAGAATCAGGTGTAGAATAGCAATGAGTCTGCACACAAAGTAATGCATATAAAATAGAAACCAGTATTGATGTGAGATCAAGCTTAATAGTGGTAAAAGCATTTAGCTGTAATTGTTATTGTAATGTACTTAGACATAAATTAGCTCATAAACAAGCTTAATCAACTAATTTTGTATGAAGGTGTGAGGTCTTGATGTAGTACATTAGCCGCGTCCCTGGTGGCGATTCGTCCTCTGCTGAACGACTGGGTCATTGGATTAACTATGTTGCACAAGGAGATGGGGAGTTGATCGGGTTCAGACCGAGGCTCCTCCACCGAGAAATGACCTGGATTTCAAGTAACACATGTATTTGGCATCTTTGAACTGAAGAATGTTCAACCGCTCCAAGCACATGAGCGGTTTTTGAGGTCCCGAATGCAGCAATTCATATTACAATGTCTTTATCTCTTGGAATTAAATTAAAAGTAAATACCATTTCCATATTTTGTATACCATAGTGTGTCTACATGTGCCAAATGCAGTGCAATCTATTTGTTTCATTAAACAGGGCAAATGACTACAGCCTTTGTCATATTTCATAACCCACCATTTCGCAGTGAGGTGAACACCGTGAAAATAGCATGAGATTTGGATTATAGCTCTATGTTTGTAAATAGGTTATTAAGGAATATGTTGAAAGTTGAATATATAATAAGTTTTTAACAATCTTTCAAATCAGCCTCCTGTTTACTGATAATAGTAATAGAAATGTAATAGGTCCATTTTCCCTATATTTAGTTGCTGCACATCATAATGGACCGCACCAGAATCTCATTTCCTCAAAGACGTGTCTGTATTTGCAGCTTGTGTTGAGCAGTGTATGAACAGCCTCCTTGGGTCCATGCATAATGCATAGTTGATTGTCCAAGAAGCTTGTATATTGAACTCAGTTAGGCTGATCCATGTGGGAAATTACAAGTACAGTACTTGTATTTGCTCAGCTGCTGACCGGGCATTTACTCGATTCAAGCAGGTCTATGTAATTTAGGATGGATTTGATTTAATACAAAATACTTAGACAAAATTGATGTATGAAGTTTGTGTTTATTGTTTATGGTTATAATAGTCCCCGTGGGCATTAGAACTCAATCATGAGGCTTTGAGTCCATCTGTTATGCGAGATCAATGTATTATTTTCGTCCAATAACTGGCTCATATATTTTCATCCAGTAATCCCTCATATGTGTATTTGTGTTCCAGCCGCTGAAAAAGCTCAATACAGGTCCAAATAAAATGACAAGCAAACAAAAATGCTGAATTGTCATTGATGTGTTACCATTTTGTTACTATTTTCTACTAGGCCAAACTTTATGCATGTAATGAACATAATATAATATGATGTATAAGGCTACCTCAAATAAATTGTCTGTTTGCTGTAACCCGACCCAACATTTTTCAAGTGGGTCGCACGGTAAGCAAATTCTTATTTTTTTTTACTTTGAAGGCAAAAAAAAAAAGATCAGAATTTTGCGTTATTACTCCTTTTGGGATGAAATATGTTTACCAGCATGATAAAAATATTCGACACGGCGGTTTACGAAAGACCGGTCGGTGAGTCAGCGAAATAATTGAAAAATAAAAGATTTTTCAACAAAATGCTGATAATTTTTTTTTCAGTCGGCTAGTTTCATACCGGGTCGGTCGGGTTGCGGCAAACAGACATATTATTTTGCTCAGCCTAATGTGTATATTTCTGTTAATATTTGCTCTTTAGAGGAGCATGGCTTTATTCAATCCATTATCCTGTTATCTGACCCCTGTTTTAAAAGGTTTTCTTTTCATTTATTTGAAGTCATTGAAATTAATTGCCATTGTGGTGTGGCCTAAGCAAACTTCTGAACCAAATGTTGTGGTCCAAATCCCTAGAATGGGACACAGTAGTACAGATAGCACATATAAGCACCATGCTTTTACTACACAGTGCAATTTGGTCTTTTTAATGTGGGGTGCATGCTGCTAGGTCTTTTTTCATTTTTCTCATTAGCAAGTTTTTTGTATACAGTACCAGATTTTTCCAAACCCTTTTCCTTTTCCATTCATTTTACCGCTTGTTCCCTTTCGGGGTCGCGGGTGACTGGAGCCTATCCTAGTGACTTCGGGCCTTACCCCCTGGACAGTGGCCAACTCGTCGCAGGGCCAACACAGAAACATAGACATTACAGACATTACCACTCTCACATTAGGACCAATTTAACACATACATGTCTTTGGACGGTTGGAGGAGCCGGAGAACCCGGAGAGAACCCACGGTAACACGGGGAGAACATGCAGACTCCACCCAGAGAGATCATGTGATGTTGGTCTGGTCCATGAATCGAACCCATGATCTCCTTGGGAGCGCTAACTGCCTTCGCCACCGTGCACCCTTTTCCTTCCTGGTTTAATTATTTTACTTTTCACAGAGGGGTTGTGGGTTGGTAACCAATGTGGCCAGTGTATTGTCACAGTGTAAATATTACACATCAATGACATATTGATGATAGAATCCAGTGCTTCGGTGCAATATTCAATGCTTTCACTTTTTCTTGGACATAAATTTTCCTAGGAATTGGAGAGAAACTATTTCCTCACCCATCCATTCCCCATTCCCTCTGTATTGGGCTGACATGTGCATTTCCCCCTTCTGTGTGCTTCTGTCTGCAGTTCATGTGAAGGCGGGCACCTGTGAAGTAATTGCTGCACACCGATGTTGCAACAAGAACAAGATCGAGGAGAGATCCCAGACTGTCAAGTGCTCCTGCTTTCCCGGACAAGTGGCAGGGACCACAAGAGCCGCACCATCTTGTGTAGACGGTATGTGTTTGACATTTTGGCCATTGCTGGAAATGTACTTGTTCCTTAGAGATCTAAACTGTGTTTTGGTAGAATTGTGTACACTATTTTGAAAATTATTATTAAATTGTTTAGGCTTACATAATTAGAAAAAACTTGGGTAACCTTTTCCCACTGAGCATCGATTTGCCCATAACTAACTGCCAAAGTTCGCACAAATACCCCTTTTCCATTAGCATTTATTTGGCTGCTTTAGCACAGTTCCATTTGGTGCAACCTGCTCACACCAGGTACTTTTAGTGGGGTCAGCCCTATGTTCCCGAGACCTGGGTTAGGGTTTGAGTTAAAGTTATATACTGATATATTTTATGCCATAAAACCATACATGTAAGCACAACTTTTGGGGGTGTGCCACCTGAGGCAGTGGCCTATGCGAGTATTATTGTAGTTCCCACGATCACAGAAAAGGGGGAACATAGGTACAGAGGAACATAGGTACCAGGGAATATAGGTACGCATCCCTTTTTAGTACCCTCTTCCCCCTTGAGCTAAGTCAAGCCAAGCAGGGACTAAACGTGGCGTCCACAGAGCGTCAGGCGCTGATTGGGTAAAAGTGTAATGTTTCTGCAGCAGCAGGAGACAGAACACAGCTGTGTTCTCTGTAAACAAGCTGAACACTACACAAGTTTAGAGGCTAAATTTTTTTAAAAGACATAAAAAAGACATAAAATGCAAACGACAGACATGAAAAGAGTCTTATAACATTAGTATGACCCCTGGGAGCAAAGACTAAACTGTCTGGCAAAGAAGACCCCAGACTACTATGATAAACAAAAGTTGTACTAAATCTAGCGCAGCTAGCATCAATTGTTTCCTCCTGTCTAGCGTAAAACCACTTGCTTTGAGACAACAACAAAGAAAATGAGCGGAGTGCTGCACTTCTACTTTAGATGCTGGTCCAATCTGTAGTATTTATCATTTTTGAAATGCAGTGCAGTGGTGCAGAACGTTGACTGTAAACTGCACAGGAATTGAGTTCACTGTATAATCTGCTGCAGTTTTACCGACTCTTCCAGCGTGGCTTTATAAACAAACTCACGTTAAGATCTTAATTTGCTTAATGTTTTATTTTTATAAAGCCTCTTCAAACTGGATTAATAACTATGTTTTGTGGACTGAGTGCCATTGAATTGGGGAGGAAAATACAGCAAGGGCATGGATGAGAACGCTGTAGTTTAATTCAATTCAATAACATTTTTAGGCCCGAGCGCCACAAGCTGGCGAGAGGCCTATTAATCTCGTAAGGCCGTGCAAAGCACGGCTGCAAAAGTGCGCACGAAATCGAGCGCGAAGCGCTCGCCCACTTCCAAACACTCACTAACGCACTCCTTCACTCACGCACGCCCCTTGCGTACTAATTAGTAGTAGGAAAATGGAACATTACCGTTGTAAACGGGCGAAGCCCGTGCAAAAGTGCGCACTAAACGAGCACTTTACATTGGCGGTCGTCATCCCCATATAAAGCACTCATTTGCCCTAAGTAGCTCACGAATACGTTCCCCATATCTTGCATGTTCCGTGCATATAAGCATGTAATGCAAAAAATGAACATTATTACTGTATAGAGGGCCAAAAACACAAAGTGGGCGGAGCCCACTCAAAATTAACGAAATTACCCGTCAGTGACCAGGGACCCACACTATGAGGTAGGAAAGCGCGAGCGCTTTCCGAAAATGTATAGTTTATGATATTTGAAAAATGGGAAACATTGTTTTCGCATCGGAATATTATTCTTTCTTTCTTTCTTCTTTCTTTCTTTCTTTCTTCTCGGGACCAACCCCCCTATTTTTCACCCAGTGAACATTGACGAAAAGTCACAAAAATTTGCACACCTCTAAAAATCGTGCCTCTCTACATTCTGGCTATTTCCCTTTTCTAAAATAAAAAAAATTGGCGCGTCAGCGCCCCCAAATGTACCAAAAATGCATTGAGAGATAGGAAATGACCCCAAAAAAATCTGATCGTAGAATCATGAAATTTGGCGCAGAGGTAGATGGTGACAAGAGAAGTAAAAAATATTATTACGGCAACACCGTCCACCCAACCAAATGTCGGCCATATTGGTTCAAAAATGGCTAAGCAGGACTCGGGAGTTTTTCCAAACGTGGTACTTTTACGAACTCCTCCCAGGGCGTTGGCTCTAAAAAGCTGAAATTTGGTGAAAATGCTACTGAGGAGTGGGACATCAAAAGTTATTCAAATTACATTGATACCTGCCACGGTCTCTGTGCGGCGAAGCCGCAAACTTTAGCTAGAATTTCAGAAATCTCCCAAATTTAACATTTCTGCCGTTTGCGCAGATAAAGTCCGAATTGCGTCAAATTAGAATCAGTTGTTAAACTCTTTGCGCTAAACGTACTTGAAGTGAAATAAATTAATTTGGCGCCACAGCTCCCTACAGATTTTATATGGAGGTTAAATGTTTAGTTTTGCAAAATTTTATGAAATTTGACACCACTCAATTTTAGCATCCCCATCAAAAAAGTCAACCATGTCATAATTGTTATGGTTTTGCCGTAACGATGACCGAAACCTCCCATGTTATTCCAATGGTGAAATCGCCAGAACATGTTTACACTTTAGACTTTCACAAACTCCTCCCAGGGCGTTAGCCCTATTAACCTGAAATTTGGTGAAACTCATCTTCAGGGGTGAACCGTCAAAAGTTATTAACATTTTTATTCAAAGAGTCACGGTGTCTGTGCGGCAAAGCCGCACATTTTGCCAAGAATTCAAAATAAAATAGCTTTTTGATGGTAAAACAAAGGGGAAAAGATGTGACAGCGTCACAGATTCAGCAGTAGGCGTAATAAAAGGATAATTGGGGCGCGTTAGCGCCCCCTCCTCTTGCGGCGTGGCGGCGGCGTGGCGAGGGCCGATCATTGCCGCTTGCGGCTATATTTTCAATTTATTTTTGTAACACCCAAAATCACAACAACGGTTGCCTCTGAGGGCGAGCGTTTAACTTTAGCTTAATAAAATGTATTTGTCCAAACATTCTCCATGTTTGTATCTTTCCTCTGTGTCGGTGATTTGTCTGCTTCACCCTGCTTTATTGGTGGTTACTTTGGCAGTTTTGCTGTTGTTTTATTCTTACTATATTCATCATATTGCAGCTTTTGTCATATGTTTTGGTGTATATAATATTTTTGCGCTCTTTCTACGCCCAGTTTTACCCAGCCCCACTGAGCACCAGTTGTAATGGAAATGCAATCAGGGCTGAGCCGAGTAGAGCCGAGTATACAGGCAGCCTAATAATGGAACAGGGGTATAATAGTGTTGTCACAACATTTCTGTTAATTTGTGTTATGACCCAAACAGGGTGAAAACATATTTATAAAAGGACACAGGAGACAAAATGCAAGTTTTACTCCTGCTTCTTTGAAAAGATGCAGGAGTAAAACTTGCATTAGTAAAACAAATACAGAAAACTTGCAAAAAAAATAGAAACAAAGTGACAACAGAAAGATGGACCTGGTGGGCCAGCCAAACAGAACAAACAGGAGCGTCACCGGGCCAGCCCCGTACAGGGCCGTAGAAGCTGGTGTCGACACCTCTAATTAGAAAAAATACAAAAAAACCTAGCTAAAGCCCAAACGAAAACGAAAATAGGACCACCAGTCCCACCAGGCCAAACAAAAAGCTAACGCTAACATAAAGCTACCAACCATGCGAGCCAGCAGGGAGTGGCGGCTGAGCGTGGAGCGAGCGAGTGACGAGAGTGACGACATACAAGAGAGAAGAGCAGAGAGAAGAGCAGAGAGAGAGCGCACATCCGGGCCCTCCATTTAAAGGCTCCAGGGCGTGCAAAACGGAACTGGGAGCCAATACCTATCAAAACTAGGAATATATATAAAAAGACTAATCTAAGAAACAGAACAGGAAAATATGAATACAAACAATAGGGGAAAAGGTGCTCAAACCTAACAGTTTATTACTGAAGTATATACTCGATTCTTGATACTGATTTTGATGCCACAAGGATTATTAGGTCAAAGGTTTTAGACAGTTTCAACACAAAATAATCAAACTTTCTTTATTGAACATTGTGGTCTTATACTAGTTCTGGTAAAGCTAAACTTAAAACGTTTCAGGAAGGGTCAAATTTTGTCCCGTTGAAGTGATTTTTTTGTATCAATGCTTGCTTTATCTAGTTTTGATAATAGTTTTCATATTGACTAATATCTGATTTTAGATACTTTTGAAAACTAACACAAACATCAGTTTTTATCCGCAAAATGATTTGTTGTATCCAATTGTAATAACCAGTATTTTTAAGAGACTAGTAATTCACAAAACCATGCAGAGGTTTACCTTCAGAGCCATATCACACCACTAGTTGTGGGCAATAAAACGCAGCAGGCCAGGTCATCATTTAATCAGGTCACAATCATGTCAAAAGTGGCCTCTGTTACCGGTGATTTGGTCCAATCTTCACCCATTTTGCTGTAATGGCCTTGGCACGGACTTCCTCCTTTTTTGACAGCTCTCCTTTAACTTAAAACCACTGCTGTTTCTCCAGTGTGGGCTGTCTTACATGTCCACCTCCACAGTAGCCTTTATTACCGCTGTTAGATAAACCCCCGCTCACTCCTCACACTAGAGCTGACATTGACCCGGAGCTTGTAATTCAGACCAGGAAACATGTGGACCAAGAGTGACAGGTCCTAAAGGGGCATTTGAGGTTTTGTAGTTACATTTTCACACTCAGTTGAATAGTGAATAGTTGTCAGTGTGTTGTCTTTAACCGAGTAATTAGCTACGTCAGTGTTTCTGGATCTGCTTGAGATTATTTTAATATTTTCCATCAGAACAACAGACATCTTTTGATTTAATCACATGTATTGTACAGCACTAATAAACACAAGTCCATCAATATGTCACTCCACAGCACAGTAGCTATACTTTCAGAGACTACTTATAGTAATTAATGTATCAGGGCACTATGATTTCACTGCCCCAAAATTACCAAAAACGTACACACTATTTTCAAGACTATGTTAGAACAACTCAATGAAGATTGTAACTTTGAATGACAGGTCACATTAACATTTCATAAGAAAGCTGTTCTGGTTATGTTCTAAAGATAGGTTTCTATATTTAGATTTACTGATCACTGTTGCAGTTGCAGGAAAAATCTTCCTACTGGTTCAGAGCCTTATAGTGAAATGAAGATTTCCCTGACAGCTGGACTTTAGAATATATTTACCGTTGTCCATGTTTTTGTCTGTTTTTCCAGCCTCCATAGTTGCACAGAAGTGGTGGTGCCAGATGCATCCATGCATGGACGGGGAGGAGTGTAAAGTATTGCCAGATCTCAAAGGATGGAGCTGCAGTACAGGAAACAAAGTTAAGACGACCAAGGTGAGCTCAGTCACACAGCATATCGGATCTATATTTAACAGCAGTCACACAGCACACAGTGACTACACCAAGGTTACTGTGCTGTGAAACACCAGATTATCAACGCTCAACAAGGAGGACTGCAAAAGATGACAACTCATGACCCTTACATAATTGAAAAGTACGAAACAAGTGTTTGAAAAAGAAGTAAATGAAAGAAAGAGGGCAGTGGGAAATGCTTCTTGAGTCGAGAGCAGAGCGGAGCAGGGCAGGTCTCAGAGTGTGAGGGGGAGGGGCGGGTCACAAGGGAGAGCGAGAAAAGAGTTTCATCAAACGATCAGAGCACCAACGAGCTGCAGTGAGTTCAACCAGTCATTCCTTCACTTTGTACTTTATACTTTGACTTATGTTCCACTAGAATCACCACAGATACACTAAACTGCACTGTGATTAGATATTCACAAGAACTATGTAGAGCATTTTGTAGTTAATTGGGTTCAGTCATTTTTAAGAGTTGGTAGTGGAATAATGTTCAGTAGTGTAGTGTACATATTAAAATATATTGTGATAAGAACGATATCAAACTATTTTCAAAACGTTTGCAACTTATTTAAAGGTGGTATGGACGATTTTTTTCAGCAATTTTTTTTATCATATTTCCTCATGGCGTGGATAAATCATTTGTCCTGCCACGTATCAATTATAAAACACACCTACCGCTCACCTGCAGCCGTGTCAGGCTCGTCCCCATGTTTCCGCGTGCCTAAGCGCATGGATCTATCATAATATAGTTCCCTCAGTGAACAGGGCAAAATGAAGACGGAGAAAGACAGTTCGAGTTGACGCAGAAGTGGACAGAAATCTACGGGAGACGAGCGATGCGATGCGCTCCGTTGCGCTAATAAACAAACGCACGTGTGTGTTGTGTCAGTCCGCACGGGGGAGTGCGCATGCGCACTTCCGCCTGCGTTCTCAAATCGCCGAAAATCGTCCATACCGCCTTTAACTTCAATTCATTTTTATTGCTTTGTATTTATTCAGTTTACAGTAATTTTGTCTCAGCTGAACCCAATGATTTGGACATTTTGGTTTATACTAAATGTACTATTAGCATGTGCTGTGCCGTGCAATTATATTTCATATACATTGAACAGTAAAATCAGAAACATGCGTATAAATGAATAATATTATAATGCTAGTCTTGAGAGAAGTCATTGCGATGCTGCTGAGCATCACAATGCTGAGCTGAAAGGTGCACTATGTAACCTTACTTATACAAGTTATTACTTCGCCAGGAATGCAAGGCATTTAACATATTCATACATACACGGAGACAAGCAGGTGATGCCTAGAGAGGCATAATAAGAAAGCACAAATCAAGGTATTCATCAATAAAAAGATCTATAATGGAATAAATGCCAGATGGACATGTTTAATGCCCTACTGTGGAATATTCGAGGCAAAGCAATTACGTCTCTCTCAGCAGTAAAATTATATTGTACATCTTTAAATAGATGATCTGGTCCAAATGCAACATCAGAATGGATCTAATGAAGTCCACACTTTGTGCATTAACTTCATGATGTAAACCATGGAATCAGCCCAGCGTGGATATTGAATGTGCCCGATAGCGGTTAATAAACTGTTACATGGCCTAAAGTACTGATATAGTATGTGATATCAATCTCAAAGGATTAATTGGAGTATGAGAATGGTTTGTACAGACATTGTGACATTTATTAAACTATTAAATCAAATGCCTAGTATGTCATTTTACATTTGAGCACCAATTGGCAATTAAATAGCAATTGCACAATTTGCCAGAAAGCTTATTAGCAATTAAAATGTCATTTGCTGCCCTCATCAATAACCAGTGAATTAATTTCAGACTTTTGTCACTATGATCTGAGCTTGTTTATGACACAAAACTGAATACATAGTGTCACGATTATTCATGAAAATACATGATGTGCCATATTATGCAATGCAACCAGGCATTTGTCTTGTTTCTGCATGGACCCACTGCATGCTATTATACCAAAATCAGTTTGCCGGTCTGGACCCTGTGCCAGATTTATTCATCTGAAGCTAATGAGATACAAAAACACACACATTACAGTAGGTTCACTTGAGTTACACTATGGCTAATCTGTATCACATACATGTTATAAGGAGTTGTTTTCTAAGAGACCAATACAAATTGTAAGTTCAAGTGACAAACAGGATACATTGCCTGTGCAATTCACTAACACAAGAAAACAAAGGGGAAAGTGTAGCACAATATGTTATGTTATGTATACTTCGAACTGTTGCATTTCCTCCTAATATCCAGGAGGATATTTCTGTCAAGTATGTGTCTTACCTACTTAAAAGACTCAGGCACACTAGCATACAATTTGAGACATATATGGGTCTAAATATAGCGTGGCAATTTTGAAAACAAAAGGATTTCTGTTTTTTGAAAGATACAGAGTGGGATGAGCAAAACACACTTAAACGTTAAAAGTGCTATCAGAAGAAAAACTAAGGTAAGATATATGAAATATATGAAATCAAAACTCCTTTTAGGAATTGTTTGTGTGGTGTCAGAGATGCTAAGCTAACTCTCACACAGCCCAAGTGAATGATTCTGATGTCTGGGTTCAGGGTGTGGATGCGTGCTTTGGTTCGGGGTGTGGATGCGTGCTTGGGTTGATTGTGTGGATACGTACTTAGGTTCATGGTGTGGATGCGTGCTTGGGTTCAGCGTGTGGACGTTTGCTTGGATTCGGGGTGTGGACACGTGCTTGGGTTCGGGGTGTGGATGCTTGATTGGGTTCGGGGAGTGGATGTGTGTTGGTTCGGGGTGTGGATGCATGCTTTGGTTTGGGGTGTGGATGCGTGATTGGTTTATGGTGTGGATGCGTGATTGGGTTTGGGGTGTGGATGCGTGCTCGGGTTCAGGGTGTGGATGTGTGCTTGGGTTCAGGGTGTGGATGCGTGCTTGGTTTGGGGTGTGGATGCATGCTCGGGTTCAGGGTGTGGATGCGTGCTTGGGTTAAGGGTGTGGATGTGTGCTTGGGTTAAGGGTGTGGATGCGTGCTTGGGTTAAGGATGTGTATGCGTGCTTGGGTTCGGGGTGTGGATGCATGCTTGGTTTGGGGTGTGGATGCATGCTCGGGTTCATGGTGTGGATGCGTGCTTGGTTTGGGGTGTGGATGCATGCTTGGTTTGGGGTGTGGATGCATGCTTGGTTTATGGTGTGGATGCGTGATTGGGTTCAGGGTGTGGATGCATGCTTGGGTTCGGGGTGTGGATGCATGCTCGGTTCGGGGTGTGGATGCATGCTTTGGTTTGGGGTGTGGACGCGTGCTTGGTTTATGGTGTGGATGTGTGTTGGTTCGGGGTGTGGATACATGCTCGGGTTCAGGGTGTGGATGCGTGCTTGGGTTCAGGGTGTGGATGTGTGCTTTTTTTTGGGTGTGGATGCATGCTTGGGTTCGGGGTGTGGATGCGTGCTTGGGTTAAGGGTGTGGATGTGTGCTTGGGTTAAGGGTGTGGATGCGTGCTTGGGTTAAGGGTGTGGATGCGTGCTTGGGTTCGGGGTGTGGATGCATGCTTGGTTTATGGTGTGGATGCGTGATTGGGTTCAGGGTGTGGATGCATGCTTGGGTTCGGGGTGTGGATGCATGCTCGGTTCGGGGTGTGGATGCATGCTTTGGTTTGGGGTGTGGACGCGTGCTTGGTTTATGGTGTGGATGCGTGATTGGGTTCAGGGTGTGGATGCATGCTTGGGTTCGGGGTGTGGATGCATGCTCGGGTTCAGGGTGTGGATGCGTGCTTGGGTTCAGGGTGTGGATGCATGCTCGGGTTCAGGGTGTGGATGCGTGCTTGGGTTCAGGGTGTGGATGTGTGCTTGGTTTGGGGTGTGGATGCGTGCTTGGGTTAAGGGTGTGGATGTGTGCTTGGGTTAAGGGTGTGGATGCGTGCTTGGGTTAAGGGTGTGGATGCGTGCTTGGGTTCGGGGTGTGGATGCATGCTTGGTTTGGGGTGTGGATGCGTGCTTGGTTTGGGGTGTGGATGCATGCTCGGGTTCATGGTGTGGATGCGTGCTTGGTTTGGGGTGTGGATGCATGCTTGGTTTGGGGTGTGGATGCATGCTTGGTTTATGGTGTGGATGCGTGATTGGGTTCAGGGTGTGGATGCATGCTTGGGTTCGGGGTGTGGATGCATGCTCGGTTCGGGGTGTGGATGCATGCTTTGGTTTGGGGTGTGGACGCGTGCTTGGGTTCATGGTGTGGATGCGTGCTTGGTTTGGGGTGTGGATGCATGCTTGGTTTGGGGTGTGGATGCGTGCTCGGGTTCATTGTGTGGATACGTACTTAGGTTCATGGTGTGGATGCGTGCTTGGGTTCAGCGTGTGGACGTTTGCTTGGATTCGGGGTGTGGACACGTGCTTGGGTTCGGGGTGTGGATGTGTGTTGGTTCGGGGTGTGGATGCGTGATTGGGTTCGGGGTGTGGATGCGTGCTCGGGTTCAGGGTGTGGATGCGTGCTAGGGTTCAGGGTGTGGATGCATGCTTGGGTTCAGGGTGTGGATGGGTGCTTGGTTTGGGGTGTGGATGCATGCTCGGGTTCAGGGTGTGGATGCGTGCTTGGGTTCAGGGTGTGGATGCATGCTCGGGTTCAGGGTGTGGATGCGTGCTTGGGTTCAGGGTGTGGATGTGTGCTTCGTTTGGGGTGTGGATGCATGCTTGGGTTCGGGGTGTGGATGCGTGCTTGGGTTAAGGGTGTGGATGCGTGCTTGGGTTAAGGGTGTGGATGCGTGCTTGGGTTCGGGGTGTGGATGCATGCTTGGTTTGAGGTGTGGATGCGTGCTTGGTTTGGGGTGTGGATGCATGCTTGGGTTCATGGTGTGGATGCGTGCTTGGTTTGGGGTGTGGATGCATGCTTGGTTTATGGTGTGGATGCGTGATTGGGTTCAGGGTGTGGATGCATGCTTGGGTTCGGGGTGTGGATGCATGCTCGGGTTCAGGGTGTGGATGCATGCTTGGTTTATGGTGTGGATGCGTGATTGGGTTCAGGGTGTGGATGCATGCTTGGGTTCGGGGTGTGGATGCATGCTCGGGTTCAGGGTGTGGATGCATGCTTTGGTTTGGGGTGTGGACGCGTGCTTGGGTTCATGGTGTGGATGCGTGCTTGGTTTGGGGTGTGGATGCATGCTTGGTTTGGGGTGTGGATGCGTGCTCGGGTTCATTGTGTGGATACGTACTTAGGTTCATGGTGTGGATGCGTGCTTGGGTTCAGCGTGTGGACGTTTGCTTGGATTCGGGGTGTGGACACGTGCTTGGGTTCGGGGTGTGGATGTGTGTTGGTTCGGGGTGTGGATGCGTGATTGGGTTCGGGGTGTGGATGCGTGCTCGGGTTCAGGGTGTGGATGCGTGCTAGGGTTCAGGGTGTGGATGCATGCTTGGGTTCAGGGTGTGGATGGGTGCTTGGTTTGGGGTGTGGATGCATGCTCGGGTTCAGGGTGTGGATGCGTGCTTGGGTTCAGGGTGTGGATGCATGCTCGGGTTCAGGGTGTGGATGCGTGCTTGGGTTCAGGGTGTGGATGTGTGCTTCGTTTGGGGTGTGGATGCATGCTTGGGTTCGGGGTGTGGATGCGTGCTTGGGTTAAGGGTGTGGATGCGTGCTTGGGTTAAGGGTGTGGATGCGTGCTTGGGTTCGGGGTGTGGATGCATGCTTGGTTTGAGGTGTGGATGCGTGCTTGGTTTGGGGTGTGGATGCATGCTTGGGTTCATGGTGTGGATGCGTGCTTGGTTTGGGGTGTGGATGCATGCTTGGTTTATGGTGTGGATGCGTGATTGGGTTCAGGGTGTGGATGCATGCTTGGGTTCGGGGTGTGGATGCATGCTCGGGTTCAGGGTGTGGATGCATGCTTGGTTTATGGTGTGGATGCGTGATTGGGTTCAGGGTGTGGATGCATGCTTGGGTTCGGGGTGTGGATGCATGCTCGGGTTCAGGGTGTGGATGCGTGCTTGGGTTCAGGGTGTGGATGCGTGCTTGGGTTCAGGGTGTGGATTACAATAACTGTTAAATCTGCATTAGAATGGTATGTATTGTTATGTTATGCTGCTACATAATATTGTTTACAATATCATTTTAGCATTTAAACCGTGCAGAAATATTGTATAGATATAGCAGGAAAGTCAAGTGGAGATTTTGGAAATAAGTTCTGCCCGGACCCTAGACTCAGAGCTGATCATTTAGAAGAGAGAACGGCACTGATGAGGTGGTGAAGGAGCGGAGGCACAATGAAGACTGTTTAAATGTAGCTGGCTGCGGCAGAGGTTTGAGCAGTAGTAATACATGAACAAGTGAGATAATGTACACTGCAGAAGCAGAGGATTCCAAAAAAAATCGTTTTAGTTTAATGTACTCTTTGGAAAACATCAATGTCTAATTTCTGACCCATAATGCAATAGCAGGCACAATGCTTGGGTTCGGGGTGTGGATGCATGCTCGGGTTCAGGGTGTGGATGCGTGCTTGGGTTCAGGGTGTGGATGCATGCTCGGGTTCAGGGTGTGGATGCGTGCTTTGGTTTGGGGTGTGGACGCGTGCTTGGTTTATGGTGTGGATGCGTGATTGGGTTCAGGGTGTGGATGCATGCTTGGGTTCGGGGTGTGGATGCATGCTCGGGTTCAGGGTGTGGATGTGTGCTTGGGTTCAGGGTGTGGATGCATGCTCGGGTTCAGGGTGTGGATGCATGCTTGGGTTCAGGGTGTGGATGTGTGCTTGGTTTGGGGTGTGGATGCATGCTTGGGTTCGGGGTGTGGATGCGTGCTTGGGTTCAGGGTGTGGATGCGTGCTTTGGTTTGGGGTGTGGACGCGTGCTTGGTTTATGGTGTGGATGCGTGATTGGGTTCAGGGTGTGGATGCATGCTTGGGTTCGGGGTGTGGATGCATGCTCGGGTTCAGGGTGTGGATGTGTGCTTGGGTTCAGGGTGTGGATGCATGCTCGGGTTCAGGGTGTGGATGCATGCTTGGGTTCAGGGTGTGGATGTGTGCTTGGTTTGGGGTGTGGATGCATGCTTGGGTTCGGGGTGTGGATGCGTGCTTGGGTTAAGGGTGTGGATGTGTGCTTGGGTTAAGGGTGTGGATGCGTGCTTGGGTTCAGGGTGTGGATGTGTGCTTGGGTTCGGGGTGTGGATGCGTGCTTGGGTTAAGGGTGTGGATGTGTGCTTGGGTTAAGGGTGTGGATGCGTGCTTGGGTTCAGGGTGTGGATGTGTGCTTGGTTTGGGGTGTGGATGCATGCTTGGGTTCGGGGTGTGGATGCGTGCTTGGGTTAAGGGTGTGGATGTGTGCTTGGGTTCGGGGTGTGGATGCGTGCTTGGGTTCGGGGTGTGGATGTGTGTTGGTTCGGGGTGTGGTCTGAGGAGGCTGCTGGGTGAGGGAGGGCTGGACATGCAGGCCATCCATCACGACCTCATGTTTGACTCACCAAACGCCTATAGTTGAGCTGCCTCTTCCATTATTCATTGCTACAGGAGGCCTGGACAGAGTAGAGCTTTTTATTTTAGCCGGGTTAATAATTCATGGCCTTGCACACAGCCACGGGAAAGCAGAAACAGAGGAGCAGACATGCAGGGGTCCAGGTGGCTAGTAGGACCTGTCAGAACCTAGACCTTTTCTTGATTTGTGAGTCGGCGGGGTGCCTGGTCGCCTCCCATTGAGAGGCAGCAGAGGTGGCTTGTGTTTGCCAGAGGGGCTTTACCCAAGCTTCCTGGACAGTTAACATCATTCTGCGGAGTGGTGCTCTGGTGCCACATAGAATCTGGTTCAGGAGCACAAAAACACTGGGCCTTTTGTTCTCACTGAAGTCAAAAGGCTAATATAGTGTGCAGGAAAATAGTTTGACTGATTATGAGAGTTTAAGGCGCTAACATTAAGTGTTCATTAGTGTCATTTACTCTCACAAACATAAAGGTGCTGTGACACATTTTGTCAGTTTTTTGCAGGGGACCAGGCAGTTGTGACTAAGTAGGCTGCCAGTATCATGTGTGAGGTGTGTAAGGATAATGCAATGTAAAGTAGTGTTTTATTTGACTTATTAGACATAAATGCCATTGATGCTGACATATTTTCAAAACAAAATCGAATGACAAAGTGCAAACATTGATTAGCTATAGTTTAAACAAAAATGGACCCATTTAAAATTGAACTATACAGTATCTCTGAATCGATATCTATGTTGGCCAAAATGAAAATAGGTTTGCTCATGTGCCTCAATAAATCCTTCTCCTTTAATGCTCACTGTTGGCGTTGTTGATAAAGAATAATGGTGCCATTTCACCTCATGATAAACACTCATCAATAAATCATGTGCTTTAACACTCCACTGTCGTCTGTGTACAAACCCAGTTGTTCCCCCTCTGTCTGCATGTCCACCAGCAATAGTTTTATAGTCTTGCTGGTAATGTCAGGAATTATAACCCCAGCAGGTCCTGTGCTTCCCTTCCTATCAATCAGAGGGCACAGGGCAGAAAACACAAAGGCACCACACTTGACAGGTGCTATGGCTCTTTAAGGGGGTGTGTGAGGAGCAGCTGATGGACAGCTGTCAGCAGCAGACTTCTCTCATAGATCTAATAAAATATACCTGCCTTCAAATGCTGTGGCTGTGTGAACAGGGATAGGAATGACAATGAAAACTCTTCTAGCAGACAAATGGAGTCAAAGCCTTTACAAGTACGCAGCTATTAGCTTTGCCTGTTTGAATGTATTGTTATTGTAATCCCAACATCATGTCCACTATGATCATCATCAGTCTAGATTCTTGTACGAGTCCCTCAGTGTAGTTACAATAACTGTTAAATCTGCATTAGAATGGTATGTATCATTATGTTATGCTGCTACATAATATTGTTTACAATATCATTTTAGCATTTAAACCGTGCAGAAATATTGTATAGATATAGCAGGAAAGTCAAGTGGAGATTTTGGAAATAAGTTCTGCCCGGACCCTAGACTCAGAGCTGATCATTTAGAAGAGAGAACGGCACTGATGAGGTGGTGAAGGAGCGGAGGCACAATGAAGACTGTTTAAATGTAGCTGGCTGCGGCAGAGGTTTGAGCAGTAGTAATACATGAACAAGTGAGATAATGTACACTGCAGAAGCAGAGGATTCCAAAAAAAATCGTTTTAGTTTAATGTACTCTTTGGAAAACATCAATGTCTAATTTCTGACCCATAATGCAATAGCAGGCACAATGCACCACACACGCTATAACCCTGTAGACATTTTGCATGCACAATTATTATTTCTGTGTGTTTAATAAGCAAAGTGTCGTAGCGCATAGCAAGCAGGGAAAGCAAATGTATTCCATTCTATGTCTGCAATTTGCAGTTGTAACCATAGTCCAATCTTTATGTGGGTTATAGATAGATTCCAGACCACAGACAAAATCATTTTCTTGCTAACTCTCGGCTCTCTTGAGTCTATCTTCACACTTCTGGACTGTACAACTGGTAACCTGAAGCCAGCAGGATTATTAGATGTGCTGAAGGTTATTTGACTATAACTTTAAAAAATAACCTCTTTTTGAAGGTTATACAACCATTGTCTATGTAATTGATAATGGTGTTCAGCACATTTGGATTCAGTCCACATTGTCGGGCCCAGCACCTCCACACAAACACACATTTGTAGGATTATGGTCCATGCATTATGGATCAGAACATTAAAATCAGAAAATATTGGTATGGGAAAAAATCACAAACTAGGAATTTATTTAGGCAGAAAATCTGTAAAAAGCCACAATATAAGAATCAATAAATAATAATAATAATACTTATAATTAGCATGTGTCATAAAAACAAATTATCAAATGGCCCTAGGGCAGTGTAATTAATCGATTTCTTTAATTGAGATTTCTAAAAATATACATTTTTTAATCGAAAGGTGTCCAGCCAATCCTCTGTCAGTAAAAGTTCAGAATTATGATGAACAAATGTGACCATTTTTTGTGATTAAAAGTCTACAATGTAGAACAATTTTCAGTTGTAGTCATCTGGTCTCTGTTTTTTAGGAAAAAACAAAACTGAATCTTTTTCTACAATGGAAGACTCCTGGACGAATGAGGGATTACACCAAAAAAAAGTCTACAATGTTTATGTTCAGAAAATTAAAATCCAATCAAAACAATTATATATATAGATTGATCTCAATTGAGATCAATCTATACATTCTTTTTTTCTTATCTCCAAGGCTTAAGTGATCGTCACTTTCTTTTCAATATAGGTATATGTACATTTGCAAGGACCGGCAGCAAAAGTGCTATTAAAGTATGCTTTCAGAAACAACTTAAATGTGAAAGGGAAAAGCTGATGT
The DNA here is from genome assembly GCF_026437365.1 of Eucyclogobius newberryi. NCBI lineage: Eukaryota > Metazoa > Chordata > Actinopteri > Gobiiformes > Gobiidae > Eucyclogobius > Eucyclogobius newberryi. The sequence goes on from NW_027315823.1 coordinate 21,126,969, forward strand.
GCTGAGTGTTTCATGAAAGAGACATGGCTAAGACGGCGTTAGACATTTCGACGTCAATAGAAAGCTGAGAGAGGAGAACTAAATCATTCTATTGATGATTGATTCACTTTTACGGCCCATTAGAACAGAGCTGTCGGCCCATATTGATCATACCATTTGGCATTTTGAAGCCACATTGACGCCTAATATGATCCCATAAACAAGACAATTAAAATATTCCAAATGTTTAGGGTTTTATTGTGTGTTATTGTATGTTTGTATGTGTGTATGTGAAGGATTTGGACAGGGACTTCTTGCTTCAGTAGCTGCTGATCAAAGCTGGGGTCTTAGTTTCTTTGTCAATAGGACTTTGAACCTGTGGCTGACCAGTCAAGTGTGCGCTTTCATCCCCAAACAGCTTAAGCATCAAACTGCATGACGCTTTTATTCTCCAGATGTTCTTTTGTGTGTTTACTCAACGATACCCGAGTTACACACCGCCATGATAATTGCGTTGATAAGACTTTGTAGCTGCTTTTTCTGATAGACCACCATCCTTTTAATCAAAAAATCAATACATTTAGTTTCTACAGCATGAATATATTTCAACTGATCCTCATGTTATGCACCTTTCATCCAATAGCTACAGTTGTTCACATTCCCATTTGGTATTTGGCTTGGGCAACATGACCAAACATTTCATACAAAAGTTGTAAAACATTGTCTCCTCAAGTCTGAACTCTGCTCCAAACCAAACGATTTCACTGACAGAGCATTGGCTGTTGATTAAAAAGACCCGAGCGTATTGTTGATGATTTGAAATGACTTGAATCTTGATCTTAATTCAACATTTGATTAATTGCGCCTTGCTCTTCATATTTTACTGCTCTTGTCTCAGTCCTGGTCTCGAATCAGTTGTACTTAGGGACAATGAATGACTTCATAATTCATGGGACTTTTTTAGTTTATGTATTTGTGGGACTAAACAAGCACTGTAACAATTTATCTTGATTTAGATTTTGATGTATTTATTTGTCTAGTGTGTGAATGAATGTGTAATATGGGACTATCACTCTCAAACTGCAAATAAAATTGAATTAAAAACACCCTTTAACCTGACAAATACAATAAAATTACACAATCCTTTTTTAATTTTTATGTTCATTAGCTAATTGTAAACAAGCACAGAGACATACACTTACAGAACATATTGGAACATGGAGAGTGCTGCTTTGCACGTTCACTTTTGTGTTTTTGGAGTCAATGCAGAAACGATATACAACTGGAATTGGATTTTGCCTTTTCAATGAGACATAATATAAAAACAACATTCCCTGGTAATTCAAGAGTGTTATCCCCTCCACTGTTACACATACGGCTTATTCCACATCAACGAGAAAAAGCATCAACCCAAAACTTAAAGTGAGGGTAGAACAAAACTGCATCTATCAATCTGACCTATTAATATTCATGAGAGGTGTGAGACTACTTAATGCCAGCAGTGTGCCATCATGAATAATAACTCCTGTCTGAAATCTCTGAGCCCCATGTTCATGGCATTATGTCGACTTCTGGCCATGCTTCGTTTTTTCTTCTTCTTTCTCCTTTTGTCGCAGATGTTTGAATCATAATACTGGCCAACTGGGAATACACGCAAACTTCTTTGACATATTTGTGCTTGCAATTGTAAAATGGGCCCAGCAATGACTTGCAGCTGATTTCATGGGCGACACCAGCAGCTGGTGAGGCAGCTTTGATGGCATGTTAGCATGTCAGGACGGCACCCTGCGAAAAATAGTAAACATCAACAGCGTTGTTGCTTTTATTAAGGCCCCAGTAATACAGATGTTTTATACTTTTGAATACATTGAATTGAATTGAATGTATACTTTGGTAATCAATAAAATACTTAAGGAGATACTACAGGTTTGTTTGTTTGTTTGTTTTTTTCTGCTATTGCAACATATATGCTGTCACATGAAAATAACTAAATTGTCCAATCTGTTTTTAAATCTATTTCATTAATTTATTTAATCCACTTCCATCTTTCGATGTATTTGGGACATTGTAATTTGTTTCCTACATAGCGGCATAAAGGTCCTCCCTCACAGTCGCACTTACAGATACCAAACTTCAGAATATCATACTTTACAAGATATTGATGGATCGTACTTAAGGATTTTGTTGATATATCATTCTAATTCTGATTTATTCAAGTTTTAATTAGGCCAAATTTAAATGTTTTGGTCAATTTCCACTCAGGTCTAGTTAATTACTCACTGTGTATAGATCTGTAACTAATATGTCAACAAAATGAAGCAGGACATCTAAACCTGTCTCAATACATTTTCAGATGTATTTGTCCCAAATATGTGAAATGTTGGCAATTTTTTACACATAAAATTTTTTATGTATGTTTGCAGTGTCTTGCAGATACGATTTGTCTCATTTTAAAACATACTCATGGGGGGAACTAAATTACTTTATCTACAAGAATAACTGTTTTTTAAAGCAAAATGTCGAGCAACAAAATCAAAAAACAGTTTCCTGACCTGAAAGTGTCTAATAAACTGTGTCAAACATCAGATAGCCCAAGTTTTACCACCATTTTCTGTCAACTTTAATGAGCCATCTCCGTTATATCCTCCACGCCCACTCAGACCACTGATATATTCTTCTTCTGTGTCCAAAACTCATTTTTCTTCTCTTTTCTTTTTAGGTCACGCGGTAGTTGTCTGCGTCTGGGACTTTTTTGGAACAAGACTCCAGTTTCTTTGGCCACCACTGCAGGACATTTGGATAATGACATGTTTTTGGAGGAGCAGTGGAAAACTTAATGGGACCAAATGGGGAATGATTTCGAACATAACACTGGACAAACGCAGAACCGCGGAGCAAAGAATGAGAAAAGAATACAGTGTCATCCATCCAGTAGCCGGACTGTGCTGCCCACCAAATGTCTCTTTGTATTATAGCTCTATTGAACTGTGAGACTCATGAAGATATTTAACAGACTGGGGATTTCTCTACCCTTACAACCAACCTAGTGATGTGAAACTACTTTTGTGTTCTTTTCATGCTGACAAAGAGGCCTCGGACTCAAAAATAATGCATATCTGTGTCGAAGATCTCGTAAAAGATCATAAGCATTTGTTTCCTTTAAGCCTTATGGAGCAGACGTTTCTTCTGTTTGCTCATATAAATCTAGCGTTAAGTGTTTGGCTTACGTTTGGTTAGAATCTCCAAGTCTTATTTTCGTAGCATCAAAAATATGTAAGATTATTTGAAGTGGTCAAAGCAGCGGAAATCTGCCAAACATGTTTTAAAAATGTATCTCTTGTTTTCAATTCCAGAAGATGACCGTTGATTACAAATGTCGATATTATATCAATAAATCTAATTAAATTATGATGATTAAGATGTTTGATGATTACGTTTTTCACTCACTTGAACTGCTTTCTGTGGCGCGCGGGATCGTAATGCAACAACAGGGACCGCTTGAATTCAAATCTGCTGGTCAGTTAAATATTTTGGATTTATTAGTTTGTTTTTTGGGCCTGAAGGCTTCCTTTGAGAGCACGGATGAAGCGTGAATTAGGGAGACAAAGGGGAGAGACGTTCAGCAATCATTTGACGCAAGATAAAACGCACAAAAAACCGCTAGCATCTAATTAAGGCTGCAGTAATGATAGAAGAGGATGAAATCAGCAGATGCAGAAATAGGTTGTGTTTGAACAAGATTAAAAAGAGATTGTCCCTGCGGTTCTCCCTAAAATGTACAAAGCCATCTGAAATCTGGTCCATGGAGATGCTGATAATTAGCTCACTTCTTTAAGCAACCCAAATCCCACTTGATTCATTTCCAAACGTGACTTTTCATCGGAGTTTGCTTTTATTGTCTTTCACAGTAACACAAGTGACACTGGCCTTCACCTACACCAGGATGTTTGCTGTGTAAAGTCTGTGCAATCTCAAGCTTCTTTACTGCATGTCAATAAGAGCTTTGAGGAGACAAACTCTGGTAGAAAACAACGACAGAATCAGAGGTAATTCCTGTGTTTAAAAAATGTTTTGTCATTTTATAGGCCGCAGCAATCTTCAAAATACAATTCACCCTGGAGAGACAAAGAGACCACGAGAATGGACTGTTTAGCAAGCTTTATTCGCGAGTTATTTGGTGCTCAGACCCCGGCGGAAGACGTTGCAATCATGGGCACTCCATGATCTATTTGTATTAGATGTCTCCCCCCGGAGCCTGGAGACTGGTGGTGGTAGATGTGAGGAGGAGGTAGAGGATGAGGGGAATGTAGAGGAGGAGCTGAGGAGGTGGTGGGTCGCAGTACGGTTTGAGTGGCCGAGCCATCTGCCTGAGGGCTTAAATGTGACCGCCTGGGCGCTGATTGGGAGCAGGGAGGAGTCACTTGAGAGCGTTGATTGGGGATGAGGAGCAGGTGCGAGGGCCATGGTACAGACGCCCCCTGACCTTTCACCCTACTTCTTTGGCCAGGAAAAACTGCATAACCTCTTTGGGATAAGCGCAGAAACCTGGGAGAGTCCATGGTGAAGGAGGGATCTGACTCTCACAGACGGACAGGCGGGCGCCCGCTTGAGTGCGATGATGGCGCTTGGGAGAGGGGTCCTTCCATGGTGGTCTTGACGTAGATGGGTGGAGTTAGGTCTTCCAGGCTGAATTTACGCAGGCTTCATTTGTTATATTGTGACCATTCTGAGGGAGGAGCCTGTCTCCATTTCGGCATTTTGGTCGGATCTGTGGAGAGGCGACCATGCTCACAGTAAGTGAGCATGGTCATAATATATATATATATATTTATATATATATATATATATATATATATATATATATATATATATATGAGCAATAAAAATATATGTTTAATGTAATTAATTAATATAATTGCCATGGACACAAGCAGGTGGCAACATAACTGTTTAACTTCAACTGCACTGGTCTTACCACTTTTCATGACACTTGCAACAGTCTGAAGTACAGCAAGTACCAAAGACACTCTGGAGCAACACAAAATTCATTATACCCACTCTTTAGAAAGTCTAGGCTTCTGCTTATATGGAATTGCACATTTTGTAAGTCAATTTCCGTGCGTAATTGAAACAGCACATCCTCTACTTCTTATACTAAACATAATTTAATTAAGCAAAAATGGCAAGGCTGGTTTTCAAATATCAGACCCAAGGGAGAAGCGCTGAAGGCTAGGAGTGTGCTGCAGTTAGCGGTGCAGGTTGCCTCTTGTTTGGTTTGAAATAATTAAATTACAGTAATGACTAATTTCTCATTCCTGCACGCAATTCGCCGGAGACCACCATGGATTTAGTAAAGAGCTGGCCATGAATTACAAATAGTGAATGACTGAGGAAAGGCTACATGATTATACAGAGTGATTCAAAAGTGCATTAATAAAACAATAGAGAAACATTGCTAAATCATTTGAGATAAAGGCTATTTGCATAATTCATTAAGATTAATCAGACCAGGCAATCCTGCACAGAGCTGGAAGGGGAGCAGGGAGCAGACATGAATCTGTTCCCCTGGAAGAACCCTTTCTATCTACAAACAATGAGACAAATCTACCCTTGGATCGCAGAATTAACCTCTGCTCCCGACAGCCCCTGCAGTGTTGGAACACAATTCCTGCGTCATTTACCTTTATGTGGAACGATTTTCTTTTAATAATGAAAACTCTTTTCATACCAGCCTCCTCTGGGCTTTGTTGTTCTGCCATGAAAGAGCTTCACTAAAGTTAGATGAAAATGGGTTCTGCGTGATTGGAAACCACAGAGTGGAGGAGAGATGGCTGTTTGACTGCAGCTGAAAGCACAAAAAGACAAGGGATGCATGCAAATAAAAATGTATCCAGTCTGCGAATCATGAATACAACCAAATGTTAATAATCTCAACCTAAATCAGAATAATATCACAGCAAAGCACCCAATGGTCAGGTCGATATAATATGCGGTTTCAGACATGGGGCTGGCTTCCTCCTAATTTTCCCCTTCACGTGGAATTCAAACTGTGAGACTCTACACAATATTCAGTAGAGCAGAAATCCATTAACTACAATATAACCATTCTTCAGATAAATTATCATCTTGTGTGCTCACTTGATTTGACAATGATTTGCTAATGAATACAATCTGGACCATTACCTCTTTGGCATATATTGTTAATATGATGATATAATGTGACAGAGGAGTCTTTTTTTACTGGTGGAAGATGACATCGTTCTATTTATAACACATGTTTGCTCCTGTCTTGTGTGAAAGTAAACAGTTGAGCGCTAACAGCCAATTTGGTCTGTAGTCTAATCTAATCCAAACACGATGGAAACCAGAGATTGGCAAAGGCAAATTTCCTCTCCGCCACATTAAGATCTAAATCAGGGAGGTCTTTCACTTTGAGAAAGAGTAACTAGGAAACAAAGCTCTCTGTAACACAAACACCAGCTGTTTATCTCAACAGGATGAATTAGTCCGAAAATAACTGTCTGATCCACTTTACAAAATGAGATTTCCCCATTTAAATGAAAGCTGAAAGACTGTAATGTAGAAAAAAAACCTTGATGCTGAAATCATAAAGTGTAAATGTCAAAGGTGGGAACTCTTTGCACGGCACTGGCAGCTCTCAAACAAGAAACATTATAAACATCGGCCCATTTTATCTTTCTGACTCAAACTCTAACGTAACCATTAAATGGTTACGTTAGAGTTCGAGTTTATTGAGTTTATTATACACAGTTTATTGAACGGGCAAACTAAAATGTTTAGTTTGCCCGTTCAATAAACTGTGTATAAAAGTTAAAAGTGCACTATTTTCCTGAATCAGGTCAGTGTAATCCCTCTTACATCCAGGAGTGATCCATGTAGCAAAAGTTTCAAAGGTGCAATGTTTTAAAAATCTTTCAGATTGAGAATGACTTTCAGATAGAAGTCGAAATATTTTCATTTTTAAAACAGATGACTACATTTGAAACTTTTATAATACTTTCCTGAATGTGCCACAGTATGTCATTCAGTATCACATACAAAATCTAAAGTAAAAGTATTCTGAAAAATGAAATTTTATTTCTGTTAAAACATCAAATTGAAAGAGAATTGTACGGATTTTTGGTCAAACAAAGCGAGTGAAACCATTTCCTAATTTCCTTAGTGATTTGTATCTACACACCCTAATAATGTTTGCTCTAAGAACTCAAAACAGGATGTCACCATGAACATGCGAAAATATAAACCACACTGCCATTTCAGCAGGTCTTAAACCATAGGAAAAGGTGTGGTAAAAGTTAAAAGTATTCACTGTAAAATGTACTTTTGTACTTTGTTACTTTCCATCACTGCTCCTCTGAGGAGAGTAATTTTCGCCTTTATACATTTCTAATTCTAATTCAGTTTGAGAGGCTGGTGTTATTTTCTGACAGCTGCTTGTGTTGTTCTTGTCGAGCTCAAAGCAGTTTATTTTGAAGTGTTGCATCTTTGTGTGTGAGCTTCTGTGACCTGAGGCACAATGGGATTATCCTGCTCAAGGCAAGACCAAAGACGCCTGGAATTCTAATATCCAAATCGGCCTTTCTCAACCTGACACCGCGCGCTCTCCTCCACGCTCTCCTCCACGCTCTCCTCCACGCTCTCCTCCACGCTCTCCTCCACGCTCTCCTCCACGCTCTCCTCCACGCTCTCCTCCATGCTGATCCTTATGCCTGACTGGACACAACGCTATTACCATATGAATCATGGCATTGGCCGCCGGCTACATTTCCAAGACTCACGTTTTTTCCCCCTTCTTTACTGTACTGCTGCATGTACCCAGTGCAAGTAATGTGTGAAATGACTAGCAGCTAAATCTTTTAATGTGGGGTGATACAAAAAAATCGTATCCATGGGTTTCAGTTAAAATATTATTTCCTGATATGGTGCCATTTTAAAGTCTTCTGTCAAAAATAGAATGGCAAGTTTTGAATAATTCAAAACCCTTGGATAAAGCCATTTTTCCTTATAAAAAAGGAGGGGTGAGTGGGATAAAACATAATACTGGTACTAATACTGGTGGTGCCCTATGCAACTAAGGAAAATATCTACTTATGCTTACATATATTTAAAGAGTTTAAAGTTAGTGTTTGAAACTCCAGGGGCAATTGTGATCAAGTGATGGTCCAAATCTCTTGCCTGGAAAATCCAGAAGGATATTTCTCTGTATCACAAGGGACTGAACAACATTACAGATTCGAGCAGAATCAACGAGTGAAGCACAAAATACAAATACTCTGAGATGAAAGAAGTTTGATTTTGTTCTAAATGATGGATGACCAATAAGATCCTCTGTTTCACAAGCATCACTGAAATAAACTAACCTGACTGAACAGTACTGTCTGAGTTTCACTCACAACAGACCAGACTCACTCTGTCAGCCCTTGGAAACAATTTTGACTAATAAAACATTGTGATCAAGTGTTGATATTCAGTTGAATAATAGAGGATTTTTCACCGATTTGAGAACTCAAGCAACTGTTAGTCCCTGTTTAAAAGTGCGCATGCGCACACTCACCACACTCGGAAGACCAGAACAGCCCCGCTGCTACATGTGCGTTTGTTTATTAGCGCAACGGGTCGCATCACATCTCTAGTCTCCGCAGATTTCCGTCTCTTCTGAGCTCGAACACAGTCTTTCTCTGTCTCATTGTTGTACTGTACACTAAAGGAACTCGCTAAACACACACCGGCATATTAACCACGCATGCGCAGCCAGGAAAACGTGCTGATATCCTGGTCCAAGAGCCAGAACGAGGATGCAGGTGTGCAGTAGCACGCAGGGAATGATGGACATGTGGGAGAACTACTCAGCTGTCCACACCACAAGGAAATGAGACTCGGATTGCGTGCCAAAAATCCTCTATTATTCCTTTAAGTTAAGTATTAAGTCGTGAAATCACTTGCATATGCTCCTCAGGTTGTTATGATCCCAAAACAAACATAATAAACATAATTTGACATTAAAAAACATTCCTCCATAGAAAATGTATTGTAATCTTGGTTCTGATGCTATTTGTATACAACTCTCTTGAATAAGATTTATAACAGGTATGTGTGGATGTAAAGAGCCACAGGCGACCCTCCTCTCCTCCATAGGCGCCAGTGTCCGAGCGTTGACAGGATATTAGTGAACGCTGGTGCATCTTCTCTCACCCCACATCGAGAGCCTCCGCGGTCCCTCGCTGCATTATCACTGCGCCCCGGGTCAGTGCAGAGGTCCGCTGCAATCTGAAAAGGAAATGATGTTTGGGTGCGACTTGATACAAAGTACAGAAAAAGGACTGAGTGAAAGACTGTACTTGAAAGAAAGGTGCAAAATGCTCCTTCTAACCTGTGAGTGGGTTACCAGAAGAAAGTCCTCTTAGCGCTGATAGCGATCTGCACACACCAAATGATATTCTGATTGATTTAACTCTTCTCCTTGGCCTCTTTATTGTTGCAGGATTTATATATTGGATCTAGTGTATTTTCATAAATCAGCATCTATTTCCGTTTAATAGCAGGAGAACATTGCAGACGGAGCGAGGCCATGGAAGATGAAAGGAGGATTGAATGTATTGTTTGAGGTGCGAAGGGTCAATGGGCCGTGATTGTAAACAAAACCAAGCCTCTATTTTCCACAGCGACTCCAGGTTGACATAAAAGTGTTCAAAATGAACGTAACAAAAAAGGAGCAGGGAAGTAATCTTTAACTGCTCTATTCAAGTTTATTCAGTTTTTGAGTTAAGAAAAACATATAAACTGTGGATCTTCTTTATTTAGTATTTAATAGGGTCGTATTAAACGACATAATGTAGAGCATTACTTTTTTTATTTTGTTCATTGTAAACCACAATATTGATCTAAAACAGCATAAGAAATAGAAAAGGTTCAACAACTTCCTGTCTGGAAGCCCCCGCCTCTTCATTTCATTGTAACAAGCCGTAGATTTTCACTTATGTGTTTTTAATTGTTGAAAATGGTCATGTGATTTCTGACCCAAAGGGATTATTCAACAGGACAGCTGTAGCAGGGGGGAAAAGAGGGAAAAGACATTCGACAAATAGTCTAGACCGGGGAGCAAGCCTTGTTTTATGTTTTGACCCCTTCATGTCTGATTTTTTTTTTTTTATATATATAATCGCAAGCAAATCCAGAGTAGTGGGCGGGGATACGGGCTAGGTGAATACGAGCAGTCAAGCTTCAAATGCAGGACAATACAAAACTCAAACAATAATGAATTGATTGAAATACAACTCTGAGTAAATACATTATGAGGGAAACTATTATAATATGGCTAAAAGCTCATAAAGGTTTATCTTACTCAATATGTCCCCTTTAAAAGAGTATTTTTGACTGATCCAGCCGTCGGTATCAAAGCAGATTTCTAAATCAGTGATTGATTCAGCCTTGATAGACACAGAGAGTAATTCCTACCCTTCTTGAGCCAAATTCATTTTTAGCCAAATGAATGCAGTCAAGGAGATAAGATACACATAATTAACCCTTATTGTATTTCACACTATTTTATTCTTTCACATAAATCACACTCTCAAGCAACAGGGGATTTTCAGTGTTTTAACAAATTGTGTAGATTTCTGTCCTGGTTTCTCTCCACACTTTTCAAAAATACTTTTACAAACATTTGGCTGGATTCACACATTAGCAGATTTGCACTGAGCAGAACATATTGGAATAGGGAGTGTAAATAAATAAAATGTTGAATTTGATTTTATTGCTTTCTGCCTTGCGCCGCTGGGACTTGCTGAAGTTCACAGCGTTCTATCCGCGGTACAGGTGGAGTGTGATTAATACAAATGATTTATCAGTGTAAATAACCCAAGCTGCTCACAGTCCCTCTCCAAGTCGAAGACTGATATGAAAGCTGCGACCCATGAGGTGCCCGGAACTTTCTTTAGCAGATGTTCTTGACTAATTACCTATTGTAGCTACAATCTCACAATCCCCCTGTTCCGGAGCGCTCTGCCAGGGGGCCCTGGTCATCCCGGTTTGGAATCCTTGCTTTGGACGGCTGTTACCTGGGGCGCCCCGCTCCATCTGTGAAGGGGAAGTGGAGAGGTTTAAACTAGCCCACAAGGAACATACTGCAGCGTACTCACACGTTAAGCTGTCACAGTGTGGAGCAACAGCCTTGGACCCACTGCGAGCTCAATGGGGCAGAAGTTATTTACAGTGCATGTGTCGACATCTGTTATGGGCAAATGTGAGATAGACCTTGATGAAGACATCAGCTTCCTCAGAGCAACAAGCCTTTGTTTCTACAGCTTCACTCTGGTAATTAATTTATATTAAGATATAAAAGATATTTTATAGAATATACTTAAGCCTATTCTTACCCATATAACATGTTGCGCGCCCTTATATTAGCCTTATAATAGTCTATACTTTTTTACTATATTTGAGTGTCTGCGTGATGTCTGCGTGATGTCACGCAGGCACTATATGTTCTTGTATGCAATGGCATTTTTTATTATTATTATTATTATTATTATTATTATTATTATATTTTCCGTGATTTTCCATTTAGCCAGTTTCAACTCCTTAACGCTTCAACCGATTTCAACAAGTTATACCTTATTATGATTGCTTTCACAGTAGTATGTGTGCTATTACTTTTGACATTTGAACAACTTTTACTTTTTGCAGAATTTCTCTTCACCCTCTACACTGCAGACTTCAGACATGGCACGGACAGCTGTGTCCTGCAGAAGTTCTCTGACGACTCTGCCATAATCGGACTCATCACGGACGACGATGACGCGGAGTACAGAGGACTGGCGCAGGACTTTGTGGACTGGTGTCAGCGGAACCACCTCCTCATCAACGCGGGGAAGACCAAGGAGATGGTGGTGGATTTCCGCAGACGCCACCCCACTGCCCCCTCACCAGTGAACATCCAGGGACGGGACATTGAGAGAGTGGACTCATACAAGTACCTGGGTGTTCATCTGAACCACAAACTGGACTTGACTCATAACACAGACGCACTGTACAGGAAGAGCCAGAGTCGGCTCTACCTCCTGAGGAGACTCAGGTCTTTTGGAGTGACAGGGCCACTCCTGAAGACCTTCTACGACTCTGTGGTGGCATCAGCTCCTGTACGGTGTGGCCTGCTGGAACAGCAGCATCACAGAGAGGGAGAGGAGGAGGCTGGACAAAGTCATCAAGAAGTCCAGCTCCGTCCTGGGCTGTCCTCTGGACTCGGTGCAGGAGGTGGGGGACAAAAGGGTCCTGGCTTAATTCACATCTATGCTTGACCATGAGTGCCACCCCCTGCAGGACACTCTGTCCGCTCTGGAGAGCAGCTTCAGTGAGAGACTGATCCACCCTCGCTGTGTGAAGGAAAGGTTTCGCAGGTCTTTCCTTCCTGCTGCTGTCAGACTTTATAACAAACACTGTTAGTCCTGAACACGTGCAATACTGACCTAACCTAATACTGATGTGCAATTCCGTCATATGTGCAATTACTGTTGGAATTCATGTGCAATTACTGTGAAATTCATGTGCAATCTATGTGCTGTCGTGACACATATTCATGTGCAATTACTGTCGTGATCAAATGCAATGGTATTTATGTATTTATTTATTTGTCAATGGGAGTTTCTGTTTATAGGAGATCTTCTACTGAAAGTATTTTTCAAACTTCCTATAAGTGATCTGTTCTTTTCCTCTGTATCTATCTCTGTATCGACCTGCGTTGCAACAATGAAATTTCCATGTGGAACAATAAAGGAATATCTTATCTTATCTTACTTTTTCCCCAGTGAAATAAATGGGGCATTATGAGTGTCTGCGTAATTCTTTAGGCTTTATTCTTTAGGCTTTTATGACGGAGCCAGTCGAGAGAGAGTGAGAGAGAGAGAGAGAGAGAGAGAGGGAGAGGGAGAGGGAGAGACGCAGACACTCTAGCAATGGCTTCAGCCGTTGCAAATTATCTAGTATAATTCATTGTTCAATGTTGCATCTTTCTGCCGGAGTGAGTTCCTGTGGTTTTTTTTATACTAGACAAGGGCAATGAAACTTTCCTAATAAATTGTAAACAACTGTATTCTTAATTAATTCATCTTAAATAACATTTTCCTCTGCCTCTGTGCTTGATAATACAAGAACATTATATTTTAATGAGAATTCATGATATATTTATATAGTGATTCTGTGTCCAAAACATACAATTACCTGATGACATGTCATTAACATTTTTATACATAATGCTGAAGTGGCCTGAAATGAATCTGATTAAGTGTAATACATCTGGAGGAAATACAGTATCAAGGATTCAAAAAAAAGTTTCACTTTCACCATAAGAATTAATGTAACTAGAAAATCAGCAATGGCTCCCTCTCCCTCCCTCTTTCCATTATATGTTCTTGTATTGTAAGTGATGTCACAATTTTTTTATTATTATTATTATATTTTCCATTCCTCCCTCTCTCCCACTCTCTCTCTCTCTCTCTCTCTCTCTCTCTCTCTCTCTCTTTCTCTTTCTCTCTCTCTCTCTCTCTTTCGACTGGCTCCGCCACAAAATTCTAAAGAATAAAGCCTAAAGAATTCCGCAGACATAACTCATAACACAGACAGAACTCATAATGCCCAAATTCATTTAAATGGGGAAAAAGTACTAAAACTTTAGCAAATTCTGTAAAAAGTGCATGATTTTCAAATGTCAAAAGTAATAGCACACGTACTACTGTGAAAGCGATCATAATGAGGTATAACATGTTGAAATCGGTTGAAGCGTTAAGGAGTTGAAACCGGCTAAATGGAAAATCATGGAAAATATAATAATACAAAATACGTGAAATACAAGAACATATAGTGCCTGCGTGACATCACGCAGACACTCAATAAGTCAGCACATGTATTGCTTATGAATAATTACACAAAGGAGCATTTATTCAAAGCCATTTGGACAAACACAAACTAAGTATTTCAGAAAGAGAAGGTCCAGTGTCAATGTCCAACAAACATAAAATTACTGTAAACCATTAGACTGTAAACTGCCTTTTTTATTCCTGTTTCTCGGTACAGACTAATGGACCAAACCCATACGGGAAGGTCCTCTACTCCGTATAACCACACTTCAGACAGCCTAAAGCCGGGGAAAGCCCACACACAGAGCCTCAGTGTGGGCTGGGTGTCACAGAGGAGCGGGAAGGTCAACGCCAACGGGGCAAAGAGGCACGGAAAATATTGTCCTGACGAGATGCAGAGTGACTGTTCTAACCCGAGGCGCGTGCAGGATTGGACTGTGTGAGCTGAGACGAGGAGAGGGTGTAGATATCGCCGTAAAAATGGCACCGGCCTGCATCAAAACACGCCACATTAATAAGGAATATGTTGCCCTTGGAAGTGTTTTTTCAGGACAATCAAATCAGTATCCACTCAACTCTGGTGGATAATTATTGATTATACTTTCAGGACTGCAGTGGGTCTCACATTAAATCCACAAGAGGAAGGTGTTTTTTGGTTTAAGAAAAAAAAAAAATAAGTAAACGGTGAGATTGGAGGATCATTTGGACAATATCCTTATAAGTTATGTTTAAGTTTCAAGAGTACTTTGTGTTTTTATCGTAATTATTTACTCCTGAACTAGAGATGTGAGTCAGCTGATGTGAGTTCATTTAATCCAAACACATTGTATAAAGCAGTGAAACACACAAGCTGAGACATATGTTTGTTCTTATTTTGTTGTCCATGTGTGGTTTACATTTAAAATATGTATTAGTTGATTGTTGTTCTGTTGTTCAAATTGCCCTGACTGTAACTCAATGATGTTGATGTGATAACAACACTGGCCACGTCTGATAAAAATACTTCACATGCTACTATCGCTCTGGGCAGCTGCTCATCCCATATCAGACATATTGTTTCTTTTTTTGTTTTCCTTCACTGCTCATTAAGCCCCATCCACTTACGGGATGTCATTCACATCTTTCCGTTTATGTCTCGGCGCCTGTTGGCCTTCGTTATATTGCCACAGTCTCCATTACTTTGGCTGATTCAGGGTTGTTAGCCATTCTTAATTTCCCATTTGACTCGCAAAGCTCTATGCGTGCGCTCTCTCAGGTAACTCATTAATTTGCCGTGATGCATATGAGGTGGTGAGCGAGGGCCTTTTTGCCAACAGTTGCTGAGGCACTTTACGCATAAAGGCAATCCGGAGGAGAGCAGATGGAAGCATTAGGGACAGATACTGACACAAAGTGCGAATGTGTCTGTGTGTTGCAATGAATAAATTACTACATGTGCTTGTATTGTAATGGGATACAGGAGGGACAATGCTACCTGGCTTGTTGGAAAGCAGGGGGCGATACCTGTTTGGAATGAAAATACATTTGAACAGAACAAGCTTTTAAATTGAAGGTAGACTTCATGGCTTCACCATGTTTGGTTTGAACTTTAGGCACCATTAAAAGACCAGTACCAGCTGATCTCAGGGGTCAACAGGGCTCACAAGGAGTCAACAGGTCCACCAGGTCCTACCATTTAGCAATGGTCCTACCATTTAGCAATTTGTAGACCAGTAAGAGAATTTTTAAATTAATTCTGTGAGGTACTGGAAGTCAGTGCAACATTCATAAAGGGGTAATCATAAAGGGGCTGTCTTTTTGTTTTGTTTTGGTGACAACCCTAGCTGCAGCATTTTGTATTAGTTCTTGCTGTCGGATTGTGAGACCTGTGAACAGTCCATTACAATTGACAGAGACACATTTGTGTATTGTCTGTGTAGAGATGGTGTGAGATAGTGCAGTTCTGTAACAGTTTCGTTAACGGTGTAATACATGGATTAAATAAAAGAGGGCCAACGATTGAACCTTGGGGAACTCCATACATTGTTTGAAATGTGTCTGAACTGCATTCATCAATTGACACAAAGTATTCTCTGTCATTAAGGTAAGACCTAAACCAGCTCAGAACAGAAGACTAAAAACTAAAATAATGTTCCAATCGGTTTAGCAAAAATAAGTGATCAACCGTATCAAATGCAGCCGTCAAGTCTATCAAAATCATCAAAATAGAGACTTTACCAACTTTCCAATCCATCATATGTATGTCGTTAAGAACATACTCTGGAACATTCCAATTTCATAATCAATCACACTTCATAGAACCCTAACCCTTTATAGAACCTAATGTTAAATCAATGGAGATTTTAAGCTACTCAATACTAAACTTAGCATTCATTCAAACATATTCTGACACTGTAGAGTGATAAATGTATTTACCAGTAGAGACACAGCTGTTTCTCGGGTTGTTCCTTTTCTGTTTACTTTTTTACATAGTTTTTGTTCATGTATCACTTGCACACCTTTATCTAACTAAAAGGCCGGATTTCCAATGCAACGGCTGCTTTTTCACATTCCTCCCGAGCTCTATACCTCCCATAGACACAAGCAGATCCTCCACCAGAAAATTTGCTTTGACATTATGAACATCAAAATCAACTTTGTTGTGAATTCTGCCACATGCACTGGACTTTCAGCAAATTGAAATGGTCACTCTTCAACCCTTTCAATTACTGAACTACTGAAGTGCTATTAATTGCTGGGCTTCAGATCCATTCACCACCTTATTCCGCTCTGCTCACTTTTGTCTCTCTCTGCTATGGACCTACACATGTTGTTTTCGCATTTCCGTTCTAAGTGCAGAAATATTTAAATAAATAGATAATGTTCATGTTCACCAAAAATTCAACAATGCAGCCTGACTATGGTGTTGTTGTCTGCTGCTGAGATCGGCAGCTCTGTATGAAATGACATAAGCAGAGGGAGGTGCTATTAATGGTGGCACCTGTGGAAACACATTGCTGCTCCGTGTTGGTGTCCGGGAGCAGGCGAGGTGTGAGTGGGAGCAGATGCTGGATAAATCAGAGACTTAAAGGACGTGTTTTAACCAAGAGGGTTTCATAAGAAGCTTAAACGACACTACTGCCATAACGTACAGATCATCTACCTCAAGGTAGATGTGATTGAGAGCCTTGCATGCAAAGGATGATTGGTGCGTCTGATCGGCCCATTTTGCAGATCACCGATCACATGATTTTTGTCGTGATCAGCCCGATCATGAGCGACGGCCGATGGATCGGAGCACCTATATAAATGATTAGTCCTACATTTAAAAATGTATATGACCTACTACTATGGCAACATATAGATCTATTTATGAATTCATGTTATGTATGGAGTGAAGTGCTTTATATTTAGACATATGTTTGTAAAGATGTCAGAACACAGCACTAAGAAGAGAACATAAAAGTGGTTGTACATGACAGCACAGCGGAGGAGGAATGCTAACACGTGCTGCGAACTCATTGTAGCTTTAGTGTCAAAGGATGTTTTGTCTAACATAAGGCTGACCCGACCCCACACTGCTCGACTTCACTTTCATTATTCTCACAGGGCGACTCTGCACCATTTTTCAACAGCTCTGTACAGCAGAAGCAGCACCACACTCCAGAACATGAATTTACTCTATACCATTACAATAGAAGAGTGAGGCGCATTAAACATTGTGATCTGTGTCTGCAATGAAACGGGATTATTAGCTCCTTTTCAAACACAAGTGCGCAGCTGAGAAAAAAGCTGTTGTCAAATGCTGGATCAGACACAAAAACACTTATTGAGACTTATTTAGACTTCTCTGAGTAGTTTCCAGACACTTTTACTCCTAGATAAGTAACACTCTTATTTGAGTAAAAGTTGTGGTTACTTTTCCCACCACATGTGACAATGTTGACAATATTACATTAGTTGAAGATTTGTGTTTTTTGCACCACTCCTTATCAATGATTTAGCTTTTCTAATTTGTGGTTTACTTTATGTAACCAATTTTGTGACTTATTCAATGGTCTGTCCTCCCAATTACATAAACATCAAATTATATATACGATTTTTGTCCAGACTATTACAATAACTCTTACTGGAGTAATTTCTATTTGAAGTAGCAATACTCTTAGTTTTTGAATGGGGAAAGCTCATCAAAAATAATTAAGGTATTGTTTGTCTGAAACCCACGAAAAGGATCAATTACTGAAGCACTATAATGCCAACTAATTATTATTGAAATGTTTTACTTCAATTTGATTTCTTTACTATTTTTTTAACTATTTGTTTTACTATAATTTGATAAAAAAAAAAAAAAAAAAATTACAAGTGAGCAGAGGTTTTAGCCAATGAACATGGATGTTCCTAAAACAGGCTTGATTGACATTGGTCCACTGCATTACCATTGTCAGCTGTGTAAATGACCATTTCTGTGTATTTAGGCATTTTATCAGGATGAATGGCAGTATGGATTCATTGACACTTGGATCGATAGACTGACTGATGACTGCTGCAGAATACGACGAGCTGTTTGCCAAACCTAACCTGCGAAGCCATACGAAAAATGGACAAAAACAACATTAGTTTTACCAAATGGATGTGCCAAACTAAATGTCATAGTGGAGCTCAGTTCAAGGACGTCCGACGGCAGGCAATTTAAAATCAATACACCATTTGTAAGATGGAGATGAGGATAATGAAAAAGGCATTATATCAGCTGCATTAGAAGAGACCGCTTGTGGTTTATGGCAAATTCATATTCACAGAGTTGTTTTGGTCTGGCTCCCAACTCTAACCGTGCTCAGTTGTGCCAAAATAGCTGAAGTGTACTTTTCAAAGGAACCCAAGAGGAAAGTGGTGTTTGAGAAGTATTACATTTTTAGTAATTTGCTAGTTCCAGTAAAATGCAAAAATTCCTGAAACTTACTTCTGGGAAAGAGTCACACTAGCACAACTTTACACCTATTTCAAGCCACTCAAAGCAGGCAGGTGTGCTTGATCTTTAAACATGTTATAATTGTTTGTCGTGCAGCCATTTTTGCACAAATGATGAAATTATACTGCTTGCTATTGTGAATTGTGTGAAATATTCTACGGTGGTGCCAGTGGGATTGTAGCACTATTACAGGGACAGGTGGAAATCAGCAAGGCAGATTTCAATCCAAAAGTAAGCAAACTCGATTATTTTATTAAGTAGTTTTAAATTAATATTGACATTTGAAAAGTCAAAAATATAAAACATAAATCCGCGGTGTCATAGATAAGAACTAACCTCGCCAGCAAGTTAAATTCTTGTGATATGTGTGAGTTCACAAACTCTTGAGAATCTATCTTGTTAGTCTGCTGCTTTTGGTTGTGATAGGCTTTGGGTAGAAGCCAAAGGTCAAGCCGACAGAGATACTTCAGCCTATTTGACCAGGAATATGGACTATTTCGTTTTGTACAAACAAATTCAATTTTACAATATTTACATTTCTCTGATTGTGTAAAACAGTTTCAGAAAATCACCACAAACTTAGTCTTAATTTGACCAGGTCTCAATCCCCTTGCATCATCTTAGTTTACCACATTCAGTTATAATTTCATCTCTTGGTCAAACATTCTTGTCATTCAAGTCCTTTTTCTTGCCCATTTGCATTTTCATGTGTACGCTGCTGTAATGAGTTTATTTCTATTTCCGTGCTTGGTTGTTATATTTGTCAACTCTTTCAAGTAGTGCTTTTCAAGCCAATGTTTTGCCTAAAACATGCACTGTGATCAGAGTGGGAAGATGAAGCGATGGCATGTTGGAGAAAGTGCCAAGGGGCAGGAGATAGAGCAATTATAGAAACTATTGACTGGTGTGTTTCCCCAGGTATGATCAATGGCAGTGAAATAATGACATCTCTGTGTTGTTCTGAGTCCGACCCATTCACAGAGAAGGCAATTTATTTTGTGTGACAGGAGCCTTGCACAGGGACAACCAGGCTGATCCGAAGAGAGCACGCAGCAGCACAGACAGAGGAGAGGAAACGAGGAAGGTCACCACGGCGAACTTGGCCTTTGTCACATTTACTATGGGCAGTTTACATACAACACAGTTCAATATAGAGACTTTATTGTTTCCAATTGTGTCACGAGCTAAGATGGATTAGTCTATTGTCTATAAATCTATGAGCCACAAGTAGTAGCAAAATAATAAGATTTTATTTGCAAGTTATAATCAATTTACAAATGATTCTCAACTTACTGTATTTTCCGGATTATAAGTCGCACCTTTTTTCATAGTTTTGGCCGGAGTGTGATTTATACTTATATTTATACTTATATACTTATACTCCGGAGCGACTATGTGGGATTATTGTTTTCACACTTGCAACCGCGTTTCATACTCCTTCTCTATTATGCATTTTTTGGCTGATGTGATTTATACTCCAGTGCGACTTATAGTCTGGAAAATACGGTAATCAATAGATTGCAGCAGTTGCAAGTGATTTGCATATTCCTCATACTTATATCTACTTTAAAGATTAGTGTACATTTACATTGTCACATTATGTATTATCTAAAACAGTCAAATAAGCCTTAAAGCTAACACTAATGGTACCTCACTTTCTTATCTCTGTTGACTTCATAAAGCGAACCTCTGTTTATCATGTGAGTAATGTTCTAATATGGATATGATATATAAATATGTGTGTGGAGTATTGCAGGTGTTTTTAGCCTGCGGCTGTGGAGTCACTATATCCTTCCTTCTGAATAACGCATATTTTCAGTTGACTAATGTTTTGCTCTGTTTTGCTCTCAGTGTGGCTTTCTCTCTTCACTTGTAGAACTCATTTTTAATATCTAAAACGCATTTGCTGGAGAGATTTTATGGTTACTGTCTGGTGTTTATGCAAATGACACTTTCACATTCATAATGTTTACATTGGAGTGGAAAATGGAAATCATTTTGATATTATTCTGCATGTTTTATGTTAAGATATTATGGCATTGGTAACAACCATGTTCAGAGGCGTACATCAGACTGAGGTTAATGCTTAATTAACAACAATTCTTCAAATATAGACCGGATGTCACTCTAATCGCTACAACCCAACCATAGTGCTTTCTTTTCATTATAGTATATTTACTCCTGCTTTACAATGGCTTGGAATATTTAGGGTCCAACAACACTTAGATTCATGATAAAGATAAAGATAAGTTGCTCAACACTATTTTCTGTTGATAAGTTGTCATAGTGAAAAAATCATATATTTAAAAACTATTATTTACTAATGTTTGGCATTTTTTTTGGTCACCACATAAAAGACCATTCATTGCTGTTATTTATATTGAAAAGTATTAATCTTTCATATAAATTAAATTTAATTGCAGTTGTACATAAAGTTTTAGTTAATAAAATAAAAGTGAAATGTTGATCACGTTAGTACTTCCTCCTAAGTGCCCCTCTAAATGAACTCCTCTTCACCTCTCAGACATCTATATCTTGCCGTGGCACAGACAAATGGCACAATTGAGGACAGTAGAAAAAGTACTCTAAATCCTTTCGCCTGTTCACTGAAGACAATCCATCAGGCCAGAGCCGACAACTTTGCCGGTGCCTCTGCTGGTGCCTGTCTGCAAAGTCCCAGATCAACCCACACATCTCTCAAGATGTTATTGCATTCATCCATGACTGAGAATAGCACTATTCCTAAACATGCCTGGGCTGACTGACACTCACATAGCGACCAATGTTCAATTCCACCATCATTGTGGAGCGATAAAGAAATCGTGGGAGTTGGCAGGTTCATGCATGCGTGACTTCAGGTGGTAGAAAATAGTTAGAGAACCCTCAGAGAAGAGAATGCAATTAGTCAGTCGGAAAATTGATCCCACAACCTTCTAGCTTTGAGAATGGAGCACAAAACATATTACTAACTTTGAATTGCTGCTTGCTTTAGTTAAGTTAGTCTGTAAATCAATTTGAGAAAACATGTAAAGCAGTATCTAGTCTGGTTTATTTCCATCATATTGCCATTTTAAATGTTCTCTTTGATTCTGAGCCAGCTTTATCTGCACACTTCTCCTTTCACCTGCGCTAATGTATATTTGCATATCTGCGTATTGGCATAAGCATGGCAGACGAATACCAAAGCAGACATGACCTGTCAACAGTGAAAGAGATTAGTTATAAGAGTGTTGTTTTGGACATGCAGGGTGCATTTGTTGCATGATGTGAAAACAAAAAGCTGAGAGGCAAAGGAGGTGGACGATAGGGTTGTTAATTCCTCTGCTGTCTGCTTGCATTTGAGGACTCATTAATCTGAGCCAGGGCACACCCTGTTGTCTTGCTGAGCATCTTTTTTTATGAAAAAAAACAGCATTAGCACTTGTGCTGCGTTGAGAAAGTGTGGGTGAGTTTCCAGTGCAGAGATGTGAGAGAGTAAGAGACGGATGCCTGGAGCATACTGAGCTCTGGCCAGGTCTCCAGCCACAAACTGAGTCCACAGCACTTTCTACACAACTAACTACTGCCTTTGTGACCTTCAGTTACTATGGGTATGGACTCGAGGCGACCACACCGGCATGAAATATGTGTATTACTGTTAATTGAGTTATTGTTGGCGCAGCGATGAATGAGCATGGCCCCAATTGTTTGAGCATGGCCCCATCTTTTTTAATATCAGAAATGATCTGAAAATATTTTATACTCCCTCAATTAGAGTAATGTAATCTGTGTTTACAGAATACATCACCATTCAAGGAAAATGTCCATTGTAATTGCCAGCCAGAGACAATTAATTTACTGCACAATAAGTCAATGAAAATTGAACAAAGGGTTATGTTTATGTCATTAACTTGGTGCAATTGGCAATTTATATGCTGGGAGTGGAGCATGCAGGCATCATCTATGCATATGCATATTCATTAACATGGCCAGTCAAGAGTGAGCAGAGGTGAAGAGAGGCTGACTCACACATTCATCATTATGCTGCTACAGCTTCTCTGATCACTGCACTGGTGTCTCTCTGCACCTCCGGGTACAGGCTGGTCCTGTCAATACCACCTCTGCCACGCTGCCCAGAGGACAGAGATCCACGGCTGGATCCACGCAACAGTCCTACTGCCATTAATCCACTCCTTTGGCAGACAGAATCCATCTCCCTCAGCACCTGTGTGACAGAGGGTAAAAACAGGGATGAGATAGCTCAGCACAGATCAATCCCTTCGATCCTCTTCTCCATCTCAGCAGCATTTCATCAGCCCGTGGACAATGCTGTGTTTGGCATGACACTGGCTCATGCCCATTTACGCCAAATGAAAGGAATGAAATATGACTAAGCAGGAGTGGGTTGATCTATGAAATTGGTCCAAACATTTTATAACAACAAATAAACAGTTAGTAATTCAAATACTTAACTAAAAGCATAGACCAGGTCTCAGAGGGTAAATCAGGCCGAGCTCTCTTGAACTATTTGTATTCAATCCGAATAGCAGTTTTATAATATCTGTTTCCCTTATTATTGTCTAACGTCTAATTAAACAGTGACCATGTCAATGTAATGATCAGGCCAGGATACAGAGTGGTGGTCTGTCTCTGTGGCCAAATGATACAGAGACAAGTGCAATGACATGGGGCAGGGAGAGCAGTTTTGAAGTTTGTCCTGTTTGTACCGGCTAGCATGTCACAGGGCTCCTCATGATTGGCCAAAGGTGGGGCAGCAGCTCTCCTTTAAGCTCACTTCAAGGTGGAAGTGCCAAGAAGTGATGGATCGGGGGCAAAAGTGTATATTTAGTGTGTTGTTTTGTGTTTGTGAGGACAATAGGACACACTGAATACTAAATAAAATAAGGTAAACTAGGCATTACATAAAAAAAAAAAAAAGCTATACACAAATAATTGAATAACACATTTGTCAGATAATCAGGAGAGAAATATACTTGCTTATACTTGCTTTAATAGCTTATCTTATATATACATATCATTACTAAACCTAAGTACCTAAGTAACTAAATAACATACATTCTAAAAAGCTAAAAATATAAAACTAAGACAGCAATCGGAGTTGAAACCAAACTTTAAATACTTTGGGAAGCTTACGGATACAATATTTGAAGTCGCTGTTGTGACTGGAGACTGGAGGCGGTTTTACTTGTTGTCACTGTTGCCAAGAGCATGCTCGTGGGGAAAGATTGGGTCTAAAACTATGGGTCAAATTTACAGAAGTTTTAGAGAATGTCACGAGCATTGACGAGAAGCTAAAAGACAAAGACATAATAACACTCCAAGCACAGAATGTTAAAGAGAGAGAGAGTGATAGGCTTTCCTAAACACAGGGTTGTAAAGACAGCAATTGGGTGAGAAATGCTGCGATTGGATGTTGCAGAGTAAGATGAATGTTTTGTCTTTTGTGAAGGAAAATATGATACTTTATTTTTTTCTTATTTTTTTCTTTTCTTTTCTCTTTTCTTTTCTTTTTTTTCTTATTCTTATTATTTGTTTTATTTATTTGTATTATGTATTACTCTAATATAAACATAAGAGAAAATGTATGTATGCATAAGTGAACTTAAATTTGTACATCCATGTATGTATAAATATTTTTTTTTTACTCTCATTATTTCATTTTCTTCCCTAAACCTTTAAAGAGGTCATTTTGTGTTATGTAATTTTTGTTGCTGTGTGTTTCAAAAACAATAAATAGTAAAAAAAAAAAAAGTAATATATTTTAATGTATTTTGAATGTATTAAATGTATTTAAAAAAATATATATTATACTTCCAAAACTGCAGCCTTCGCGATATACAAATTGCGTCCATTGAAATTGCGATTTCAATTGCGATTAATCTAGCAGCCCTAACTGTGACACAATACATGAGTGCTTGTGCATGCTAAAGCGCCGCTGCCTCCCCTTGTGCATCAGAGGGACCATGGTCACACCCCGGATATGTGTTTAAGGAGGTGAGAAAACATGGAGGTGCTATGAAGTTCCATATCAGGAGACGACGTGAGATGGGAGAAAGTGTATTCACATAAGTTGGATTCAAAATAAATAAATGATAGGTTAAATGGATCTGCAAAAAGACAACAACATGCTGAATTGTAAATGGGGGGAAAATTGAACCAAAAAATATGAAAATATAAAACCACAGGTTTGTTTTTTGAGAACATGCTACACTGGAGGCAGGATCATCGTTAACTGAAGGTGACAGCAGACCTTTAAAAGTGTCAGCTCAGAGTTAGCTGTGGGCACATGACGGGGTATGCTACTGGCACCGATTCAGCATCCTCACCAACACTGTGTTTACATTGAGAATATGCATATGTGGACTGTATAAATCCTGACTGTTCAACCCTGCTTGTTGCTCTTATGATAATGGTCTCTTGTAGCAAACATGCATCTAATCACAGTGTGGCATTCACTGACTCTATGTTTCACCATGTCTTGTATCCACTGTCTATCCAAGAAAAAAAAACTGTCATGTGCTTCACCAGTTAGGCTTTCTTTTTTAATATGCATTTTAATTATGTGCTTTCTGTTGCCTCACACTCAAATGATTATGTCAGATGCCCTTCCTGACACAAGCCTCTTTGTTTATTCAGGCAAAGGACTAATTAGTGGTTTAAAATTATTATGAGTTTATTGTATTTCTTCGTAAACAGCCTCCAGATCTTTACTTAACAAACAACCTTATGATGAGTGTTTGCTGTGCTTGTCGATGATGAATGAAGTGATCGTTTTCTGACACTGAAAGAATTATGGTTAAAAATAGCAACTGTTTCTCCCTTTTCATTTATAACCATGCCCCGTGATTCTATGTATCTTTTGAATCACTTTACTCTTTTCTTACCAGAATATGAAGGCAGTTACAGTTCACCTTTTAATCATGCTGTGCTGTTTCAATTATATGGTGATAGGGAACTTGTTTGATTAGCTTTTTCTTTTTTTTTTCTTCTTTTTTTTTTGGTAGCCTCTAGATGATGGCATGATGAGAAGTGTTGTTGGCTGTTCAGAGTCAATAACAGCACTCTACAGTGACAGGACCGGGCAGTGGACACGCTAGAGGGAAACACACAAAGAAAATGAGGGCAAATGCACTTAATAGACACTGGGCATCAAAATAACTTCTGTGACAACGTTTTGAATATCTAGTCTAGTTAGTTTAGGATTAAGAAGACATGTCAGCCTTGATTATACAATGTTTATATTATATCAGAGGGAAACCTTTTAGATTTTAGAAGTTTGGAAGATTATCACTGGGGTTCAGATCTGTAGTAGGGTTCCTGCTTCTCCTTGGATGTTTTCTCTGCTTGATGCCAATGATTTGACCCTTTTCAAACACACTGACATCTCTTCCATGACCACGGGATTTGTCTTTCCATATGGTTAATTCATAAATGAGAAACCACTCACTGCATCAGTTGGGTTTAAATACCGTGTTACAGCTGAAAGATCATCACTTATGCAACGATTATCCAGTAGGAAGAGAGGACCTACTGTATTTTTTTTAGTTGAATGCAAGTGGTGATTCTTTTTTTGGGGCAGGCAGTGTAGTCCAATTACCCCCCAAAAAGTATTTGTAGTAATTTCTCCTTGCATTTCATGTTTTACTCTTTATTGATGTGATAACCATACAAATCACAGGAGCAAATAGATGTAGTTAAAAGCATAAAGTAGAAAACATAATTATAGGACAAGTGCAGATGATATAAACCCATCAACAGTCCATATAAACCCTTCTCTCTGTAATTCTGTCTCCATGCGCTGTGCTTGGTCCCACATTATCTCACTGAACCATTTCTCCCGCAGTCGTCCCCTGTGGGTCTTTGGCAAAAGTATTTAGACTTCTCCAGAGCAGATGAAGACGCGCGCTTACATAAATACCCTCTCGGATTGCCCCACAGTATACTCAGAGCACACCACCCACACTCTTCTGCTCCTTCTGTAATCAGCGCTGTCTCGTTTCGCCCATTTGGTGTAACATTATGCTTACCCAGCTGCTCTGACTGCAGCTCTCTGCCATTTCCATACAACACAAACTGCCCAGATGAGAATTAAGCCTCTTCCAATGAACCTGTGGGCCGTTAATAACGCATTATATGAAAGCTTTCCAAACATTAACCCTCTTGGAGCCAAATCGAGGCGCCGGGGTGGAGTTTTGCGATAAAGGCAGTGATCCCCCTGACCCCGATGGGAGGGCTGTGGGGCCGGCTGTCAGTGGAGAATACAGATTAGCCTCCTACATGCCCTGAACCCTGCCCACTACCGCTCGCTTTCACTTTCCAGAGAAGTAGCGAGCCAATAAACCTCTATTTCAGGTGAGGCTGTGGAGAAAATACCACACTTTTATAGCGGAGTTGTTTTGCGAGTCAAGTGTTGCTCTGCTGTTGTGGTTTTCTGTATAATCAGCTTTTCTGGCGGCTCGGGGCAGCAGGACGTCTCTGTTGTAGCATTTAATGTAAGAGTTAATAAACTGCCGCCCCGCGTATCAGCTGCAGTAATTGCCTACAGGAAGACTAATTCCACAGTCAATCAAACTGATGGTTTATTTCGGGTCATTTAGAAGATACAGAGCCTCGACTTAATAAGGAATGTCTGGAGGCACCCTACTAAAATCCAATATCTCTGCAAAGTTAACTATTAATGAACAACAATAAATAACAATGAGCGCTCTTGTTTTCTTGTTTCCAACCTGCTTTGTGGTCTCTTGCCTGAAAAATGTTTCAACACATGGCCACAATAAACCGGTATCCTTGGTCTCTTTTGCAGCCAGTAGCACTTACTTCCTCGCCGGCCAACTCCTTCGCAATCTCCTCAAATACCGCCCGATTGAGGTACGAAACCTCTATACTTGCCCGAATTGATTTGTCACCCGTATATTGATTAGTTCACAAACTTCTTCCTTCTTTCACTGACAGTTTTCAGCTCCTTCATCTGCCATTTCTTTCCACTTTGACATAGAATTGTGACGTTTATCCCGGAAATGTTGCCTATTGATGACGTTCGGACCTGGGGAAGTGATAGTTTGGATACATAGCGGATTTATTTCCACATAAGTGGCCTGGGTCGGATTTGAAAAAAATTGGATGTGTGCTGATCACACTGCCTTCGGATACAGGTCACATATGGGCAGAAAAATCTGAACTGACATGCAGGGCGAACGTAGCCTAAATGACATCATATGCTGCTACAAGGTAAATTCAACAGATTCAAACATTTTTAAACAAAAATTGTAGAGAGCGATTCCTGTTAAATGCCGAAAGAAATTGAGCTTATAACGCTATTATCCATTTATTAAAATCAAAATCAGAAAAGGTTTATTATGAATATAATTCAACATGGGAACTTGCTTTGTTGATTCGGTACGAACGATAAAACAACCTATATAAAGTCAAAAAGAAAAACACTTTAAATCTGCAATAAAGTTAAAAATAAAAATAGGCTTACTAGTGTCACGTTTTTATACCTTTGTAGAAACAGAGTTGCGGTGCTATATAGCTAGCGGTTAGCTGTGATGTTAACTTAGGAGAAGAGGAGGAGGGCTGATTGACACAGAGTAAATGAGTGAGTGTCATCATTTGTGTGTGATGCGCTTCAGCTTTGGTTGCAAGAGTAAAATTAGCTTGTTTCTGCATTTCTTGCATGGCACATTTGGTGTTGAGGCTGTAGCATCACTATATGCCTCGCTGTTTTTGCGAAAGTGTTAAACAGTCTGCTGTACAGGAGCAAAGCATTCCTGTTTTTTTTTCTCTTCTTGTTAATTATGCTTCTTGTCATGCTCAAGCCTCAACCCGATGATCTGGTGTAAAGTATGATGCGGCTTCACCCATTCTAAGTACAACTGCAGTTCCACCTCTAAGTCTGAGATGGTCCAGCTGTGTGCGCTCAAACAAAGCCACTTCATCATAATGGTGCACTGTCACAGTGGAGTGAAGGCTCTTGTAATGAATAATTATAGCTCAGGGAAGGTACATGGAAGAATAAAAAACAAAGGGGGCTTGGGAGGGAGACAACTATCGAGAAAACAGGTGTGTGCAATGAATTATACATCTGGAGAAATGCCACAGTGCTTCACATGAATACGTTTTCGATTGGAGATCCCACCATTGTCTGGAATGAACAAGGACAATTGATTTAGGTCATAATTGATTATTTAAAAAAATGTTAACAGACTTTGTAAAATATAAGTATGAGAAATCATCTTCAAATGGTATGCAGACAATAAATAAATGTGTAAAAATGTGTTGTGCAGCAGGATAGTCTTGTGGTTTACAGGTTGAACCTCAAAGCAGAGTCAAGAGAGCCAGGTTTAACAGTATATGTTACAATAGTAAAAGTAGCAGGCAGTGGAGGCATGGAGGCAGGGAGCAGGTCGACTTAGCTGGAGCAGGAGACACAAAGGACCTGGACAGACGAGCAGCATCTAAGAATAAAAATTCCAACCGTCATGGTAAGCACAAAAATCACAAAAGCTCAGGCAGCACTACCAAATGTGACAGAATTATCTAGCGGAGAGGTGGTGAGAAGACCGGTAGAATATACTGCAGGCGGAAGTGTTAGGTGTGTCTCGTCTGCTGCACTGTGAGCCGGCCACGCCCTCTTGCCACGCCCCCTGCCACGCCTCCTGCCACACACATGCTCTGCTGAAACAAGAGGGGGAGAGGACAAACTAAACTATAACGAATGTAGGGTCACATTTACACAACTCTTTGTTGCCCTGTGTCCCAACAGGGATGAAATGGATTAAGTAATGTGTCTGGCTTCAGTGTTCAGTGTGTGAGACTGATTCTGGCAATTTGCTCTTGACCTTCATTTCACATCTTATCAAAAAAAGCCTCCAGGCTGAAAACTTAAGTTAGGAGGGGTCCTAATTTGCCGTAATAATTCATTTGTTTCAAATTAATCTGCAAAGTTGAAATCTCCATCGTTTTAAGGATCTTTTTAAAGATTCAATTATTACTTTGTTTTGCGGGATAGTCTTTGTGGTAAATAATATCAGTCAAGTGGCAGTGTGTGACGAAAAGTTGAAAAATAAAAGTTGAAAAACACAGGAAATAGAGCTGAGCTCTGAATCTAAATATCTCTGTCTATCATCAATCAATGATATTCCACCAAATTGCAGGGACAATTTAAACACAATTGACACATTTTCCTGACAGTTCAAACAATCATTTAACAAAATAAAGGTGGTGTCAGGTATTATTTGTCAAATCATAACTGGTGTCATTTATAGAGACTCCTTGTTAAAATGAACTTTTAGGAGCTTTTAACCATGTTATAGTTGTTCCCCCCCCTCATTAAATCACATATACATTTGGAGTGATTCATTCATATTTGAGTCATCTTTATTCTCCAAGGTGCCATTGCTCCTTCAGTCCAGGTCTTCACCGGTCTCAGTGTCACGCCAACTGATATTCACTTACTTTGTTCAGCAATTTTGTTTTCTTAAAGAGTGACACCTATGATTCAGCAGCGTTGCATACCTTTTGCCACAAATTTAAAAATCCTGTTTGCTATTGTGAACTCTTCAAAGGCGATGTACTAGAAGGGGCCGGGCCAAAACAGCGTGGCAATGTTTGACACAAATGTAAGCTGATTTCTTTTTCTAGGTCAATATTGCGATTAAGATGTCCAAAATACAACATAATGGTCCACAGGTGTCGTAGATTAGATCTATATAAAAGACAAAAGTACTAGGTCTTTGACATTATGGTTGCTTGGTAACAGTTGTGGAATTACCCATGTCGCATCTGCTGCAACCAGGAAGTACCATTAGAAACTTTACAACTGGGGAAATATAGTCAAGATTTCAGCTAAAATCTTAAACATATCCTTCATTTTAGAGAAATGTGTAGTCTAACCTGTCAAATGCAGGTTTATTTAATGTTTCTATTCAAGTCTAGTCCATCAACCAACATACATTTTTGTGTGTTTTGCGTTTTATTGTTTTAGCCCTTGTGATCCATTGTCCTATCTTTTGAGAGTTTGCGTCCTTGCGTTTGCGTGCACTGAGGCTGGAGGTCACTGGGGTGGAAGACACAGGTCATGTATCCTGCACTGCCCCTGACACCTGTGAACCTGTTCATAAAGCCACTACACTCTGAGATCAAAGAGCAGATCGGACAATCTATATAAAGAAAGGGCAACATATACTTTGTCCTACGTCTGCAGACATGGCTTCAAAATCTTCTGCCACAATTGTTCCTTATTGTTTGTTTCCAATAAAAAAACATGGTGGATAAGCCTAATTTTGCTGGTATTGTAATGTGTCCCAATCTATAAGGTATTGCAAGCAGTGTTCAAAAATTCAGCAAAATGACCATATTACTAAAGTGGATTGACTCTAATTGCCTTTTTTCTTTTACCCTTGTAAAGCATGTTTCTCGAGTATATGTGGAAAAGCAAACACTTTCAAGAAACAGGTTAAAGCCAAGTCAAAAACTTTTTGACATAGGCTAAGCATTGTATAGTTCTGCTAAATCATCTATTCTGAGACATAAACACCTGTCTTCACTCGTGGTTGGTTGACACTGCAACAGAAACCAAAACATTCTAAATAATTCCTCACACAAAACTTCTTCCCTTGTACCGTGATGAATACAGCACATGCATATTGCACAAGTCAAAACAAAATTGTAGTTTGTCCACAAGTGATAAAGCATTTCTTGTGATAAATAACAAGAAACGAACAAGGGATGTTCGGTAGGGTAATAAAATGTCTACATTGAAATCTATGCATGCGCAAACCAAAAACAAAAAAGTTACATTTCTAAAAACCAAAGGAACTTATTTTGTTTTTTAATTCTTTTTTTTCTTGTCAGTGCAAGTCTTGTGTCAGAACTATTGTGTGAAAGGATATAAATGTAATTAAATATTTTGTTTGTTTGTTTTTGCTGGTGGCGCCACTGACAATTATGTAAAGGGGCCGAGGACAAAACTCTGAGTTTGACGTGGTGGGGTCGGTGAATGCCAATAAACAAAATTTCAGGGACGGCGGTGATTATTACCATTATTGTGGTACACCTAGTATTATTATATGTAATAATAATAAGTATAGCCGCAAGCGGCGATGACCGCCGCCGCCAAACTAATAGGCCTTGCTTGTGGCGCTCGGGCCTAATAATAATATGCTATTATAAATAGACTATGATTATTTTAAAAATTATAATTTATATATTTTTATTTCATCTTAAAAAAAATGTATATGAAAATGCAATTTCAATGGTCTTTTGATCATCCAACCCCATCACCTAGGATTAAAAGTCAAGAGTTATAAATGCTTGGCCACTAGAAAGCCTTTAATTTTCATGTGTCTAACACATCCACAATATGACTTTGTTTCAGAGTTTTGAAACACAGCAGGGTTAATTTCCCTGCTCACACAAATTCGGTTCGCTCACCACCTTTTAGTTTAAAGACAGACTGGACAAGAGCACATGGAGCGCACTGACACTGACACTGACGACTGACGTCTCTGACGGGTTAGGGTTATGTATGTAGGACTGTTAGGAAATCTTTGTGAAGAGTGAAAACATATGTAATAAATATGCCAGGTTCCTTGGTGGCGCTGTTGAAAATGAACACAAAGACAATGCACATGTGCTGAAAACTGCACATGGTCCAGTTTTGGCACCACAGGATCTTATGTCTGCTGTATGCAGACAATGTTGCCCTAGATGGTTCCATCAAACCCCGACCTGCAACATGCACTGGGACGGTTTGCAGCCGAGTGTGAAGCAGCTGGGATGAGAATCAGCACCTCCAGATAAGTGGCCATGGTTCTCCACTGGAGAGTTGGCTTGCCCCCCTGGGTGGAATCTTGTTCACAAGTGAGGGAAGCATCTGCAATGATGCAGTCGCTGTATCTGACTGTTGTGGTGAAGAAGGAGACAAGAAGAAAGACACAGCTCTCAAATTACTGGTCAATTTACGTTCCTACACTCACCTATGGTCATGAACTTTTGGTTAATGACAGAAAGAACAAGATCGCGGATACAAGCAGTCAAAATGAGTTCCTTCTGCAGGGTGGCTGGGCACTCCCTTAGAGATAGGGTCAGGAGCTCAGACATACGGGAGGAGCTCGGAGGAGAGCCTCTGCTCTTCCACGTCGAGTGGAGCCAGCTGATGTGGCTCGGGCATCTGTCCTGGACGCCTCCCTGGGGAGGTGTTCCGGGGAAGACCCAAGACAGGCTGAAGGGACTATGTCTGTCGGCTGGCCTGGAAACTCCTCGGGATCCCCCTGTATGGAGCTGGAGGTGAAATGTCTGGGGGAGAAAAGTCTGGGAGTCCCTGCTCAGACTGCTGTCCCCACGACCCGGACCAGGATAAGCAGAAGAAAATGGATGGATGGTTGTACAAAAACAAAACCAACATGGTGGCTTCAAGTGCAACCAATCATTTAATAGATCCATGAGAGGAACACAGGAAAAAGAGGTTAGAGAAAAGTCTGCAGTATGTACGAAACACTGAATGGCACTGTTGCTATAGGAATTTGAGAGCATGCATCATTAAGGAGAGATGCCGGGTAAATGACGCAGTCTTAACAAAAAAGTTGCGGATACAGCAGATCTTTTGAGATCAGTTTTGAGATCATTGGACTCTGGGACCTGGTTTCTGGTTTTTAGTCTCCTAAAAAGCCCGCTCCATGTGGATAATACCCGTTTAACTCTATGCCTTAAACTTTAATAGACACATTTTCAAACATGTGACTGACAGTAAACACAAGCTCGAAGTGCCAGCAAAAGAGCTCAGCTAAGAACAGCACCATATCTCCCCATTTCCCTTGATTGATTGATTTACTAACTTAGGTTTTACAAATGCAAATAAAGCCTAAACGTGTAGTGCTAGCCTCAGCTAACCAGTACAACTCTGGTGACACAGAGCCTAGAGCCTGATATCCGCTTTGGTTGTAGCAGCGACTGATCCTCTTTCAAATTCCCCACATCTTGTAATGTGACATCCATAAATCTCACAAGATGAAAACAATCATGTAGTGGATACCAGGCTTAAACCAAGCGCTTACAGATCTGCCGTTTTGGGTGAAACGCATTTATGCACACCCCATACACCTAAAGGAGAACCTTGTGCTTTTATAGTAGCGTGCTCTCCTCTCCATGTCCTTGACCACTTGCATGTATATAGGTTACCTGCTTAAAACATATCACCCCATCATGTTGACAGAGGCGCTGCGTAGACCCTGCACCCTGCTATCTGGGATGTTTACAGGCAATCCTACAGGTCTCCGTTTGAGCAGTCATCGTGTATTCAGAGGGGATTTGGGAGAGAGTGGAAGGAGATGGGCTGTAAGTGCTCCTATGGGAATAAGGGTCACCTCTTTAATCTCCGACGTGGGGGATCTCTCTACGGCTTGTGTACGAGGACGCATGAAGGTTGTTATCCGGATTCGTGGCATTATAGGTGCTCGCAAGCCATTGTATTAAAAGATGACAGCAGTGTTGTCAGTAATCTCACTGCCATTGTTGGTGGAATAAAAAAGGTCACATGCTGTTGGTAAGCACAATAAGGTCTTTACAGTAATGGATTCTTGGAGCAGCGGTTCAAAGCTAGAAACCAAAATAATGTCTATGTAATTTTAGCTTTTCCTGGTACAACAGGATTCAATCAATCAATTTAAGACACAAGTGTTTTTATTTGCATTTGAATAATAAAAGCAATAAGTTAAGGTAAAGTTGTAAATATTAATGGATTTCAGAATGATAAGACATTTTGACCACTGCCATAGTGATCAACAATTTAAAAACATACATAGTGTCATCAGATAAAATTATATTATATATGTCGTTTTTTTTCTTCTGAAAGTACCAGGTTAAGTTTAACAATCATAAACAAGGGAAAGTAACCTGGACCAATGCAGCCAACTCTTGTCCACACGCCCGGAGTATGGCCCCTGGGCACAATTTGGATTTGGGCCCCAACGTCACACATTAAATGGTTACAGCTTAAAGTGCAAACATTCATTGAAGACAACAGGTGAAATTGCCTTTAATTTTGTGGGTTTCAGGTCTGGTTGTTTCAATAGTTGGCCTATAATAAATAGTGATAGGCTTACCTTTTATGTGCATATGTTCAAAATTATAGGTTAACTATTTTCCTTTCAACCCTTTCCCTTCATCAAATATATCAAATAAGTTAAATCTCTGTGACCCTTTTTTAGCCCACAGTTTGATAATTATTGCTTTATAACAACTTTCACACTTAACAGAGACTCCTGGTACTGCCGTTTTTCCAACATTGAAGAAAGTGTTGGACTCCACTCAGGGTCAGTTACTGTGTATCCTGCCCAAGTCATCAGGCTGTGTCTGCTGAGGGACATGGGACAAGGGCCTTATCTGAGCAAACCAGTGTTTAGTGATGTTGTGGACTGGTGATATGCACTCAATGTGGGAAAGTAACTTATCACAAATACACGTTAATGAGTAACGTGATTTTTTGAGTAATTGTGCTTTTTTGAGTAGATTTTTAAATAATTGAAAAAGATTCAGTTGTAGTCACCTGGACTCTTTTTTTTAGGAAAAACGAAACGTTTCGACACTCATTTGATAGTTTTTCTCAATCTGCGAATCAAGACCGAGAAGAGTGTTTTTGGTGTCACTAGAACTAACCCTCTTTGTTAACTATCAAACTAGCCGATAGTAAAGAAAAAGACTATTGGCCTACTCAGAGTAGGACAAAGATCTGAGTCTTGATTCGCAGATTGAGAATGACTCTTGGATGAGTGTTGAAACGGAGTCCAGATGACTACAACTGAATCTTTTTCTACAATGAAACACTCCTGGAAGAATGAGGGATTACACCCACATACATATAATTGAGTAAAATTTTAGCCATGAAATTGTAAATGGTACATTTCAAATCCCTGAATACTGAGAACAACACAAGTCCCAATCATCAATGCACAGCAGCTGTCTCACCTCTGTCTCTGCTCCTCTCTAAACCTCTAAAACAATTACAGTTAGTTCTGGCCAAATAAGGTATACATTTTTTCGGAACATGAGTAGCTCACTTTTGTTCTAGTGAAAGCTGCAAAATGACAAAATGCAAAATGCAGAGTTACAGCTCAAAACACCAAGGATCACTGGTCTCACTCAACATTAACTTTTACAGACAAGTTTCTTATTTTAAGCTGGGTGACATAAACGCAAATGTATTCAATTTGACAGATTGTATATAAAGAATATATAAAGGACTAATCAAACAGAATAGTTTGGACTGGTGAAGTGAAATGTTGCTGTTTTTGGGACATACGTATGTTGATTTAAGAATAAATGCGTTATTTTAAGTAGAAACTACTTATTTGTTGCTTGTTTATTACTATGAACTATAGCATTTATTTTAAAAATGATTTAATATGCTTTTTAATGGTTTATGAAATTTATAAAATATTAACCGATTTGTTGATTAATTGAAGAAATAATTGATAGATTACTCGATTACTAAAACAATCTATAGCTGCAGCCATAAATTAAATTATAAGATTGTTGTTGTTGTCTGTAGTATTAATATAAGTAACATTAAACAGTTTGGAGCTATACAAATTCTAGTTAGAAAACTAAGCTTTCACAATTTCTGCATTTTTCTGCAGGCAACTTTCTGAGTCTTATGTCAAGTATCTTTGGGCTTTGCTGTCACAATTTGCCTCTCGTGGTTTCACTTTTGGGCAGAAGTCCTTTACTCAATAGTGCTACGTGTATTTTTCCAAAGCAAATCATTAATTCTGCAAAAAGCAAGAAACTGCAAAACTTGGACCTTCTCTTAATTTGCCTCTCACCAATCAGGCAAGCTCGCCCCAAGACAACGCTCAAAGATGTTGTTTACACAGGACTGAAGGCCTTGCTGGGAGCAAAATGAAGGAGCAAACTTTGGGAGCTGAAACAGAGAGTGCTGTGGAGTAGGCAATGGGGATGCAAGCAAAATTCAACCAGTGAGAAGTTTGGAGAAAATGTGATTTGGTCTGGGTGTTTTTTGGGGGCTTGCATGCTCCAATTGCTCTCCCTGACAGAGCGGTGGACTGACAGGCATTGGCAGGAATTGAATCAGTAGATTAACCACCCCCTACTCCTCCTTCTTTTTCGTCTTCCCCTCTCCCCTATTTTCCCTTTTCACTGATGGAGGGGAAATGCGCTGGAGATTGCAGGCAAAGATGTTCCTGCCAAGTGGAGCTAAGACGTCTCTGTCGCACCTAAGATTGAGTGGGTGATTAAATATCCACCAGAATAGTATTGTTGCCACTCTTGGCCATTTGTCCCCAAAGGCTTCTTACCAAGGTCTTAGTAAAGTGTGTAAAATGGCTAAGGCCAGCACCATTGTATTAGTATTATTTTTGATTCTAT
This sequence comes from Eucyclogobius newberryi, assembly GCF_026437365.1. Lineage (NCBI taxonomy): Eukaryota > Metazoa > Chordata > Actinopteri > Gobiiformes > Gobiidae > Eucyclogobius > Eucyclogobius newberryi. The sequence goes on from NW_027315823.1 coordinate 21,164,151, forward strand.
TTCTTTTCTCTTCTATTTAGATTTTCTACAATGGAATTAAAAAGTCTGTGGTGCTGGTGGTGAAAGAGGGTGCAGTGCAAGAGCCAGAAAGTATATCATCTCACAGTGAGTGTCATAGTGTCTCACACACGTTACTGTTATTGTTCACCTGTTTTATCCTTTTAAAAATGTCTAGTGTTTGGATTAGTTGTGTGCGGGCGTTTGCTTTGCCTTTAATCTCCAGGCACACTATATAATCAAGAAATAAAGCAAAATAATGACAACTATTGCCCTCTGCCTGAAAACTTTATCAAGGGATATAAATCAGAATTCTCAAGGGGAATAATATTGAAAGTATATAAATGGATTAATGACTTGCACAGCCAATCCTGAATATATTAATCAAAATGGGAAGAAGAGGGTAATTTCCTTTTGACAGACGAGGATTGGAAAGTGGCATGCACATCACAATGAAGGACAACAGGGTTTCATAATTGGAGGGAGTTATGTTGGAAGAATGTGACCAGTTTTTTCATAACACCATGTCAAAGTGCTCACTATTCACAGGGAGGGGCTGAATTTTGGAGAAACTGTGGATGTTTTGAGACTGTCATATTGTACAAAAATACTTCTTGGAATAATGTATTTGGGCCTCAAAACCCCCCCATGGATATAGTGGATGGCCATCTTTGGAACATGATCCTGGCAACTGGGAAGAAGGCATCACAAAAACATGTACGACTCAAACCGCTTCAACGATTAAGTGCTGGACTAATATCCTGACATACCGTACGCACAATGGGAAAAAAACAACTTCTGGACTCAACTTGAAAATAGACACATTTTAAAAACAATAGACAAAATCAGTCAATATGCTCCAATATACTTTATTTTCTACTTTTGCTACTTTACTTATCTTATGTTCTCCCTGGTCCAGCTCGTCCTTTGTGAATGATATTTTTTTTTCTTATTGTTGATCTGTTGTTCTGTTCTAGTTAAAAAAAGATTAAATAAAAACTCAAACAAATGTGAACCTAAAATTAGTAACTCATTATATTTTGAGAAGTTTAGTAAATGTGTTCTTTATTCAGAAGCACTGACTGTTAAGTCATTAATACTGATTGAATAATAACATTTTCCCTTTAAGCATATGGTATAAATTCCTGTACAGTTATCTTTCAGTAAGATGAATAAGATACTAAGTTGACCCTGCTGTCATGAATAATAAGGTGCTTTTGTCCTCTTGTCTGCCTTATGCATCCAAGCAGAGCACAGATTTAGGCTGACTTCTTGTGAGCGGTCACTTGGACAGAAGATAAATGGCCCTCTTGTGCAGGGCAGCCGCTGACTCCAGTAGATCTCCATGATGTTGGATCCAAGGTAAGCTAATGTGCCATTTGCCAGGTTGATAAGCCTCTTTGCCACACTTTGTCGTCAGGTTGTGGCGGACCCTGGTGCTCCTCGCTGACCTTTACTTTGAGTTGCTTACGCTGACCTGGAAATTCCATGGTTTTGATTAGTTTAGGGGCTGAAGATGCAATCTGGGGATGAATATTGAAAAGGTCACACAGCCTCTCCAAAGCAAAGACTTCTGTAGAGTTACATGCTGTATGGAAAGGAGAGTCTATACCTCATATAACCCATTTGAATCTGTTATATAAGTTTAGCTTCCTATTGTTGTGAGCTTTACAATTTGATACATTTGTGTTGATTTGGGAATTCCAGCAGCCAACACACAAGTTCAATACAGAAGTATTTGTTTATTTAAAGGAGAGTTTATTGTTTATTGTTTATTTAAATAGAGGATTTTTCGCTGAGTTGAGAACTTAAGCAACTGTTAGTCCCTTTTTCAGAAATGCGCATGCGCACACTCACCCCCAAATTAACCCAATAACCTTCCAGAGTAGTGGTCCTTTTGAGACAAAAATAAACTATATTGTGTTGTTGCGACAGCCAATGCAAGGAAAATATAGTCTATTCCAGTGTTTCTCAAACTGTCTCTGGTCAGTTGCTCTGGTGGCCATCCGCCATCTCTCTTTATTTAGAGAGAATTGTATTCAATGTTTAATCCTCCTTTGGGTTAATCTACCTTGTGCATTGTTTAATCATATTTTACTGATCTATTCATTATGTACACGTTCATAATGACTACAGCTAAAGATACAATTTAGCTTGATAAATTAATGTAATATTTTTTTTCTGAAAAACAAAACAATATTACCAAAGTATTCTTTTATTTAATGTAACATCACATTGATAAAAACATAACCTTATTAATGATGGTATAACACCATTCTTTCAACAGACTTTGAATCTGCAACCTTTCCTTAACATTTCCACAAAGTCAAAGTGGACATAGGAGCCTATTTGGACTGTGTAATGTTGATGCAGTACATCTCACTCAGGGTCTAAATGTCACTCCTGGAAAGTCGAGGCCCTTTTGGTAATAGCAAACGGTTGCAAATGTCAGGAAAAGTGCACAGTAGATGAGTGACTGTCGTCTGCCAGTGTGCACAGCTCTGATGGCGCAGCACACACTGTCTTTCATATAAAAAAGTAATTCTCTTGTGAGAACCAAGTACTACAGAAGCAGAAACAGGCTACTTCTGTCTCATCGGTGCACTGTTTCTGTCTCAGTACAAATGTGTATTGTAGTAGTGTAGAATTTTAGAAATGTTCCCATGTATGTATTTATTTTAACATGTTGCCCCATTTTGAAACCATGTCCAATAACAGATAAAGACTCTGTACACTGTATTGTGCAGACAGCGCTTTCTTGATCACCAAGGCATTGTCCCAATAAATAAAAAAAATGAAGATACACTGCATATATTCTGCAGGTTTAGAGATACCCCAGTTGAGTCAAGCTCCAAATCCTTGTGACCTCTGCGTAGAAGTTGTCTGTCATAAGTTTGAGGTCCCACAGAAGCCCTCACGCTGCAGTCCATAGCTGCGGTGATTCTCTTGTGCCTCTGCTCTTCACTGGCCTTTGCTTCCAGAGAATGATCCAGACTTCAGAGGGAGATCTCATCTCACATCCGCGGCTAGCTCCCTGCCAATGCAGAGTTAGCCTTTCCTTTCATGTTGTGCCTCTGGGATTATCATATCAATCTGCGTGGCCTGATTACCAGACTGAGCTGAGGATCAAGCCTCCCTCTATGACTGCTGTCTAATTAATATGAGCGTGTCATTGCAGCGATCCTGCCCAAAACACATTCTGGCAGCGCTTTTCTCTCACTCTAAAGGACTGTAGTGGGGCACTTTCTCTGATGGAGCATATGGATGCACAGTGGATGAGGCAGCTTTTGTGTCATCTGTTGATTTGTGAGAAAGTATGCACAGCATAATGCTCTTCAACTGGCTGAAATTATGCAAGAAGAAGCTATTTGGGGCTCTATTTGTGCCAGTTGGGATTTGTTAATCCACTTGCCAAGTCCATATGCTGTTGTAAAAATTATGTCATGTTTCTAACAGAAGATTTACTCTAATTAGAAAAGAAATCCCTCTAAACTGACCTCAGGTAAACAGCTTGTTGAGCAAGATAATAACGCAAACCAAAAGGCAGTTTGATGTAGTTGTTTCTCCAGTTTGTGTATGGATCTGATGGTGCAATCATACGCTCATGTTTCAGATAAACTGTATCTGCAGAGACAGCATATGCAATGCTTGTTAGCCTGATCACAGGAACATTGCTGCGTTTTGATTACAAGACACAACAACTGCTGTACCATTATGTGATGGGATTCCTTCCAGATGGGTATTAGAGGTCTGTCATTAGCAGGTGTGTAATTAATGCCTCCTGATGGGGCGCTGTGACGCTAATGCCGCCTGACTGTGGCTCCATGGGACATTAAATGACGACAGCCAGCCAGACGTGTCCTTGTCATAGCTGTCTGTGTGGCCTCATTACTTCTTTGGCCACTGACATGTCTCCTTCGCCTCCCTCGCCTCCAGACGCTTCCCACCAGCCCTCAGCCCTCATCCTGTGCCCACACATTACCGCGCCTTTGGACTGCAGTTCATTTGTGGGTTATGTATTAATTTAGCAAACAAGTTTGCCTCCTTTTGTCGCCTTTGTGGAAGGTAAATGTGAACCAGTGATTGAGTATGCTATGTACTGTATCGACACAGTAAAACGATGGTCTTGGTAAACATTTTCAAACTGCTGCATTTGAGAATATTTTGTGAATTTTGCTATCCAAAATAAACTGGCTCACGAGAGAAGAGGACAGCCTGACATGTTCTCATTAGCCTGTGTAGGATATGTATTGTGTTAAGGAAGGGGATTTTAGCATAATTTATTCCCAAGTAAAAGTAGAATTCTTAATCACAGCAGCAAGGCCTTTACACTACATGAAAGATTCTCTCACATGACATGCCCAACACTCTGTGCCTTTTTCATCTGCTATTTGTATGCTTTTTATTACCTATCTCCTCTCTCATGACACACCAGTAATAGCCTTGGGGGCATGCTGGTAAACACTTGACAAATTTAAATCAGCCGGCCCAAGGGCGCTAAAGCAGGGGAAGGAGGAAGAAGACAGTGTTTCCTGAAGACAAGGCCAGCTCAAATACAGCTGTATCCACACAGACGCACTTCAAGCATGAGTACAGTGTGGGCCCTGGACAATTAAATACTCACAGGTGTTAGCTAGAGGATGCTAAGATAACACAATTAAATATAAAATGGTTTGACTGGTTTTGACATTGTGTTGGTGTATGCAGTTTATTGTTTGAAGAAGATATTTTCTGCAGGCAGTTTATATGAAAAGAGATGTGTGTGATTGTGACGAGCACATCCATCACGTTAAGGGATTAATCTTTTAATGATTAAAAACTGTTGTAATCCTATAAAGATTAAACATGCCCATTGAAATGCTTTAGAACTTGTAAGCCCACATCTTTTAAAATGTGCCACTATATTTGTGGCGAGTATCTGATTAACTAAGTTCTCTTTACTGGAGATATAAGGTTTTGAAAAGAGCATTTGCCATTGAGCTATAAAAGGTAACACTTTCTCACCAGGTCTCTGTACATTATCTTGAAAATGTCTTAAATGACTATGCATTGGGGAAGGTCTGTGCCTGTACTTTTAAGTTTTATGATCTATATTCGCCTCATTCCATCCCACCCACTGATGCCTCTTTCTGCCCCGGATCAGCACTTTCTTTGTACTGGCACTTCCGGTCGAGCGGGAATGCCGTTCACTTAAGTGGAGAACGAGGGAAAACTCTTTCTTCCAAAATATGTTATAAAGTAGATTGAATTGTGTAAAATGTTCAATGTCTATGTGCCCAAGAAGTCAACAATGTACGAATTCCCTGAGCGGTCTGTAAACAACTTTTTAGTCCGTGTAAAAAATGTTTCCTCTCAAGGTGGTCAGCTTGTTTACTAAATTAACCGGAAAAAGGATTACGTCGGAATGCGGTGCTCAAGCCAACTTTCGGAATAAAGTGAATATGAACACTTAAACTGGCTTCCGTACTGCTATAGGCTTTTATGATAGTGTTATCGAGTTGTGTGACTGACAAAAAATATATTGAATGACTAATTGTTGTTTCTGTCATAGTCAATTGCTGAAAAAAAATACGAAAAAACAGTTTCTGCCATACATTTCACGTCAATACTGTGTTTCCTTCACTTACACCAGAAAGTGTTGCACCCTTGATTGATATGACGATACATTCCGTTTTGCAACTTTTATTAAGTCCACGGTTCAGAATAACACATTTGAGGCACGCAGGGTACAACACCCACAACACACCTGGGCCACACTCAACACCAATGAATAGGCGTGGCTGACCTACTTTTAACGCCACACGCCGTCCAGGTACAGCCCCTTTCATGAACGTGCACTCTAAAGTGCTCCGTGCTAACATGTACAATCTAACACACAAAAGTAATAATAATTTAGCAGTGTATTGTACCATCACAATTAAATATCAGCATAATAAACTAGATGAGCAACACCCTCCCCCACTGAAAAGAGAAGTGCTCCCCATATATTTTTTTTGATTTCATTTTTACATTTTACCAAAGTGAACAAAACAATACAATAATAAAAAGATTGCTCTAGGTATCAAGTATCCTGGTTGGGACCGTGGTAACGATGACTCACTATTGCACATTTCAATAACTATAAAATGTCCTTTTTCCCCTCAACAGGGACGTTCAGTCCGTTTGGTATCAATGGGTGCATAGTCCAGTGAAGAATCAGTGGACCCCCCGATCTTCACACAATGGGACAAGGAAAATACTTGTTTCACCCAAAACATTACTACATAATTTTTCTACCATAATCCTTACTTTCATAAAATTATCAGATACTTCCACAATATCATAATTCTAATTAGTACACACGCTTTTCTACTTAATAGCGTGAAAAAGGATACGTATAGGGTCTTTTGTAGTCATCGGAGACCTCTCCAGCTCCTCTCACATCAACGGTACAGCTATGCAGCTCCCGGACCGATGGTTCACCTAGCTGCTCGTAGGTGTAAAGACATCGTGGCTGTCTCACCCTCACAGGTCTTGATGGCACGGCTGTAAGCGCTCTTTGCTCTCCTTCAGACTGTATCAGAGGCTTGTGAACCCTCCTGGGGCTCTGGCTCGCCTCCAGGAACTTCAGCGGCAACAACGTCCGGCTGGTGAGCAGGCATAGCTCTCTCTACATGCCTCCTTCTTATTAGGGGTTCTCTTGCAGCTGCTCTGGTGATAGGGGGAACTGGTTGTTGTGCGGTCCATACACCAAATTCTTCTTCACTTGAACTCTCAGTGTTGGATCGTTGCAGCTCTGGCTGGACTCTCGGTCTCCTTGTTTGAGCTTGACGGGGACTTGAGCTTGGCTGAGGAATGTCTGCTGGAGGCTCCTCTACCAGGTAAGGGCAGGGCAGTAACAGATTGCGGTGCAACACTCGTCTCCTCCCAGGACCTCGCAGGGGCTCGACTGCGTAAACAGGACTGTCTGGACCCTTCCTCTCGCTCACAACATAGATGTTCTCCTCCCAATAACTCCGCAGCTTTCCAGGACCACCTCTAGGGGTCAGATTTCTAACTAACACATGGTCACCAAGCTGAAGCGCAGAACTCCATGTGCGCTGGTTGTAGCACTGCTGCCCTCTTCTGGCCGATTTCCACATATTTTCCATGGCTATGGCATAAGCCTGTTGCATGGCTTCCCTCCACTTCTCAGCATACACCACCACAGACTGATGTTCTTTCTCCTTTCTCCTGCGAGGGATGAGCAGATCAATGGGCAGAGTAGGCTCCCGGCCAAAGAGGAGGAAGAATGGAGAAAATCCAGTGGCTTCATGGGCAGTCGAGTTATATGCATGGACAACTTTACTCAGATGTTCTTTCCAGCGTGCCTTCTGGGTGTCTGCCAGTGTCCTCAACATGCCTAGCAATGTCCTGTTGAAGCGTTCCGCTGGGTTAGACTGCGGATGGTAAGGAGACGTACGGGAGTGTTTGACACCAGAATAACTCTCAAGTCTACGGAAGAGCTGATTTTCAAATTCTCTCCCCTGGTCGTGATGAATTCCATCCATCCATCCATCTTCTGCCGCTTTATCCGGGGCCGGGTCGCGGGGGCAGCAGTCTGAGCAGGGACTCCCAGACTTCCTCCTCCCCAGACACTTCCTCTAACTCCTCCGGGGGGATCCCGAGGCGTTCCCAGGCCAGCCGAGAGACATAGTCTCTCCAGCGTGTCCTGGGTCTTCCCCGGGGCCTCTTCCCGGTGGGACATGCCTGAAATACCTCCCGAGGGAGGCGCCCAGGAGGCATCCGAAACAGATGCCCGAGCCACCTCAGCAGACAAAGATCGGTTCAGAAACCTCTTATGACGACGACACGAACAAGGCCGTTTACATCGCCCGGATCGGCGTCACCGGGGCCCCATCCTGGAGCCAGGCCTGGGATGGGTGCTCCATGGCGAGCGCCTGGTGGCCGGGTCTTACCCCACGGGGCCCGGCCGGGCACAGCCCGAAAGAGCGACGTGGGGCCGCCCTCCCGTGGGCCCACCACCCGCAGGAGGATCCATAAGGGGCCGGTGCAGAGAGATCTGGGCGGCAGTCGACGGCAGGGGCCTCGGCGACCAGATCTCCAGACACAGAGACTAACTCTGGGGACATGGTCGTGATGAATTCTTGATGGAAACCAAAGCGAAGAATAAAGTCAAAGATTTTCTTGGCCACCGTTTTCCCAGACTTGTCTCTCGTAGCGTAGGCCTGCGCATATTTTGAGAAGTGGTCGACGAGTACCAGGATGTACTCCTCCCCACCGCTACTCTTCTCCAAATGCAGGAAATCAATGGAGACCATCTCGAACGGGGCTGATGTTTTGATACTCTGGATTGGTGTCCGAGTGACTCTATTTGGCTTTTTTCTCTTTAGGCAGCAGCAGACACGTGTGACATGATGTTCAATGTCTTGCCTCATTTTAGGCCAGAAAAAACGTTCCAAAGAATTCCATCTTCATCTACATGCAAGCGGGGCCACTCTCTGAGCAGGTGTCGAACTGGTGCACTCTCTGCCACTTTTTCTTCAGGCACAGGACTCTGGCTATGGTTAAGTCAGACCCTTGTGCTGCCTTGATGTCTCTAACTGCCAAGGGCTGAACAGGTGGAAAAATGCCGACCTCTTCTGGCAGTGCGTCAATGTTGCAGGTGACAGCTGATATCCAGTTGATTTCACCGCTGCTCTCTCCTTGCACACCCATCCCAATGCATTCAATGTCCTCTTGAGGGCATTCCTAAGAGCACTCTTCGATGAGTGTGTGAATAGGTCGGTGTCTTGACAAGAAATCTGCGTCACGATTTGCAGTCCCAGGCCGGTACTTAATTGTAAACCGGTAGTCGGCCAACTCCGCAACCCACCCATGTCCTGTAGCATTGAGCTTCGCAGATTTGGTGACATAGGTAAGGGGATTATTGTCACTGTACACGGTAAAGTGGGGTGCATGGAAGAGATAGTCCCGAAAGCGCTCCGTAATAGCCCATTTTAAAGCCAGAAACTCCAGTTTCCCAGAATGGAGTTTATAGTTCTTCTCCGTGGCAGACAATGTTCTGGAGCCGTACCCAATTACTCTGAGGACTCCCCCTTGTCTCTGATAGAGAACCGCGCCGAGTCCTTCTTCTGAAGCATCCACATGTAGGATGAAAGGCTTCTCAAGGTCCGGATAGGCCATCACTGGTGGATTAATCAGGTGGTTGACAAGTTTTTGAAGGGCTGCTTGGTGAACTGTGGTCCACTGCACTGGATGTGATGGGGGAAGCTGAGCTGACTGACCACTTGAGGGCTTCTTTTGGGGTCTCTTTTCTGCAGACTTGGGCCTGGAGAGAAGGTCATAGAGTGGCTTTGCAGTTCGAGAAGTCTTGGACGTATGACCTGTAGTAACTGAAGAATCCCATCAACTTCCTCACATCTCTGACAGTAGATGGGGTCTCATATCGGAGAGCTTGGACTGTCTCTACCTCTTTGGGGTTCATCCTGTAGCCTTCAGCCGAGACGACGCGCCCCACATAACACACCTCAGGCTTGAAGAACTCACACTTTGTTGGTCTCAGTTTGATGCCAGATAGTTTTTGCCGTTGGAGCACCTGTCTCACATTGTGTACATGTTGGTCGAAACTATGGCTGAAGACCAGGACATCGTCGAGGTAAGGAACACACACTTCATCTCTCAAATGCCCAAGACAGCTTTCCATGTAGCGCTGGAATGTTGCTGGGGCATTTGTGAGTCCAAACGGAATGCGTACCCACTCATATAGTCCCCAAGGTGTAATAAAGGCGGTAGATGGTCGGCTCTTCTCACTCACAAAACCTTGATGGTATGCCTTTCCTTGATCCAGGACAGTGAACCACGAGTTGCCCCCGAGATTCTCCAGAATCTCCTGGATCCGAGGGATAGGATGGCGATCGGGCAAAGTTTTTTGGTTCAATAGTCTGTAATCCACACAAAGACGGAGACTCCCATCTTTCTTCCGGACACAGACAATAGGTGAAGAATAGTGTGAACATGATTCCCGGATCCATCCTCTACTTAACAGGTCTTGAATATGTGTCTTTACTTCCTGATAGAGATGACGTGGGATGGAATTATATGTCCTTTGCACTGTGATATTGTCCTTTAGCCGAATGTCCATTTCCAGTCCTTTAATACATCCCGTGTCCCAGTCATCTTTGGCAAACACTTGACTCTCCTACTTCAACATTTGCCGTACTTTCTGCTGCTGTTCTTGGGAGAGATGACTCAGGTCCACAGGCAGATCCCACAGCTCCCCTGGTGGCATCTCAGTAGAGTGCTCCATTACATCCGTGGTTCCTCCCTTTGGTCTTTGCTTAGGTTCAAGTGGGTATACACCGTCAACACTATGCAGCCAGCCAAGTGTGGTGCGGCCCCACAGTGTGATGTCTCTGTCAGTTGTATTTTCCACCGCCACCGTAAATCATGTCTTGTCCTGGGGGAACACAACAAGCTGCTCTCTTACTTTTAGCCCACTAGGCCATGGTGCCTCTGGGTTGGGCTCCAGCACAGCGTAAGTTACCCCCCCGTTGACTTGTCCACAATACACATTTAGAATACTATTTTGGGGTATAGTGATGGGGCGTTGGCTGAGGTGAGCAATGTGAGGGATACTCTCAGGTTGGTGCTGCTTTAATACAGACAAAACAGCATGAGCAGTGCGACGGCCCACCTCTAAAGCTGAAGAGCGTCTCTGAACCATGTGACCCACTGGGTTACAGTTCCCAGAGGCGTCACTGGTTAGGGCCAGCTCTTCTATGACATTGAATCCAATTATTGGACACTCCAGGTCACTGCTGGCCACGAGGACAGGAACAAACACGGACTGCCCGCTCATTCCTGGGACAGCCTTGTGAGCCAAGGTGAACTCTACTTCAATCCACCCCTCATTAGGGGATTTCTGTCCCATTCGCTGCAGACAGGTCAAGCCCACCTTCTTCGAGGAGCTCCGCCACTGGTCTCAGTTGGGCATGCGGCAGGTTCTTTGCTTTCCAGTCCACTCCAACAATTGACACTTGTGAGCCACTGTCCCATAACACAGTTGTGTCCACACCATTTAGAGAAGCTCGAACCAGGCACCTTCTTCCCACTAGCTTAGCTGTTTGTCTCTGCTTGCTAGTTAGAGGGGCAGCCTGGCTGAACTGGACGCCAAGTTTACCAAGATGTACCGTGGTATTTATCTTATTGAGCGAGGCATAAGTAACTTTACGACAGCCAATTGCCCAGTGATCAGAACTGCCACATTTAAAAACAGTGGTCACACTTGCCGTCGGGGTTCGTTGTCTGGCAGCGCTAACATTTCCGGAAGATCGGTGGTCTCTGCTGGAACCTGGCTCTTCTGCCATATGGTCGGCTGAACTTCTCTACTGGTGGGGGGCTTGGGGCTTGGTGAAGGCTGGAGAGCTGGGTGGAAAGCTGCTGAATAGCCTCACAGATTGCCTTATTGCCCTGGTCTACTTTTTCCAGGAGTGTCTCACGCTTGGGGGGCTCAGTGGACTTTTTGCTGGTGAGTGTCAAATCAGGACACTCTCGGTCCATGTTAAATTCCTCCCCCACTGCTGAAACTCTGGCAGCTCGTGACTTGGAGATGGCGGCTAACTTGTTTCTTCTTTCCATTTCCAAAGTATATGCATCTGTAACCCTCTCCAGCAGCACCTCATCAGACACTTTTGGGTCCGGCAAATATGGCTTTAAATCAGTCCTGATTGTGTCATTCATCAGACCTGTAAGGACGGTCTGCAGGAACTGGTTCTTTATTAATTCAGGGCTATATTTGAGTCCAGTTTCAACCCTTTCAGATGCAAACAGAATCTGCTGCCTTAAGTCCATCACTCTGAGAACAAACTGAATGGGCGTCTCCCTGGAGTCCTGTGCTGCCCTAGTCAGAGAACTATAAAGTTCAGTAGCATCTTTTTCAATAAAGTGCGTCCTCAGAATTTGTCTCAATGCACAAAGAGTCAAGTCCACTCTGCTTTCCAGGTAGCTTTTTAATTTTATTCCTGGAACAATGGCCTGAATTACAGCCTCCACAATGTCAGCCTCACTGTATCCTTTATTTAGGGCTTTTTGGATCTACCTCTCCAAACTAGTGTAGCCAAGTTTATCCTTTTGATGTGGTTCACCAATTTGCTCAGCAATTTTTAATTCCTTTCTGTAAAACTGGTGAACAAAGGCTGGATTTGCATTATAAACTGGAACACTCACGTTAGAGGCAGCAACTGGAACGTTGGACACATTAGGCACGTTTTGAGCGTTAGGTGCAGTACCTGATGAGTCCAGCAGAGGGGGCTCTTGCATTGGAGAAGCAGACGGAGCTAACGTCTTTAGTTCGTCAATGCGGTCACAAACTCGGAGCAACAGACATTCCTTCATCCTCCAGCGAAACAATGTCTTCTCCTTCCAGATTGTGGAGGATAATCCTTCTCATTTTGCGGGGTAAGTTCTTGTCCTCTTCACTTACAGTTAATTCCAACATTGTGCACAGATCATAGAGTTCCAAAGCAGGCAAAGTCAATAATTTCTCCTCGATCTGTCCGAGCGTCTCTTCCCAGGTCACGGACATTCTCCGCCCGGTAGACATGATTTGTGCTTTTACCTTAGCGTGTAGGTTTAAAAGCGTTTTAGTCCTTGTGAATGGGCCTCAGCGCTGTGGCCTCTCAGCTGGTGGCTTACGTCAACTCCACTCAGCTGTTCACCACAGGGGTGTTGTCCAGATGCGATCTCCAATCCGGGTCACGGCACCAAGATTTCTGTTGCACCCTTGATTGATAAGACGATACATTCCGTTTTGCAACTTTTATTAAGTCCACGGTTCAGAATAACACATTTGAGGCACGCAGGGTACAACACCCACAACACACCTGGGCCACACTCAACACCAATGAATAGGCGTGGCTGACCTACTTTTAACGCCACACGCCGTCCAGGTACAGCCCCTTTCATGAACGTGCACTCTAATTAAAGTGCTCCGTGCTAACATGTACAATCTAACACACAAAAGTAATAATAATTTTGCAGTGTATTGTACCATCACAATTAAATATCAGCATAATAAACTAGATGAGCAACAAAAGCAGTACTACCAGTATATCTCACTCTTACATTAACATCCCAGTCTCATCCTCATATTGATTATTGCTCTTATACACAAGCTTCGTCTTAAACATAAAGTGGGTATGTCAGCCACCAGCATTACCTCCACTACATCTCCATTGAACTGCTTTATTCTCGCTGGCCAGTGCAGTGACCCACAGCTCAACTGTGTCTTTAGATCCTGCCAAAAAACAACAACCAATATGCATTCTTACAGTGAGCGGGGTCACCTCGCCACAGATCTGATTTCATGCCATGGTATGGAGCATTTCCGGCAAAGCAATAACATCTCTATGGAGACAAGAAGGTAGTGAAACCTCCACAAGGAACATTACATTCTCCACCTTTAAGCCTCTGTAAACTATAGAATTATAAACCCTACAACGTCATCTTTTAACAGACAATTGGTCCATACAAACAAAAGTGACAACCAAATTATTGTTCTGTTTACTATTTTTATCTGTGTATATTTTGGTATGCAGTTGGACACATCCTTCAAACCCAAAAACATACAGACACCAAACAAGGACAATAAAAAGTAACTGGCAGTGAAATGTACTGAAAGACCGAATACGGCCAGTTGCATATTCAGGGCTCTCTGCATGTTGCACCACCGGCAGTAGCAAGATTATCAGCACAAAACGTTACTTAACTTCCTGCTCCACAAAATCGCAGCTCATCGAAGACACAATCCATCTTCATTGTGTCTCGTGGCCAGCTGACAGGAGTTTCCATCATGTGTCATTATTTGTACATGAGGCAACTCGGCAGAACAATCCTGCACTCTGGGAAAAGCATCAATCACAGCTGCTTGTCCCACTGCGGAGCCACACAGAGGTGACAACAGCAAAGGTGTCCACGAGAAAGGGCAGCCAGAACCGTTAGACCACCTTGTATATACATCGAGTAATTAAGATTTGAGTCTATAGACATGGCTGAGTGAGTTGTCAGACATTAGTTTGTTCTACAGTGTTAAAGTGAACAGATAAAGCTGAATGGCTGCTGGCATAAATAGTTGTTTTAAATATAAGGGCCATGAACAAGAAAATGAGGGAATGATACTCATTCTGGAAAAAAGCTGTTCTTGAAGGACACATATTATGCAAAATGTGAATTTGTTTTAGCTTTTAATCGTAATAATATTGGTCCCTCATCAAAAACATACCCAAAGTTGTATTCAGCTTCATTCATGCTTGTTTGATGAATTCTGGTTAGAAATTCCTCTCCCCTCTGACCGTCAAAAACACTCGGTTCTGAAATTCCCAGATTTTCTGTGCTACTTTTATGTCCATAAATCATCACCAGACTCGTTCTGTGTATTTCTGCTGTAAAAGCCTTCATTACAACTGTGTTGTAGTAGACCTAGGATTAGTTTATCCCACCTGTAGCTAGTAGATGGGGCCAAATGTCGATTCCTGAACAGGGAAACTCAAGAGTGACATGAAGTTATTTAGTTTTTTGCAGCAACAAAAAAAATGTGTTCAAAAAACATCCATCCATCCATTTATCGTCTTCCGCTTATCCGGGGCCGGGTCGCGGGGGCAGCAGCCTAAGCAGGGACTCCCAGACTTCTCTCTCCCCAGACACTTCCTCCAACTCCTCCGGGGGGATTCCGAGGCGTTCCCAGGCCAGCCGAGAGACATAGTCTCTCCAACGTGTCCTGGGTCTTCCACGGGGCCGAAACACCTCCCCCAAAAACATGAGATGCCAATTTACACTCTTGAGATTGTTTACCCGAATACTGCCATTGTGAATATTGAACTCTGATATTGTAGGCTTGTTTTTTAGGAGAAAGTAAATACCATCATAAAAAGTAGTGTTGTAAAAATGTGATCATTCCTATGGCTCTGAAGGGACTCGGACAGAAATGATCCTACAGCAGTATAATTTATGACTTACTTTTACGACATGAGGAGCCACAGCGGTTGTTAATATTCAAGGTGAATCCATTTTCAAGAGAGGTTATGGAAATTGTTTTACCCAACATGATCTTGAATAACTAAACTTTTTCCTTTTTATATTGTTATTCATCAAGCAGGACATCGGTCGCTGGTGAGGTTGTCACACATTTTTCAGATATTGGTGAAATTATGTTTTTATTACAAATTGGTATTTTTAGCACAAGTATAGCTTCTGACTATTGTTTCGATTGAGTTTCAATGTAAGTACACTTAAACCCCTGGAGTAAATGAGATAAAAATGTTTAAAAAAACGGTTGCGGGGTCATCGCTACGATCTGAGAAGCTGTGACTTGGTTTGACTTCAATTAAAGAGTGGGGGAGGTTTCCCAGCCTATCTGTGATCCTTATCAACAGCCAGCGCTCTGATCTCTGTCTGTGCGACCCACGGGAACAGACACCACTTCCATCACAATCCCTGCACTCTTTGTGTCCTCTCCCCTCGCTAACTAACAATGCTGCAACTATATTGACAACCTCAACCTTGAGCAATGGTCCCACTATGTTGTTTTTCCCCTAGCTCTCTTTTTATAGGTGCGCCGTCAAAAAAAAAAAGGTTGAGATTGTTATTTTTGTCTGTGAATGAGTCAGCTCACCTGGGAAATTTGGTAGAGTGGCATTTGAAAATGTATGACTCATGAGTCAAGAAAAATATCTGAACCATGCAAGTATTTGAACTTTCTGTTTGCCCTATAAATAAACACTCATTTGTACTTGTAATGTAGTATGTAGTTGATAACTAGTATTTTAACAATAAGGACTAAAGCTGAGATCACATTTTTCAGTCGAGAAAATAGGAAGTAATATCTCTTGCTCTGCTTTACTTTGATCCTTTTTACACGCTAGTCACACTTTCTTGGGGACATTGGTGGACAAGCTTTGAAATTAGTTGTGCTTTAACAGATAAAACAGTTGAAAAATGAGATATCATCTTGCAAAGATAAAGGGATCCATGTATTCAGAATCAGATCTTCTTAAATGTGTTTATGTCATGTACAGGTCCTACAATGCCCCCTCACAATCCAAAAAAAACATTATGTGAAGAGTAATTACCTGCTTTATCTAGTTTGTCCTTTTTGTATTATGTATTTAATTAAATGTTTGATTAATCAAATGTTTTATTAATTTAAGAGTCAGACACTATAACATTTGTTTGCACATCAGCAAGCTTTCTTTTATCAAAATGCGTTTCTCCAAGTGGATACATTAAATAAGAGAATACTTCTTACGATGAAGCATTTCCATTCTCAGCTTGAATAAGCAAAAATGAATTGTACATTCTACACAAACCACCCATGTCTACTAAGCTCACATGCCTTTTAGTCATGGGAGATGCAATACTAATTTTATACATTTCAAGTTCTTATTTCAGTATAGATTCACACGGCCAACTATATAGAGATAATTTTCAGTAATATAGTTTGAATTTGCTAAATAATAACTACAATAACATGTGTTGACATTATTCGATTAATGAATATATTATTCAAATCATGAGTTGGGAGTATTTGTGATATGACAAATTTCTCTGCATCCAAATAGGTGTATTCTTATTATGTTCAAAGGTTCATAATTGAATATCTAAATAAAGACTAAATATCTAAATAAAGACTAAAGGTTCAGCTTGAGCATGTTGTTATGATCTCAGTATGTAACTCAAATGTTATACCGTATGTTCTGTCATTTGTACATGCTAAACATATTTTTCTGTTTGTGGTGGAAAATTGCATTTTCTACCACAAAGTGAAAAATATGTTGCCTCAGCAAACATACAGGGTAATTATTGGTGGTGAACGTGCCTTGAGCTGGGAGCCCTCAGATCTGTCACATGAAGGTGGGGACAGTGCTGGCTCTCTATCAAGTGCTTGGTGGGGGGACATGATGGATCAGGGAGCAGTGCTCTCTCCATCTCCTGACTGAGGCACAGATTGCCTGGGGATGCACGCCGGGCCTCCTCCATGCCTCACCTTGATCAACATTCAGCATTGCCCCTTGAATCTATCAGCCCCATGACAACACGCCCCATTTTGGGCTTTTTATATCACTCCGGATGATGTGGCTACAGTGGCTGTTCCTGGTGATGATGATTATGATGTAGTTTTGCGCTTAGAAATGCATAGAGAGCCTTTTATTGAACTTGCATGTTCACAGTATTTTGGATTAATAAATAATTAGATGCGCTCATCATTTAGATGCTTGCCAGGGGTGTAGCGTGGTGAATAAGGTATGATACAAAAGTGTGACCTGCAGCAATGACAAGGAGTTTGAAGAATAATCACATTAAAGGAAATCCTATGTCCTCCCTATGCCCTGTTGGCAAATCAAACCTTCTTAAATAGCAAGGATAGAATTACAATGAATCAAACATAAATCTTAATACAAATACATTGACATTGGTCATGGTGTTTTTGAATAGCTCATTGTTTGACAGGATGTTTTTTAAACAACAAAGGGAACACAGAACAGAAATGAGACACAGAGAACGCATAAAGACAGTTATGAATCGTCCTAAATTTGTCCATTTTCAAATTTACTCAGAATGTCATGTTTTCCTTTTTTTTGAAAGTCAGTTATAATGTTGGTACTGTCCTTATTTATTTATATTTTGTCATCATTTTTTTGCAATGACCTTTTTTCCTGCTGCCAAAAATATGCTCTAAAATGTATTATTTTATTTCAGTCCATGGCAGGAGTTCTGACGCCCAAATTCTGATGTCTCATGTGCTGAGAGTCTGTGTCACCGGTCACAGAGCAGGTAACAGGGGTGCTGAGAGTCAGTCTGTCACAGGTCACAGAGCAGGTAACGGGGGGCTGAGAGTCCGTGTCACCGGTCACAGAGCAGGAAACAGGGGTGCTGAGAGTCAGTCTGTCACCGGTCACAGAGCAGGAAACAGGGGTGCTGAGAGTCAGTCTGTCACAGGTCACAGAGCAGGTAACAGGGGTGCTGAGAGTCAATCTGTCACCGGTCACAGAGCAGGTAACAGGGGTGCTGAGAGTCTGTGTCACCGATCACAGAGCAGGTAACAGGGGTGCTGAGAGTCAGTCTGTCACAGGTCACAGAGCAGGTAACAGGGGTGCTGAGAGTCTGTGTCACCGATCACAGAGCAGGTAACAGCAGTGACGTGCGGTGAGGTTCAGGGCGAGTGAGGCACCAAAAAAACATTTGGGACAAGAGGGAGTCAAACACACTTTCCCTTGTGTTCAAGGCCGTGTCGCTCACCATTAGGCTATATGATCAATAAAAAATAATACGTTCAACTCCGGTGTAGGTCTTTCGTAGGTCAGCGTTGCCGGGACTTATTGTCATATTAGAACTCAAACCAACCCGGGGCCCTATGTAAAAAGAGCCCCCCCTAGTGCTATTTCTGTAGTCACATCACACAGATGGAAAACAAAATGCGAGTCAGGCGGCCCGATCTGAGAAATGTGATTTATATTCCCTGTGAAAAGATAAAGCCCAGTCCCACTGAAACTAGTCTGAAACTTGCTGTGCTAAATGTCAGATCCTTATGTAACAAATCACTCCTAATTAATAATTAGGCCCGAGCGCCACAAGCTGGCGAGAGGCCTATTAATCTCGTAAGGCCGTGCAAAGCACGGCTGCGAAAGTGCGCACGTAGTGCGCACGAAATCGAGCGCGAAGCGCTCGCCCACTTCCAAACACTCACTAACGCACTCCTTCACTCATGCACGCCCTGTGCATACTAATTAGTAGTAGGAAAATGGAACATTACCGTTGTAAACGGGCGAAGCCCGTGCAAAAGTGCGCACTAAACGAGCACTTTACATTGAGATCCCCATATAAAGCACTCATTTGCGCTAAGTAGCTCACGAATACGTTCCCCATCTCTTGCATGTTCCGTGCATATAAGCATGTAATGCAAAAATTGAACATTATTACTGTATAGAGGGCCAAAAACACAAAGTGGGCGGAGCCCACTCAAAATTAACGAAAGTACCCGTCAGTGACCAGGGACCCACACCATGAGGTAGGAAAGCGCGAGCGCTTTCCGAAAATGTATAGTTTATGATATTTGAAAAATGGGAAACATTGTTTTCGCATCGGAATATTTAGGCCCGAGCCCCAGCAGGGCGGAGTTGCAACTGTCGGTACCCCGTCGCCCCTGGCAAGTACAGTGAACTAGCCCATGCCGAAGGCATGGATTATGCATACTTACTCCTGCTATGACAGAAATAGTCAACAATGAGTGAATGGGCGTAGCCCATTCACTCATTGTTGACAACAGCAGCACGAAGCGCTGCATTCCTCCAAAAACCCTCCTGGCATCGTCCCGTGCGCGAGAATCCATGCCGCGGGCATGGGCCATGCTTGTATCTGCTCAAATCAATGGAAGTCTATGGGGAGTGGGCGGGGCATCCCGACGGAATAGGGAGTGACGAGCGCGTAAGCGCTCGTAATGATGATTCCACGCCATGACGGCATGGGGAAGGCTTAGAGCTTTCAAACGATGTATAATTTGTTGTTATAGTGGAAACGGCTATATTGTTTTTGCTAAAAATATTATTAGGCCCGAGCCCCAGCAGGGCGGAGGGCCTATTGCTCCCGCAACGCTGCCGAAGGCAGCGTTGCAACTGTTTGGTGCCCCGTCGCCCCTGGCAAGTACAGTGAACTAGCCCATGCCGAAGGCATGGATCATGCATACTTACTCCTGCTATGACAGAAATAGTCAACAATTTGTGAATGGGCGTAGCCCATTCACAAATTGTTCTTTTTTAATTCAAGTTCTTTTTTAATTCAACACAATAAGGGCGCCATCTTTATCAAGTCGAAAGCGCAGAGTCGGAAGGCCGGCGGCCCGCGAGGGCTGTTGGATACCGCTTGCGGCTTTAATTTTTATTGTTCTTCATCTGCGCTTTGAGCTCTAATTTGACCCCCTGAACATGCTCAAAAACTCACCAAACTTTGCCCAAAATTCAGAATCGGCGAAAAATTTTATTTTTTCTGGGCCATTTTTTTTTTCGTCAAAAAATGGCGCGACAGCGCCACCGACAAAAGTCAAAATACATTGCGCCTATGGGAGACGCCCCGAGGTCAACTTTGTCGTAGAGCTACGAAATTCGGGACACGCATTCCTCTTGCGAGGACAAAAAAAATATTATTGTGGCCACGCCCCCAGACATACCCTATGGCTGCCATCTTCCTTTGAACATGAAAACACGCTGAGTCAGCTATTTTGTTCACGTCAAACTTTGACAAACTCCTCCTTGGGCGTTTTGCCCACCAACTTCAAAATTGGTGTACGTTCTCTGGACAAGTGGGGCATCTAAAGTTATCAAAATTTTTGGGATACCTTTTACGGTCTGTGTGCGGCGCAGCCGCAAAGTTGGACAACTTATTTTGAGATATTGCAATTCTAAAAATTGCTCCCATTTGATCAAAACGAGTCCGATTAGGACCAAATTTGAATCAGTTGTTAAACTTTCAAGTTTGGACTAGTTTAGGATGACAAAATTGAAATGGGCGCGATAGCGCCCCCTACAGAGTTGCCTTTGAGTGAACATTGATGGACAAAAACTGGTTTTACACAAATGTTCTAAACTTTGCCCAAAATTCTATTTTGGGGTCCCGAGCAAAAGGCTAATCAAACTTATGCCTTAATTTTTACGGCGTAGCCGTAGCTATGACGGAAACCTCCCATGTTATCCCTATGGGAAAATGCTAAATCTCTCGAATATCCACATTTTTCTGTTTCACACTTCAACGAACTCCTCCTAGGGCGTTTTGCCCACCGACCTCAAAATCTGTGTACTTCCCCTAGACAAGTGGGGCATCTAAAGTTATCCAAATTTTAAGGATAACTTTTACGGCCTCTGTGCGACGGAGCCGCAAACTTTTCCCTGAATTCTGACTATTTGGCCTTCAGAGTGGCCTATAAACAATAGTTTTTCCAAATGACATTATATTTTGCACAAAATTCTAATTTGCCATCCTGATCATAAAAGTATGAGAGCCAAAGTCATATTTTGTACGGCGTAACCGTAACGATGACAGAAACATCCCATGATATCCTTATGGGAAAATCGCGAAATTGCTCAAATCACCACATTTTTACGCTTCACACTTTAACGAACTCCTCCTAGGGCGATTGTTTGATCAAACTCATATTTGGGGAAAATCATCTACACAAGCGGGGCATCAAAAGTTATCCATATTTTTGTTCTAAGTGCTACGGTCTCTGTGTGGCGGACCCGCAAATATATGTCACAAATGGGAAAACAGCGGAATCTCTAAAATGACCACATTTTTACGCTTCACACTTTAACGAACTCCTCCTAGGGCAATTGTCCGATCAAGTTCATATTTGGGGAAAATTATCTACACAAGCGAGGCATCAAAAGTTATCCATATTTTGATTCTAAGTGCTACGGTCTCTGTGTGGCGGACCCGCAAATATATGTCACAAATGGGAAAACAGCAAAATCTCTCAAATTACCACATTTTTATGTTTTACACTTTAACAAACTCCTCCTAGTGCGTTTTGCCCACCAACTTCTAAATCGGTGTACGTCCTCTAGACAAGTGGGGCATCTAAAGTTATCCAAATTTTTGGGATACCTTTTACGGTCTGTGTGCGGCGCAGCCGCAAAATTGGACAACTTATTTTGAGATATTGCAATTCTAAAAATTGCTCCCATTTGATCAAAACGAGTCCGATTAGGACCAAATTTGAATCAGTTGTTAAACTTTCAAGTTTGGACCAGTTTAGGATGACAAAATTTAAATGGGCGCGATAGCGCCCCCTACAGAGTTGCCTTTGAGTGAACATTGATGGACAAAAACTGGTTTTACACAAATGTTCTAAACTTTACCCAAAATTCTATTTTGGGGTCCCGAGCAAAAGGCCAATCAAACTTATGCCTTAATTTTTACGGCGTAGCCGTAGCCATGACGGAAACCTCTCATGTTATCCTTATGGGAAAATCGCTAAATCTCTCGAATATCCACATTTTTCTGTTTCACACTTTAACGAACTCCTCCTAGGGCGTTTTGCCCACCGACCTCAAAATCTGTGTACGTCCCCTAGACAAGTGGGGCATCTAAAGTTATCCAAATTTTAAGGATAACTTTTACGGTCTCTGTGCGACGGAGCCGCAAACGTTTTCCTGAATTCTGACTATTTGGCCTTCAGAGTGGCATATAAACAATAGAGTTTTTCCAAATGACATTATATTTTGCACAAAATTCTAATTTGCCATCCTGATCATAAAAGTATGAGAGCCAAAGTCATATTTTGTACGGCGTAACCGTAACGATGACGGAAACATCCCATGTTATCCTTATGGGAAAATTGCGAAATTGCTCAAATCACCACATTTTTACGCTTCACACTTTAACAAACTCCTCGTAGGGCGATTGCCCGATCAAGCTCATATTTGGGAAATATCCTCTACACAAGCGCAGCATCAAAAGTTATCCATATTTCTATTCCAAGTGCTACGGTCTCTGTGCGGCGGAGCAGCAAATTTGACTGACACTTGTGTTCATTTGCACTGGATTGGCCATGTCCATGTGTCGCCGTCTGTCAAGTTCTTTTTTAATTCAACACACAATAAGGGCGCCATCTTTATCAAGTCGAAAGCGCAGAGTCGGAAGGCCGGCGGCCCGCGAGGGCCGTTGGATGCCGCTTGCGGCTTTAATATTCTTTCTTCTTTCTTTCTTTCTTCTCGGGACCAACCCCCCTATTTTTCACCCAGTGAACATTGACGAAAAGTCACAAAAATGTTCACACCTCTAAAAATCGTGCCTCTCTACATTCTGGCTATTTCCCTTTTCTAAAATAAAAAATTGGCGCGTCAGCGCCCCCAAATGTACCAAAAATGCATTGAGAGATGGGAAATGACCCAAAAAAAATCTGATCGTAGAATCATGAAATTTGGCGCAGAGGTAGATGGTGACAAGAGAAGTAAAAAATATTATTACGGCAACGCCGTCCGCCCAACCAAATGTCGGCCATATTGCTTCAAAAATGGCTAAACATGACTTCGGAGTTTTTCCAAACGTCGTACTTTTACGAACTCCTCCCAGGGCGTTGGCCCTAAAAAGCTGAAATTTGGTGAAAATGCTACTGAGGAGTGGGACATCAAAAGTTATCCAAATTACATTGATACCTCTCACGGTCTCTGTGCGGCGAAGCCGCAAACTGTAGCTAGAATTTGAGAAATCTCCCATATTTAAAATTTCTGCCGTTTGCGCAGATAAAGTCCGAATTGCGTCAAATTAGAATCAGTTGTTAAACTCTTTGCCCTAAACCTACTTGAAGTGAAATAAATTCATTTGGCGCCACAGCGCCCCCTACAGATTTTATATGGAGGTTAAATGTTTAGTTTTGCGAAATTATATGAAATTTGACACACAACTCAATTTTAGCATCCCCATCAAAAAAGTCAATGAGACCCATGTCATAATTGTTATGGCGTTGCCGTAACGATGACCGAAACCTCCCATGTTATTCCAATGGGGAAATCGCCAGAACATGTTTACACTTTAGACTTTCACAAACTCCTCCCAGGGCGTCAGCCCTATTAACCTGAAATTTTGTGAGACTTATCTTCAGGACCATCAAAAGTTATCCTCATTTTTATTCAAAGAGTCACGGTGTCTGTGCGGCAAAGCCGCACATTTTGCCAAGAATTCAAAATAAAATAGCTTTTTGATGGTAAAACAAAGGGGAGAAGATGTGACAGCGTCACAGATTCAGCAGTAGGCGTAATAAAAGGACAATTGGGGCGCGTTAGCGCCCCCTCCTCTTGCGGCGTGGCGGCGGCGTGGCGGCGGCGTGGCGAGGGCCGATCATTGCCGCTTGCGGCTATATTTTTTATTTCTTCTTATAATCTTGATTTTATGTTTTTAACTGAAACATGGCTTGACAAAAACACAGGAAATGTAGTTCTGATAGAATCTGCTCCACCCAACTTTAAGTTTGAATCTGAAACACGAGAAAAAAAAAAAGGGGGTGGAGTCTGTGCTGTCTTTAGAGATGAAATAATTACCCGCAGGTTGTCTTTTGGGGTGTTTTCATCATTTGAGTATGTATCCTTTAAAATGGAGCTAAAACGGTCTCCATCTATTCTCTTCATTGTTTTATACAAGCCTCCCCAGCACTGCCAAAGTTTTATTGATGATTTTACTGAGATGCTTTCAGTTGTATGCACAGACTTTGATGGTTTGGTCATTACAGGTGATTTCAATGTGCATGTTGATAATATTTGTGACAGAAACACTAAAGACCTTGATGCAGTCCTTGAAACCTTCAGTCTTACTCAGCATGTGAGAGGCCCCACCCACAGCAAAGGACACACTCTAGATCTCATAATTACAAAGGGGGTAAATATTTCAAATGTCAATGTGGTCGATGCTGCTCTGTCTGATCATTTCTGTGTCTTCTTTGACCTGTCTGTTTCTCCCAAACCACCGGCTAGTCCTGCAGTTGTTCGGAGGAGACACATAAATGATGACACGGGTGCACTGTTTATGGAAATGATAAACTTTGAAAATGTCTCATGTTCTAATGTAAATGATTTGTTGAACTCTGTTACAGCTAGTGTTTTGAATTTTCTGGACACCATCGCCCCTATGAAGGCTAAAATGGTTAAAAATAAGCAGAAGGCGCCGTGGAGAAATGATGATTCGGTCAGGGCACAGAAAAGGGAGTGCCGCAGGGCCGAACGGAAATGGCGCAAGTCAAAACTCCAGGTTCAAAAAGATTTACAAAGAGAAGCTGAACATGTACATTCTAATCTTATGTAGAACTAGGGAAAGATATTTCTCTGAAATAATTGGACTCCGTTAGAACTCATTTCCACATCCAAGTGTAATGAGTTTGCATTATCTTTTGATGACAAAGTTCGGGGCATTAAAAATGCTATAAATCCCACAATGCAAAAAATTACCCTAAAACCACCAAGACACTTAGAGCTAATTCACTTTGCACCTGTAACTGGCAAAACTGTCCATGAGATCATCACCAGTCTGAGTTCATCTACATGCTGCCTCGATGTGTTACCCACCAGATTTCTAAAGTCTGTGCTGAACAGTTTGTTAGCACCATTCACTCACATAGTTAACATGTCGCTTCAATCTGGAACATTCCCAATGTCTTTGAAAACTGCGGTCATAAAGCCTCTCCTAAAGAAGAGCAGTCTTGATGCCGCAGTACTGAGTAATTACCGGCCCATCTCTAATCTGCCATTTTCGGGCCAAGTCCTTGAAAAGGTTGTTTACCAACAGCTCACAGATTTCCTCTTAATAAACAACTCATTTGATGTTTTTCAGTCAGGTTTTAGACCTCATCACAGCACTGAGACTGCTCTTGTCAAGGTGACAAATGACATCCGCCTGAACACTGACACTGACAGTCTTAATTCTGTTAGATCTGAGTGCTGCTTTTGACACTGTCGATCATGGGATCCTCTTACAGAGACTAGAGGACTGGGTGGGCATCACTGGAACTGCCCTAAACTGGTTAAGGTCCTATCTGGAAGACAGGAAGTACTTTGTTGAAATTGGTAACTGTGTCTCAGACCACATGACCCTGACCTGTGGAGTGCCCCAAGGGTCAGTCCTGGGTCCCCTTCTGTTCAACCTCTACATGCTGCCGTTAGGTCAGTTGATACGCAGTGAAAATGTGTCCTATCACAATTATGCAGACGACACTCAGATCTATGTTTCACTATCGGCAGGTGACTATGGACCAGTAGATTCACTCTGTCACTGCATCCAACAGATCAGTGTGTGGATGCAACAACTTTCTCCAGCTGAACTCAGACAAGACTGAAATAATCGTTTTTGGCCACAGAAACAAAGAGAAAGTGTTAGCGGTCACCTCCAGAGTCTCGCTCTAAAACCTACAAACCAAGTTAGAAATCTGGGGGTAATAATGGACTCAGACTTGAACTTTAACAGCCACATCAAATCAATAACATCAGCAGCGTTTTACCATCTAAAAAACATTGCCAAAATCAAAAATATAGTGTCAAAACCAGATTTAGAGAGACTTATCCATGCGTTTGTCTCCAGTAGATTAGACTACTGTAACGGCCTGCTCACTGGCCTCTCCAAACGAGCTGTAAAACAGCTGCAGTACATCCAGAACGCTGCTGCTCGGGTCCTGACTAGAACCAGGAAGTACCATCACATTAGTCCTGTTCTCAGGTCTCTGCACTGGCTCCTGTGGCTCAGAGAATAGACTTTAAAGCAGCTCTGCTTGTGTACAAGTTTCTCCATGGCCTAGCAACAAAGTACATCTTGGACATGTTAGTGCCATATGAACCATCTTGGACTCTGAGGACCTCAGGGACCGGCCTCCTGCTGGTGCCCAGAGTCAGGACAAAACATGGGGAATCTGTGTTTCAGTTTTATGCAGCTAGAATCTGGAACATTCTTCCTGAAGATGTGAGACAGGCTTCAACTCTGACAATGTTCAAATCTAAGCTAAAAACTGTTTTGTTTAGCTGCGCATATGACTGAAAGGATTTTTATTTGCACTCTTCTCTTTTATGTGATTTCATTAGTTTAGACAATCAGTTCGACTGATTTAAAAGGGAGTTGGACTACGAAACACGCTGGACCACGTACGTACCATCAGTTGGACTGATTTAAAAAGGAGTTGGACTCCGAAAACACGTTAGGTGTTTTTTTAATCATTATTTTTTTATTTAGTTAATTGTATCGTTTTTCTGTTTCTGTAATTTCTTTGTGATTTTAATGCATTTTTCCTGCTGTGTGAAGCACTTTGAATTGCCTTGTGTATGAAATGTGCTCTACAAATAAACTTGCCTTGCCTTCTTTACTTATAACCTCTTGCTTTGGCCTCTCACGGCCGGGTTCAGGAGCATGCGCGTCCATGCGGCGCATGTAATGCAGCCTCTCTGAGTGAACTTTTACTGCGGTTTTATAATGAATCTGCGAGCCTAAAACACGCTTCAGAAACACATTTCATACATTATCGAGAATATGGAAGCACTGAGCACATCGTCAGGGTGTTTTATTTGTTATAAACAGAGGGAGAGAGAGTGACACATCATTTTGCATTGCACCAGCTCAGTTTGTGAGGAGTGTGTGTGTGTGCTCCAGCGGCTGAGCAGGTGCAGCCTCCTCCCTGTATCTGAACGGCATCTGAACATTTTGACATTGATTTTCTTATTTGACATAATGTTGTTCGATATTGGATTCAAACGGAAAGTGGGTTTATAATACATACCAGATGACAAAATATTAATATTTTTTTATATTGTATTTTCTTTTCTTTTTTTCCCAAGATTGAGAGGTGAGGCCCTGCCTCCCCTGCCGCCCTTGAATGCACGTCCCTGGGTAACAGGGGTGCTGAGAGTCTGTCTGTCACCGGTCAGAAAGC
The DNA here is from genome assembly GCF_026437365.1 of Eucyclogobius newberryi. Taxonomy (NCBI): domain Eukaryota; kingdom Metazoa; phylum Chordata; class Actinopteri; order Gobiiformes; family Gobiidae; genus Eucyclogobius; species Eucyclogobius newberryi. The sequence continues at coordinate 21,191,575 of NW_027315823.1, forward strand.
AGGTAACAGGGGTGCTGAGAGTCTGTGTCACTGGTCACAGAGCAGGTAACAGGGGTGCTGAGAGTCCGTGTCACTGGTCACAGAGCAGGTAACAGGGTTGCTGGACATCGCTCTTCCTCAAAGTAAATATTTTGCACTATTTTTGCACTTTGGAGTTTGGAACAATAAATCCAACTGAGCACTTGGAATTCGACTTCGCCTATGTTTTAATGAGAGCCCCGCTACAAATACACTTGAAAGTTCAGATTTATATGCCTTTCTAAAACTTTCTATCAGAGGGTTATAGTGATAATTGTTGGTTTGTTTAATTTCCTCATTATAATAACCCCTTATTTGTAAGTAAAAGTCTTTCTTTAAGTCGAAGGGTTCTTTTAAATGATCAAAACTGATTTTCTTGTACAATCTGGTAAAAAAAAACTTTTTTAATCCAGACCTTAAATCTTTGATTGGTGCAAAAATGTGTTCATGAGCCAATCAGTTTAATATTTGTTTAGTTTGTATGTTCTGATAAGCTCTCGCCAAATAGTAAGCACAGAGTTTACCCAAGAACTCACTCACTCTATTTGACCCGACCGTTTGTCATCTGCCAGAAAGCTCTGTACAGGAACCTCTGGTACCACATTACACTCAATGTTTTTTTCCATTGAGCTCCATATTCTGGGTCACACCAGTAGCAACGCTCTGATTAGTGATCCAAGCTTGATCTTATTTAATTTTGCCACATTTTATCCTTTAGAGCAGCGCAGCTCTGAATGTGACATTTGGAGAAACACACATGATGGTCCTTTTTCAGAACCACAACAGCTTGAAATAGCTCCACATTTTTGCTGTAAATACTATTGACTTCAAAGACATGTTTCAGTATTCCTGTGAGTCTCTGCTCCCTCTCTCTCTCTGTAGTGTGGTGCTGTTCCTTGCGGTTTACTACTTTTATTTGATATTAGAATAATGAGATTTTCCCACTAAAAGCATATCCTCTTGTTGCTTAGTCTAAAGGAAGATGCCATTTATGTATATAGCCAGCAATGATACTTATTTTGCATATTTACATAGAGCGCATTAAGTTTTCCAAATGCAAATGTTTTATTCATACAGTATGTTTCCCAATCATTTGCTTTTCATATCCTCTGCAACTTGAACTGTATAAACTGACAGAAAAAGTCATCTGCGTTATTGGCAAAAAGGAAATATAATTCAAGTTTGTAGCATGTGTGGGCGACAGCTCCAACTCCTGAAAACATAGTGGCTGAATGAAAAAGCTGAATTACTTCTAAACTGTTTATGAAGACTATTATGAAATTACAGTTAATCATCCTTTGATTTGTTTGGAGCTGGTGTGCACAATCTATATATTTTTTCAGTATTTTTTATTCACTATTTAGTTTCCTATAGAAGGGGAAAAGCTCTATAGAAACAAATAAACAATTATTTTCAGTCTTGCAAACATTTTTCAATACATCCTCAAAACTCAGATGGTTTAAATCGTATTTATCAGATAGGTACCAGGTCCAAATCTCTTTATATTTTATACTCTTTATATGCCACCGTTAGGTATCTTTATCAGAAAGCATGTATCAAGTAGCCATGCGGCTGGCGGCTCAGCCCATTGGCTGACTACAATAGCGCAGCTGTTCATATGGAAATGCGGTCACACCCCTCTGCACGTCCAGAGAGCACGGCTTTATTTATGCTTTTAATGCTGCAAATACTGTTATCTGATACATCGAATGGCTGGTCCATATCTTCAACTAGCACATTCTGCAAAAAAACGAAAATCACAAATTTGGGGAAAAAAAAGTAAAATGCTGTTTTTCTCAGTTTCACCGAGGCCGACATGGTCCGACAATTCCGGTGGCGAGTCACATTTATTAATGAAATCAAGTAGACAGATTTAGTGCCTGCAACAAGGACATGAAAGCCTGGATGACACTTAATTATCTTCTTTTTGACCCTAAAAAACGAGTCATTGAATTAGGTCCTAAACGTCACAGATATTCAAACTGGACAAAGTCAAACCCTTGGAATCTTATTTGACCAGGAGTTCTCCTTCACAGCACATACTGTATGAAATCACGCCTGTAACACAGACTACCGGTATATGCATTTAAGCAATATGGTCAAAAATGCTGGATTTCTGGTGGTCCCAAGAGTCTCTAAAAGCAGCTACCAAGCTCCTCTTCATTTAAGAACAGGCTTAAAATGTTCTTCTTTGAAAAGACTTATTGCCAGACGAGGTAGGAACAGAAAAAATACACAGTTTACTGGTTCCTCATACTTTCCCAATAACAAATAATTCCTTATTTGAGTGCACCTGTTATCTGTTCATTGCGGTTCACATTGTCCTATCTCGGGTGTGTTACTTTATCAGACGGTGATGAACTTTAGACCTCCCAATCTGCCTGGATGACCTCTGCTATACTAGATGAGCCTCACTTTATCACTCTCTTTTGATGTTTTCTGGCTCTAAAGTCTCTATTTGCAAATAGATGTGCGTCAGCTCTGGAACATCTGCTGCCTGTCTGTCCATGGGAGTAAGATTTCTCCTTCACTGTGGTTCTTCTTGGGGTTTCTACTTTTTGTAGTTTTTCAGCGGTCAGAAGGAAAAAGGATGCTCTGGGACAGTTATTTAATTGCCTAATTCCTGTGAACGTTGATTAATCTGCATTTCTATTATTGACCTATGACATTTTCATTGTTTGATTTCCTAACTTTCTGCTGGTTTAAATCAGCAATTTTGTGCAGCCCTGAGAGGAAACTACTGTTGTGATTTTGGGCATTACAATTTTTTTTTTATCGTTGCAAGATAAGTTTGATCACACAAAGGCTTGTCTAAAAAAGAACCTTTATGTGGTCATATTTTAGCCAATCAGATAACACAGATAAAACAGTCAAACTAGCTATGTACTAAAAATGACGCGCTATTGCCTCTCCGTTCCTCTTGTACTCCACTGTATCTGGAGCCCCTCCCCCCAACCTCCCCCAAAAACAGCTCATCAAAGTTGCACTGACAGTCGATGGAAAGCTTGAACCTGTACACCCCCAGTGATTGACGTCCCAGTCCGGAACATGACAGTGTGCACTTCGACAGGCTGGCAGCTGACGGCTACTCCTCTCACCTCCCCTTCTCCCCCTCCTGTCCTGCTCAGGAAACATCAGTGTGAGAGCGACAGCACTCATCCTTAATATCCGCATGTCTCTGGATGTACAGGGGAACTCCACGTAGACGACAAAGAAACAAGTGTTCAAATATGTCGTCCATACTTGCTGGAAAATATCCTGTTAGTCCCCCCCTCGCAGCTTACTTTGTCTCCTGCCGTGCGTCTCCTGTGTGCGGCTCATCACAGTCCGTCTGCTGCCTGGATCATATGCACACAGACACAAACACTGAATTATGGATGAACCAACGACACAGCGTTGATACATTTGTCACATCTACACAAAGTGTGTCTTTAAAGCCTTGTCCCTCTCAATACTATCTCCAGTTCTCATTTTGTCACTTGACATTTGCACACAGGCTGATGACGGCCTGCAGCGCCTGTGTCTCAGTCTGCCCCTGTCTCTGGACATGGGGGCAGACAGAAGCCCCGGGCCACGCACTGTGCACTTCGCTTCCACCGCATTTGGGCTTCTCAGATTTCCTCCCAAAAGGCAAAAACCTAATGGATGTCTGTGTTTCGGAAATTCCTTCTCAACTTGATCACTTAACTCTAGATTTGGTTTTGAGTCATTCTTTATACAGAAGATAAACATAGGCTAAAATGCAAATATGTATAAGCCAAAGTATTTGAAAATGTTTAAAAAGTACCAGTACTCAGGCTTAATGAATTATATGTTTGTCATGAAGTTCGTGCTTTGTCAAGGCAAATTAAAGTGAAGTTGGTATTAAGTGGTACCCACAGCTTTACAAAAACTGTTGTTGGAATAAGTAAAATATGTATTTAGGCAGAGTTACCATTGTGTCCTTATTTTGTTCAAAAACAATTATATATATTTTTGGAAACAAAGCAAATAGGTTGCTTTGGCAATGAAAAATCCAACCACTGCAGCAATTCCACTGAAGAGGCCTGTTTTGACGTCCATGCTTGGTGAATGTTTGCATTAGAAAAGGTTGCTTTCATTTTGCCAAATGGGGCCTGCCTCTGTCTCGGGCTCCCAGATGGCCAGTGCAGCTCCCGAGTGGCCCTGCCAAAGGAGCGTTGATTCAAATAAATTTCCATTACAGAAAAGTGGCTGGCTCGAATAAATCATAATAAAAATGGGACTTGTGGCCTGTCATCTCTCAAAGATGGCCTACCTCGGGAAAGTGCAGAAAGCTCTCCCATCAAATGCCCCAGTGAAGCAGAGAGGATGGGAACAAGTGGAGAGGCTTTCTGAGCCACAGGGAAGATCCTTAAAAGAGATTAAAATAGTGTGCACTTTAAAGGCAACTGGATCAGCCAAGTCTGTATTCGACTGCAACCATGGTGATTTGTGAAACAAGATAATAACGTTACATTTTGTTTATATTTCAGGAAAAAATAATACCAACCAAAAACAAATAAATCAATTGATCAAGCTTTATTTAACCTGCTATTATTTACCTCCCATCCAGTGAACACCCCTGATCCCCACATATAAAACACAACCCAATGTAGCTTAACATTTCTAAGCAACGCACCGGCTCAAATGACGTCAAAGGTGCCGTTTGTGTTCACATTAGAATTCTGTCAAACAAACTGAACGTACTACATGTGCTGTGCCCTGTAGGGAGCAGTGTGTCAACTTGTTGAATAAACGAGAAAAAAAAGCACATTGTTTTAAATACTGTGTTTAAAGCAGAACTAAGTAACATTGTCACCTTATTGAATGTCTTTGTAAGTCCCTGTGATGGTAAAACATGTATTTTTGGGGCGTTTGAGGTGTCTGTCGTTACTCCCTGCTGTCTCTGAGCGGAAAACCAGCCTTGCAACATTTTCCGACATCAACCCAAAGACAACAACTGAGAAATCCCGGCAATTTTTTCATGTTTTGCAATATAAAATGTTTTTTCAATGTGATTATACTGTCTTATTAAGATAATATATATATATATATATATATATATATATATATATATATATATATATATATATATATATATATATAAACATTAGAAAAAGCTTCAGTTGTAGTCATCTGGACTCAGTTTGAAAAAGTAGACCTTTCGACTCTCATCCAAGAGTCATTGTCAATAACAGAATTTAGGTCGAGAACTCCGATATTAATACTGTTCTGTGGTAAGACCCGCCCATTGGGAGGAGCCTTCCTGAAGTAGAAAGAGTTGTTGGTTTCAACAGAAACTCCCCCCTTGTATCTACCGAGCTAGCCTATTCAGAATCTTAATGGGCTGTTAAAACCTCTTTGTCTTAGTGAGACCCTGGCTCAACCACCCTGAGTACCTGATTAGCATTTGAATGCCCTGGTCCTTTACCTTTCCAGGGGTTCAGTAACCCATTATAGATAACAGGAAGATTAAACCTAAGCCCTCCATTTCTGTTTAAAGAAGGTCTTTCTTTTTTAACAAAAATAGCTTCCTTGACTCCTCTTTCAAACCATCTTTTCTCCCTGCTTAAAACCTTCACCTCACCGTCTTCAAACGAGTGATTAGAGGCTTCAAGATGGAGATGCACGGCACTCTGTGGTCCTGAACTTGTATTTCTGCTGTGCTGATAAAGCCTCTTGTGTAGAGGCTGTTTCGTCTCACCTATGTAACGTTCTTTACAGCTTTCTTCACTGCATTGGATCGAATAAACTACATTGCTCTGTTTTTGAGTCGGCAACTTGTCCTTAGGGTGAACCAGTTTTTGTCTTAAAGTGTTTCCTGGTTTAAAATAAACAGGGACTTCGTGTTGTCTAAAAATTCTCTGCAGTTTTCCGACAGGCCAGACACATAAGGGATAGAAACACCCTTCCTTCTCTGTTCAGTTTCACTTTTGTCCTGCTTCTTGGTTCTCTTCACTCTGTTGAGAGCCCAAGCGGGGTAACCACAGGCTGAGAGGGCAAATGACTGAATCGGAGGCTGCAGACCTGAGGTTACGTGTCACAGCGACCCTGAAGAGTGCCAAACCACCGCCTTCAAATATCACAGCTGAAGAGAGAAAAGCACTTTCAGCACTGGAAAAAGATCATAGCATCAACATCCTCCCAGCAGACAAGGGACGTTGCACTGTGATTCTCAACGCAGCTGATTACGAAGCCAAAGTCCACACCCTCCTCGAGGACACAACCACATACGAGCGCTTGAAAAGAGATCCGACCAGTGGTTACAAGAAGAAAGTGATAGACTGTTTACAAAGGCTGGAAAAAGAGGAAGCGATAGACCGGCCTCTGTATTACAGACTGTATCCTGGTGAAGCCATGCCCTGCATTTATGGCCTCCCAAAAATACACAAAAAGGATGTTCCACTCAGACCCATAGTGTGCAGCACAGATTCCATCACTTACAATGTGGCCAAGCATTTAACAACTATATTGGCTCCGCTTGTGGGGAATTCGGTACATCATGTGGATAACACGCACAACTTTGTGGATAAAGTGAAACATCTCCAACTGGACCCAGATGACCGCATGGTTTCATATGATGTTGTGTCCCTGTTCACCTGCATCCCGACCTCTGATGCAGTAGCAGCAGTGAGGACCAGACTGCAGGAAGACACCACCCTACAGGAAAGGACCAAACTGACACCTGAACACATATGTAAACTGTTGGACATCTGTCTGAACACCACTTACTTTCAATTCCGGGGACAATTTTACAGACAGATTCATGGCTGTGCCATGGGCTCGCCCGTCTCTCCCATAGTGGCCAACCTGTACATGGAGCACTTTGAGAAGAAGGCACTGTCCTCATTCTCAGGCATAGCCCCAAAACTGTGGCTCCGCTATGTCGATGATACTTTTGTAACAATCAAGAAACAAGAGCTGGAAACATTCTCTGATCACATCAATGCTGTGGACCCACATATCAGGTTTACAAGAGAAGACGCTAAGGAGAATCGCTTGGCCTTTCTTGATTGTGCCACGATCAGAGGAGAGGACGGGAAACTCCAAATAGAAGTATATAGGAAACCTACACACACGGACCAGTATCTGCTCTTTGGTTCCAACCATCCACTACAGCACAATCTGGGTGTGATCAGAACCTTACAACACAGAGCTCAAGGTGTGCCCACCAGCTCAGAGGGCAAGAAGAAAGAGGAAAAACATGTCCGTAATGCCCTCTCAGCCTGTGGTTACCCCGCTTGGGCTCTCAACAGAGTGAAGAGAACCAAGAAGCAGGACAAAAGGGAAACTGAACAGAGAAGGAAGGGTGTTTCTATCCCTTATGTGTCTGGCCTGTCGGAAAAACTGCAGAGAATTTTTAGACAACACGAAGTCCCTGTTTATTTTAAACCAGGAAACACTTTAAGACAAAAACTGGTTCACCCTAAGGACAAGTTGCCGACTCAAAAACAGAGCAATGTAGTTTATTCGATCCAATGCAGTGAAGAAAGCTGTAAAGAACGTTACATAGGTGAGACGAAACAGCCTCTACACAAGAGGCTTTATCAGCACAGAAGAAATACAAGTTCAGGACCACAGAGTGCCGTGCATCTCCATCTTGAAGCCTCTAATCACTCGTTTGAAGACGGTGAGGTGAAGGTTTTAAGCAGGGAGAAAAGATGGTTTGAAAGAGGAGTCAAGGAAGCTATTTTTGTTAAAAAAGAAAGACCTTCTTTAAACAGAAATGGAGGGCTTAGGTTTAATCTTCCTGTTATCTATAATGGGTTACTGAACCCCTGGAAAGGTAAAGGACCAGGGCATTCAAATGCTAATCAGGTACTCAGGGTGGTTGAGCCAGGGTCTCACTAAGACAAAGAGGTTTTAACAGCCCATTAAGATTCTGAATAGGCTAGCTCGGTAGATACAAGGGGGGAGTTTCTGTTGAAACCAACAACTCTTTCTACTTCAGGAAGGCTCCTCCCAATGGGCGGGTCTTACCACAGAACAGTATTAATATCGGAGTTCTCGACCTAAATTCTGTTATTGACAATGACTCTTGGATGAGAGTCGAAACGTCTACTTTTTCAAACTGAGTCCAGATGACTACAACTGAAGCTTTTTCTACTATGGAACACGCCTGGACGAATGAGGGATTACACCGACATATATATAAATATATATATATATATATATATATATATATATATTTTTTTTTTTTAAAAAAGCTTTTAGACACTGTATTTTCACAAGGGAGCCGCAGGGAGAGCTCTATCTGAGGTTTTCGAACTGACCAGGCTGAGAAATAGATTTTCAATGTTAGGGGCCAGGGGGGCCCTCTACCTAAAAAAGTTAGGGGCTCCCCAGCAATTTCAGGGGCCCACAAGCGCGCGCAGCATCGCGGCGTTATAAGAACAAGATGAATTTCTTGTTTTAAACCTCGTTATTAGCATGTAAAACAATTTAAAGAACTTTTATCTTTTATTTGATATGAAGAGCACAAATACTGAATTCCTATAAACCAGAGATCATGATCTTTCAATACTGTTTAATTCAATATAATAATGTTTCTTAGATACAAAATAAATACTGTATACAACATTTGACACAAGGAGATCTTGTGGAATATATAAAATCACAGCCTACAAAATAAACTACTAACATATATACATTGCCCCGATGCTAACAACTCCAAAGGGGGCGGGGCCCTTGGGGCCCTTGGATACTTCCACATTGACATTGTCCCTAATGTGCAAAACTACAGCTTTCGTTGCAAACAACTTTAAAAAGACTGAATTGTGGAGTGAGTAGAGATTGACGCCCGCCAACCTAGATTTCACTTTTGGGGCAAAATTAGACCGGGCATTTCCGAGTACAACCGAACGCAACCGAACGCAGCGGTCAATCAGATGCCCGCTTTCATCGAAATTAGATTACGGACACCGCTCGGCAAATGAGAAGTGAGAAGACTGCGAAGTGGGCATGTCTGTCAAAACAAAACTTAAGCGATGAAAATGCCCCAAATATGGCCAAATTACTAGTTAAATCTTGATTTTTCTCGAGGAATATAGATACAGGAGCACGGCGGGCCCCCTCCTTATTCAAACCCCATACCCGCCGGAGATTTGACTGCTTACGGGCCCCGGGCCCCCGTCTATTTCGCGGCCTGCAGACACTGAATACAAAGAGGGACAGTCACATTTATTTAATTCCGATTGGCCGGTAACTTTGCACGTTAGCATCACATTCGTTTAAACTTTTGTCCACATATTTGTAGTCTGTCAAATATGTGCATATGTTTGTGTTTTTATGATATTTCAAATAGCCATGCTTTTTGTTGGCCTTTAGTTTGGTCTGTGTACATACTACTATAATATTCTGCTTCAGTCAGCTTTATTTTTTATGTATTTCAGCTTCCAAACACAATTTAGTTTATGGGGCTTTTTGATACATGTTATGAGATCTACAGTAAAGTAAATTTTGCTGTGTTTCAGATTTATTTCCTTGGATTATTGTGTGATCCACCCTTGGCAACTGGAAGTTTTATAAACACAAAAGTTGTATCTTAACCAAACAGCAGTCAACATATTTCCAGTCAAGTGGCTATATCTCAAAATCTGGATTCTGTTTTGACGTTATGAGATTTCAGTCCGATTCCACTGCAATGAACTCACTCACACTCGCTCACAGGCCAAACAAATAAATGATTTTGTGCCAAGAAACTCCAAGACATTATAAGAAAATGGAGATGAAAAGTCAAAACAAACAAATGTGAAGTATATTGAGAGTAGATAATAACAGTCAATCATGAAAGTCTCTACACTCTGAGGCAGTATCCCACACAAAGCAATAAAAAATATAACTTTTCGACTTTGTCAGCAAAGTGTAAGAATAGTCGCACCAACAGCCTCACGAGCTGAACAGGTTTGTGTGGTCACAGTTGTCAGTCATGTTGATGAAGGGTGGACTCTGAAACTACATGTCGCCTGGAGCACAGCATCTAAAACACTGATGGAGGAGATAAAGAAGCAGATGGCGGACACGGCTCCAGATGGTGGTTTAGGAGGACCGTGAAAGTGCATAGGATTCAGATGGTACAAAACCGCAGCCAGGGCATATTCGAGGTTCATTACTGGTGAAGAATTGTACGTTTGTTTTTAATTGGTTTGAATATGGTTCCCCTACAATATTTGCTTTTGCTTTTGCTTTCTCATACTGAAGGCAGGCTGTCATTACTGATCCAAAGTCTGGTCGGTTTAATACTCCAGGTTGAATTGATATTAAAGGAGACATATTGTGCTTATTTCAGGTTCACAACCTAGTACAGGGAAGTGAACGGACATAGGTGGCATGTGAAAACAGTATTTTCTGAGCACTGGCGCCTCGGCTGCAGGACCATACAAGATTTTTCAAACATGCAGGAATCAATCAAAATACCACTTTGAGGACATTAACAACGAGGAAACACATAAGTAGATTATATATATATATATATATATATATATATATATATATATATATATATATATATATATATATATACATATATATATATATATATATATATACATATATACATATATATATATATATACATATATATACATATATATATATATATAGCTCCCCTTTAATTAAAACATAGCAACAGGAAGTTGGACCATGTTTTTCTCACTATACACAATTGAACAGATTTGCAAATAAAGTCCTAAAAGAAAACATCATGTAGCAATTGAGTAAAAACAGTGTTAGGTGGGCGTAAAGACTACAGTGTCCAGATGACTACAACTGAATCTGTTTCATTGCTTGTTATAACATGATGCTTTGTACAATCCAAAACAATAAAATATGCAGCATATGCGTGGATTTTATGAATTATTTACTGTTATTTAGCAGCAGGAGTTTACAGACTGACGAGTTAAGCGAGTCTGAATACAGACTCGCTTAAACGCCTCGATTTTAATAACTCTTGATAGCTCACCTCTGATTTTACAAGTGCGCAAGTGCTGTCATGCAAATGTTTTACTTAAAGGTGGAATGGACGATTTTTTTTCAGCAATTTTTTTATCATATTTCCTCATGGCGTGGATAAATCATTAGTCCTGCCACGTATCAATCGTAAAACACACCTACCGCTCACCTGCAGCCGCGTCAGGCTCGTCCCCACGTTTCCTCGTGCCTAAGCGCATGGATCTATCATAATATAGTTCCCTCAGTGTACGGGGCAAAATGAAGACGGAGAAAGACAGTTCGAGCTGACGCAGAAGTGGACAGAAAACTACGGGAGACGAGAGATGCGTTTATAAACAAACGCACGTGTGTGTTGTATCAGTCCGCACGGGGGAGTGCGCATGCGCACTTCCGCCTGCATTCTCAAATCGCCGAAAAATCGTCCATTGCGCCTTTAAATAAGCAGCAGTGGGAATATTTTTTTAGTTTTTATTCAACTTATTTATTAATTACTTTCTGGTAGCTAGTTACTTTCCCAATTCAATATCTCAGTTACCAACTCAATTACATTTGGGGAGAAGTAACGGGTAACTATAACTAATTACTTTTTTAAGGAAATTTCCCAACACAACACACCCAACACGACCAGCCAAGACTACACGCTTTGAGAATACTTTACAAAGACGTTTTGGTCCAGAATTTTGTCTCGTCTTCCTGATTTCCATAGGGCGTGATTGACAGGAGGATTAACCGACCAGAGAAACGAATGGTGTGTTCGTGTTTAAACAAACATGGCGGCTTATGGGGGTAAAGCAAAGGAAAATAATTTTGTCTTGTGTCCATGATGAATCATATAACTCCAAGGCTAGGCTTGTAAATACCTTTTATTTTACACAAGTGCAAAGACAGTGTTGAGTTGATGCAGCAAGATTGGCCGGGGGTAGATAGACCTTTCCTTATTGAGCTGACAGAGGAGATCATTTATCTTTGACGGACTGACTAGCGCCAGGGCTATGCGGAGGGATTGGTCTCATACTGCTGCTGCACCATTTACCCAAACAGTGAATTTTGTAGTAAATTTGAAACGTACTCTTGTAATGTACTTCTAATTGGATTTGAGAACATTTGCCTGGTTTACAGAGACGGCTCATGATCATAAACTTCACTTTCAATGGCCTCTTTACTTGAGTTAAAGCGCTGTTTTCCCATATCTTAATTAAAAACAGCAGTGAAAATAGTAATAAAGCTTTTGTTTGTAAAGACATCGAACAACTTTACAAGTATGAATATTTATGTACACAAGCTTGTAATTGGATCTGCGAGTTAAAGTCTGAAGAATGTCAGTGTTTTGTTTGTTTGTTTCAGTAAATTTTCTTTAGAGCCCATAGAGATGTAAGTTTGCAGCAGGCAGAGCTATAATGTGGTTTGCCCATTGAATTTCTCAGGCTGGATCTACATTATATGTATTATTCAAACCGTTTACAGCCAAAACTCTGACTGCGTTGTATTATTTTTGAATTGGTATACTTTATGTATGAAACCTTAGAGAAGGTACATTCATTGTTTTTCCCAGCCATGGAGAACTATGATTTTTGATTAATGTTTTAGCTAGTCTACAAATCAAAGTCTACAAGTCAAAACAACTTTTGAATTATTTAATTTGATAATGAAAATGTAATTGTATATACAGTATTTATTGGAAGGGTTATATTTTGAGAATGTCGCTGTATGTTGTAGCCAATCTCCCTTGTTAGATAGCCATGAAAACAGCACATGATCCTTAAAAGCTGTGAAACTTGCCACAACACAACACCTGTCCCTCCTGACAACAGTAATCCATTTCTGGCAACAAACAGGGGTCTTTGGGGATGTTAAAGAAAAGGAAGCCTTTGTTTTAAGACTTTTTGTTGGCAGCACCCACAACACAGCAAGCTGCTTCCATCCTCAAGATGGTACTAGCAACAAGTGTGTCATGTCACTTCGGGCCCATGAATATTAAGATATAAATTTCCATGTCCGTATTTCAGTGCTTTTGAGACAGAAACACACTCACACTAAGAATGTAGGAATAGTGTTTTTGTTTCATCAGAAATATGATTGACCACCGTCACCTTTAAGTGCCTGTGACAGGTTGGATGACTCATCGAACTAAAATCTGGGTTAAGACAAACATATTTTGAATTTGTCAAAAATTATGAAAATGTTATCGCAGAATAGCACACTTTTTAGGTTTATGATTCTGGTATACTTCCTGTTTGTACTTAAAATGACATCACAGAAATTACCCAGCAAACGGTGGGCAAAGACTCATCTAATGTCACAATTTTCTTTATTTGACAAACAAAAATGTATGTATCTATATTTTGTTGACTTAATGTTGTCAAATGAATGATGAATGATGAATGTCAAAAAAGGTGTTTCTTGTAAATTCTGCATAAACCTGACTGACTGGGATGCGTATCCCAAGTGTGATTCCTGTCATTTTCTACAGATTTTTCAACATCTATAAATACCTACTTGATCGGTGTAAAACTATAATCTGTACCTACAACAGGTATAAAGAAACCAAATAAAGTTAACATTAGAAAATTGTAAAAACCTGCCACAGGCACTTTAACAGTTTAATACATCAATTCGACTTGATTCCTTTAATAGCTAAAATTTCATGCAGAGCTGGCTCCTGGTCCGTCTTGCCTTTTTCAGTAAATCACAATTGTGCACATACACAAAAACATACACAAAAACAAATCACATTACAGTGAATATTCTCCAACGTCGATCTATCACATGAGGAAATGACTGAATTAAAAACCCCACTGTTGGGAAAATTCATGGCACGGAGTGAATGTGGTCACCATGCCTCATACGGTGATATCATGGGTAATTGAACAACAAAATTGTAATTTCAGGGCCCAGTGCTCAATGACCACTCGATTCCTGTTTGGAAGAGAGTAGCGCACTACACACATCTGCTGTCTCTTATACAATTACTTACTGTATTGTTAAATCAAGATACAGAGAATAGAACAAACTGAAACCAAACCAACTTTATGTTATATATAGTAAATTTTACTATTATATATTTTTCTCTCTGATGATCGCAGATTGGTGTAATCAAGCTTATTGACATTGTAATTGTTGCTGGTGTCTTTTATACGTGACCTATCGAGTGGTTGGGATAACTTACCTAATGCACCTAATGTAGATTAAATTGCACTTGGACAACTGGGATGAATGATATTGGACAAATATAGAGTTGTCAAATTAAAAGCAAGAATAGAAGCTCCTTAGCAGATCCTCATGAGAAATCCGTGAATTCTGGCATGGAAATATTTGTTTCAGCCAACACAGTACTTGATTAAACTGGTTCCCATAATTATTAGTGTAAATATTAGTATTTTTGGCTGTCATGAATGGCAGTTACAAAATAATTACAATTGTATATTCTGAAGTCAACATTGATGGAACTGCATATTGCTCAGGAGAAAAATATCTAATATGCACAAACAATAGCAAAGAACAGAATATTTTTAGATACAGTTGTCATGCAGAAATAATAATGGACATGAGACAGTCTTTGTGTGGACTAACATAATTTATGAAGAAACAGGAAATCTTGGCTCTGCCCGTTTTGATATTTCCTACAAAAGTAATTTACATGAATTATTATGGCAAACTTCACTAATCAATTTAACCTTGCAAGCCAATAACAAGTTCCAAAACACAACAAAGGTGTGAGGTAGTGGGCTCCTTGTTTATTCCCTTCTTATGTATTCTGCCTGAACTTTTTTTTTAAACTTTATTACAAAACCCTAAATCAAATATTTTGAGAAATTTGCTTCCGCCTTGAAAGAATCATGTTCAAGACTTTGATCTTGTGTATTTCTTGTCAATGTCTAGTGACCACTGGCACTGAACATCTTCTATTATGTGTTGCCAGTAAAGAGACCAGATACTTGCAGATAAATTACATAAATATAATGAAATAAAAGTTGTATATAGTACTTCAATATCGGGATTAGCTTTACTATTAATTTGCATGTGAAGGAACATTCGATTTGACCTAAGTCTGGACAGCCAAGTGATCGAGTCTGAGCAACTGGCTGAGATAGAGATTTTTTACACTTATGAATGTCTATGAGTAGACCCTGTCAATATATACCGAGATCCATGTTAAATAAAACTTGAATAATTTATATTAGTCCATATCTATGTGCATGTCCGGCAGATTTTACCAATACTTATTACAGAACTATATTTTCCTCAGAATTTTGCAATTTTTCTTTCTCTTCTCTTCTTCTTTTTACCAAGACGCCTGTATATGACCCGCGGCTAGAAGAAAGTAGTGAGTGTCCACATCGCTCTGTGCACTAATCTGCTAAATACTGTGTGTAGTAAAGTGTAGTGAAGTGAATGAGGGGTTAGGGACTAGGAAGGACATTCGGATGCAGCCTATATCTTTGATAATTCCAAATCTGAATTTAAAAACATTTCAGGCATTTCTCGAGTCTTGTCAAAACAATATCTTTGATCATAAGTCCAGTGTTATTGTGACTTCTTTGGGCGTGGTGCAGTGGTGCCTGGGCCCCTCAGTATTTGGGAGGGTTACATAACGTTGCTGTCGTACTCTCCGGCACCTTAAAAGACCTGTGAGAAAGCCAGCGAGTGCATGTTGATACCCGGGCTGAGGCAGCGATCTGGGATAAGCCTGTTTAATACCAGCCTCTTCAAACCCAGTGCCAGTGCCAGTCAAAGGTTAATGAGAGGGCGCCTGGTTGGGAGGATGAAGACGTGGCAGCAGTCAGAACTACAGGGATTAGTCTTGTTCTCATATCAAAGGCGTCCCCAGCCAAAGGGGCTCAACCTGGATTTGGAGAGGAAATCTGTCTCCATCCTTTTACCGCAGCCAAGAGCATCTAGATGTGCTCTTTCTTTCACAGCCTCTACTCTTATATATGCTGGTAACACCCTCCTTTTCTCACTGTGGAGGAAAAAAAGATTATTAACCTGTTGTTAGGATGTTTCAAAGGTCAAAGGTTCAATCTCCGGACCAGTAGGTGGCACAGTTTATCCAGGACCTTGTTTTGTTAAAGATGAGTGTCTCTTTTATCTAGTTAGTCAATGCATGCAAATATTTACTGATTAGTCTATAACACATGCAGATCAGATTTATTTAGTTCATTATAAGGCAAAAATATTGATCTAAAACTACTTAAAGATGGAAACGACCGGGTTTGTTGACTGGATTATTCGAAAATGCAAGAATCATTCAACAACTCCAAGTAAGCTTAGGAAACATTATAAAACAGCAAGGGTAAAAGAGTAAAAACATTTTTATATATTTCCCTTTACATTTTTTCATGACCCAATCATCCTGTCATACCATGCTTACTTATCTAAAATATAAAAGTATTGTGACAAAGCTGAATCAATCGTATTACCATAAAATATAAAGTAAGTAGCTCCCAGCGGTCTTGTGTGTGAAAGCTTTCTCCCATACGCACTTTGGAGATATGCTCTGTGGATTTTTACAAAAGAAATGCTGCTTGTTATGAATAGATTTAATGGCTTTACAGGAAGTCATTAACATGTGCTTTCAGGATCCTTCCAAGGCGCTGTTGTCATGGGATGTCGGCGCAATAAACCAAACGCCTTTCCAATTTATCTCCTTTTGGATTGCACTAAGACACATTCAAATGGTTATGCTTCATCTTACCCTTCAATATGTTTGCTATTTTCGGACGATAAAATTAATCACAGCAAACAGAACATATTGACAGACTCCTCATGTGGAACAGCAGCTATTTAATCTTAATTCCTCATTAATTTGTGTTCGCCCACATTACTGTACTGTGCGTCGAGAATGGCCACTAAAATTTTGAGTGCACTATTATCAACAATAATAATACAAAAAGTATTTATTGTATATATATATATATATATATATATATATATACATATACTATACTACCTTTTTCATAGTTTTGGCCGGGGTGCAACTTATGCTTATATTTATACTTATATACTTATACTTATACTCTGGAGCGACTTATATGTGATATTATTTGTTATTTTCACACTTGCAACCGCATTTCATATTCCAGTGCAACTTCTTTATTATGCATTTTTTGTCTGGTGCGAAATACGGTATACGTTATTTTTTATCCAATAGAAGATTTAAATTGTTTCTCTTTTTGACTTATATACCATAGGTTGTTTTATCATTGGTCATTGTTCTATATTGCACCGAATCACCAAAACAAGTTCCTCTGTTTGTGAATTCTGTTCATTGACAAACCTTTTCTGATTCTGATTCTGACATTTTATTATTATTACTATTTTTATTATAATAAAATCTCATATGCAGATTAAAATGTCACTAGTTTGAAAAAATTGTAGCGTTAAAATCACTTAACTGTTGTATGTGCATATATTTTTTGTTTCACATGAATCCAGGTAACTGTGTATATCACAATGGGTAACAGAGGCACAAATGCGTAATATATTAGAATAATGTCACACATAAAGCCATTTTGTGGCTTTGCAAAATTGAGCATTAATGGGACCCAAGGTGAGAAAGATATAGTTATTGCAAGGGACAATAAAAAAATAGAGTAAGGAATACAGTTCTACAAAAATATACACACATAGAACCTAAACAAGTAAAGGTACTATCCGGTTGACTTTTTGAGTTATGTGTCAAAACTCTATCGGAACAATGCAGCATGTTGTAAAGGGACAAAAAGTCTGGTTTGTGTGACCCTGACGGGCTGTGCAGGGCTGGATGGAGAACAGGTATTAGCCCCATAGATCATGTAAAATTAGCAGCAGGAGCCTGTGTCAGTCCGGGGTAGGCACTTAATCCTGGTCTTTTGGCAGACTGTTGCCTTAGCAGGTCAAATGATATCTATAAATCAAGGATGCCCCGGTGGAGAGTGAGGGGAGCGTGGGAGAGAGGGAGATGCCGGGAGGTGTCACAGAAATTCCAGGGGAATGAGATTGCGGCCATAAAACCTTACCCGAGGAAATAATCCAGTCATTCATAAAGGATTAAAACCTGTAAAGAAGATTGATTGCCTCTTTTTCTCCTTTCTGCTCAATGTAATCTCAGATTAGAGAAACCTCACAGGGTTAGATTTTAAGGAAATTTACTCAGGATTAATGGAGGAGGGCAGCCATCTTTCGATTGCAGTGAATGTTACCACGGAAAATAAATGCACCTCTGTGCTCTCTCATCATTCATCCATCTCAATGTTGTTCTTCATATTTTTTCAGTTTATTTATTCCGCCATTCTGGAGAAGCATGGGTAGAAATCTGCAAGCCATATAATTCTATCAACAACAGGACGGCAAATTTACGTTAGATTAGGTCAACTTTAAGGGATGGGGGGGCTGGGTATGAGTGGTGCAATTGTTTCTCCTGTTTGTGTCCTTCCGGAGCAAATATTGCTGTTGTGCTGAGTGCTGACACTTTATCCCATATCACGGTAAAGAGCCAAATTATGCCAAAAATAAATGCTATCATGATAATATAAAGCTCATGGGTAGATAATAGGATGAGATATATTTTGCCAATGCATTAATTTACAAGACAATAATTGAAGTTCAATTCTAAAATGTAGTTTTATTCACTAAGGATTGTATCTGGTGTTATTATCACACACTGAGAGTTACTGAGACATAGGCAGCAGTAGAGGTATAGTACAGTTGAGTCAAATAGATAGTTATGGATAGACAGATATAAATAGCAGGTGAAGACACACATTAATTATATGTAATCATAGTGTCTTCCATAGAGTCTCGGCGCTGTCAAGACAAACCAACAGGAGCTGCTGATGAAAATGGAGCTTTGTGGGACCTCCAGCGAAATGCTCCAGCACCCATGGAACTAATTTAAGTGCTGGTTTAGGGGCTGTCACTGGGACGCCTGCGACCACCGCTGATCTCTGCGCATTTAACGGCACTGGCAGCTGCCACCGCGCTGACAGGCAGGTCCACCACTGAATGATTACATACAGGGCCGGTGTGAACTGTGATCTGGTGAACTTCATTTTGCCTGGCAGTCCCGACGTGCAGCGCATACCCCTGTGCAGCCCCCATTCACAGGCCATGCACAGCCACTTCCATCTCATCCATTAACACCACCAAGACATAAATAACCCTGAGAGCTGATGATTTATTGATTTGGTGGCACCTCAGAAGATGAAAAAATAAATATGTTTCAGTTGCATCTCAGACAGTGGCATAGAAACTTTCTTTTTGTATTCACTATTCAAGCAACACTACCAAATATTTTATGTCCAGGTCATAACTTCACAATTGAAATAATCTCAAACTCTTCTGAAATCACAATGTGCCACTGTCCTAATCTGGAAAATAACTCAAAACTCTTAGAATGTATTATAAAAACAAAACAAAAAACTTTTGATCATGCTATAATGGTTTTCCCTCATCTTTAGTTTACCCAGAGTTGTACTGTTTGTATTTTGAGTGATTTATGCATGTTTGAGTAATCCTGTATTTGCGGCTGGAGTGCTCATAAAATATCCATATGCTCCCATCTAATGTCACCATCAAAGGCAATGTACTTAAACTTTTAAGAGTTCAAAATGGCAATGTTTTGAAAATAAAAAACATACATGAAAATGAATTGCTTGCTATGGTTAAATGTAAAGGCAGGGCCAGATGCAAAGAACCAATATCAACGGTTTTGATCTGAAAGTCAATAGACCTGTTTGTATTATTAAGTCATTTTCAATCAGTATTGCAGATAAAAATGTGTCCAGGTTTGGGACATGAAAAGACCACGTGATTACATATTAAACATGTCAACAGTTTACATCAAAAGCTATCGTTTTCCTCCACATTACTCAGTAACTGTTCAGCAGGTTTGAGTCATGTATTAGTGACCAGAGTCAGTTCATTCTCTGCTGTGTAGCTGTCGGCCGCTGTGTGTGTCTAAGTGAAGAGAGTTTAAAGAATCTCGCTCAGATTTATCAGCGTTTACTGTGGAAGGAACCGTCAAGCTATTTTCCAGATTAATCAGTAATTACCTCAAAACTGTACATTTCTCAAGTGGGAACATATTAGTGGCTACTCAACAATCACAGCACTGATTTCAAAGAGACAGCCCTCACAGTTTGATATGAAAACACAGAATGGAAAATTATCCAAATGTTATTACCAGCAGAGCTTTCTGAAGACTTGGTAATTAAAAGAACACGCGTTACTGGAGGCAGCTTGAGATTTGTTGTATGTTATTCAAAATACTCTATAGTATGGACAGTAGACTGTGACAGTTTACGGTCTGAAAATAAATATTACTTCAAGCTTCTTTTGAAGGTCAGACATTTTAAATATGTTAGGTATATGTTAGGAAGTGGAGATTTTATTAAGTGTAGATTTTATTTGACTAAAATTAAGATATTGTTCTATTTATAGTTGTCTTAAATAAGTAAATTGTAACTGAAACGACTCAAATCAATTGTTGATGAATTATTCTTGAAGGAAATGTAAAAATATCATGCTGATATTAACAGTAAATATCTAATGTTGTGCTATATGTCAATTAAACCATGACAACTTCCAAAAATGCTTCCCACAGGTATGTTTTTTTTTAAATAAATAAATGTATAACCAAGATACTAAAATGGTTCAACCTTAACCTGGGTATTTCATGCATCAATAATTGACATTGGCACATAAACATCCATTATACAGTAACTGGACAAACGTAACACATGAACTTAACATATAGTAGTTCTTTATTAGACACACCATCAAAAGAACACAGTGTTTTGCCTGTCACTCCTCTTGAGTACTGTGAACATCTCTATCAGCACAGCAAAAGAAAGCCATCACATAAGAATTCTAACCTGTCTACCTTAAAATCTCTCTCCATCTGTGGATTAGGTCTAAGTCCCTCCAAATCTCGGGCCGGGGGTACATCAGAGGATATTCAGTACCAGGGAAGTTACGTAACTCATTAAGAGCGGAGCACTCTCTCCGGAGTCGCAGCCTCATCCCTCTAAACTTACAGCCTTTGAGCAAATAAAGCTATAGAAAAGACTCAACTATGAGACAGCAGCAAACTCCATAAGACCTTCTGATCTAACAGCTGAGTTTCAAGTAGAGGGCAGCTCATCTGAACAATCTTATTGGCAGCATTACAATGGTACGTCTGTGTGCTAATAAGCCATAATATATGTGAATGCATTTGATTCGTGACTATGAAAAGTTTTAGAAACAATTATCTACGTTTATTATTCTACATTTGAAAGAGAATTACTGTCTGAAAGGTTCTTGACAAAGAATTTGTCAGTTAAGGTGGTAGTAAAGGCCAACTCATAATTGGTAAGAATCTAGAACTTTGCTGATAATTGTTTTATGTTAATCAAAATGAAAAGACGTCAAATTAGCCACGTCCACTTTGAAAATCCAACCAATCAGAGCACAGTTGTCTGACAGCTCTGCAAGAACAAAGTTCTTCTTGGCTGATGTGACAAAAACAAGATGCAAGAACGGCAGAGCTGTGACAACACATTTACATTACTTTGTTCTTAAAGCTTCAGTTGCAAGAACAAACGTTGTGCTTTTCATGAAGTATGAATTGGCTTTGAGTGTAGATGTCCATTTCCAGTATTGTGAACAGCTGTGTCTCACTCACTGCACTGACTGTGACAGAAGAATGAAATAATGACTCATGAAATTGGTATAGACTTTAGGAGACTGATACTGTGTATGTTATTAATATGTGCCCCCACAAAAATGTCCCCCCTGACCTCTTGTCTTACTTACAGAACATAAACATTTTAATATTATGTTATTATTTGTTTTTGGTCAGAACAGAGCATGTGAATGAACATACATGATGTACATGCTGCATCCATTTGCATTTGCATTCACTCGCACAAACACTTCTAGATCTGATGAGATCGGCCATTGACAAGTTGGAATGGCCAAACATTAAGACTAAAGTTTAACAGTTTACACCTAAACAGTGTTCACAGAGCCATCATTATACCGTGTACTAAGTGACTGTGATTAATACTGTCAAAACAAACGTTGCTTTTTGCAGCGGTGTGTCCTTGAAGATGACTGAGCACCTGGGCCTCCATACTTGTCTCTCAGAGAACATATTAAAACAACATTGCTATGATTGTACATTAGCAATCTCCTCCCGAGCCTTTTCCTTTTGTCATTCTGCAGGCTCACTGGTCTGCAGTGTTCTCTGTGATGTGCCATGACAATGCGCTGCAGAAGCCCAAAGGCCTGCTCAGTCAAGAGGCCTGTGCTCGCCTCTGCACATGACTGCACTCCTTCATCTATTTTCATGAAGGAAAAAAAGGACGGACTGAACAGGGGATAAGGCATCCCGGATAAACATGCCTGAGAGACCCCATGTACATGAATGCCCAGACACTATTTCATCACAGACACATGATAAAAATATTCCAGTATGAACTATAACTACAACCTCTGTATTGGTACATTCTTGAATGCGAAAACACTCCTCTTCTGCTCCAAATAACCTTTTACTTTGATGACAACATGCCCTATGTGGGCAGGGTACACAATGCCAGTCCGTCTCGCACCAAGATGTGGCTATCTATCTGTGCCATATCAATTAGTAACTAATCGTTTACTCACACTATTGTGGGCGAAATTTAATGCTCATTGACATAACGATGGAAGCCTTGGTTGGAATCAGCCTTGCACTCTACCTCAGCCTATTTCCAACAGATTAGTTATCATTTCTGCCAAGCCAGTCACATTTACGTGTGTTTACATAGTTGAAAAAGCATGTTTGCAAAGATACTAACCACCCCCAACTGCATTTGTTGATTCAAAACTAGTACTCGTGTTTGTTTAACTGAGGCTGAAATGGGAAACTTTCTACATCCTTGTGGAAGTGTTTTTGGAACAAAATGCAAACTGACTATGCATACCTCAGTGCTCAGTGTGGAGGTTATGCAGATGTGCTGTGGCTGTGTGACTTAGAGACTTGATGACTATTGTATGTCTTGTGGTTCGGCAGGAGCAAAGCCTCCATATGCTGCCTGTGCCTTCAAGCGTCACCAGCACTCTGCCCCATTTAGACCCAGCCCTTCTTGTCCATTCACCCGCTGGTTACTAACTTACCTGCAGCCTCCTACCTGCTGCTCTGTATCTCAGCACAAAGGGCTCACTTCCTTCCTATCAATTTAATTTAGCAAAGAAAAAGCTACTAATGGCCTAACAAAATATTGAGCCGCACATGTTATTTTTTTAAGCCCAGGTACGTGGGTGCTATGGGGCTCTTGACTATTTGCTGCATGTCGTTCCTCAGTCTCATCCACATTTCATATGGTGCAGCAGTTAGAACTCTGTAAAACCGAGCTGCCATCATCACAGTCACGCAGAACAGAGAAGAGGAGATACACATCCACAACACACTCACCAAATGTCAGTATCCACAATGGACAATAGACAAAAGCAAAAAACAGGCACAGAATACAGGAAAAATGTTTAAACCAACACAAACCATTACCGTACATCAAGAGGGTCACAGAACCCAAACAGAGGGCAATGAGGAAACACAACATTAACACACCAGTCAAACCACAAACAAAACTCAGACAGCCCATCCTGCAAACAACGGAAGAAAGAACATCAGAAATAATGTGAAAAAGAAACAGCCAACAGCAAGAGCAAGAGAAGTAAAACAAAAAGCAGAACAAGAAAAGCTAAAATCAACCATATTCGACTACTACAAGAGACAAAACCACATCATGGACTGGAATAATGCCAGGGTTATTTGTGCTGAAAGTAACAAATACCCCACCGCTAGACCAGAGAAGCCATCAAGATCTGCAAGCGAGGTCCAAGGAGGATAACTCATTTCAGCATGGGAGTAGACAAAAAAATCATTATTCTAAAGATGACAGGTGGGAGGGGCAGGAGGGCACTGAGAGACAGGTGAAAAATGCTACAGCTAAGCTACCAGGCCCTGCTGTGACTCCGAGCTCCACTCCAGAGAAGAACAGGAGCAGGATGGATCCAGTGATTGTGGCGGCTCTGCGGGTGCTC
Source organism: Eucyclogobius newberryi (assembly GCF_026437365.1). Taxonomy (NCBI): domain Eukaryota; kingdom Metazoa; phylum Chordata; class Actinopteri; order Gobiiformes; family Gobiidae; genus Eucyclogobius; species Eucyclogobius newberryi. The sequence continues at coordinate 21,215,590 of NW_027315823.1, forward strand.
ACTGATAACATAAAGGCAGTTGACTGACATGTATGCAGGTCCTAAACTCAAAGACTAACCAGCTGGATAACCGAGTCACGACAGCCGAAGGGAAATCTCGAGCCTGAAAGACACAATCTTTGCCCTCATTATTGGTCATGATGGATCAAATGAATTACCTAGAGAATAGTAGCAACAGAGGAAATCTGCGGATTGTCAGTATTCCAGAGGAGACTAAAGTGGTCAAGTAATGTGGTCAAGTTTATGGAGACTTGGATTCCTGAATGTCTAAAACTTGAAACAAAAGCTGGGAAAATAAAGCTTGACCATGCACATCGCTCCCTGCCTCCTAAGCCTGCCCCAAACCAGCCTCCAAGACCCATTATACAGAATTTCCATAACTTCAGCGATAACAGCGTGTCATCCAGACCCCAAATGAGCCCCACGTCTCCTACTTCTACTAGTGGTCAAGAAACTCAAAACTGTTAACTAAGTAAAATATGAGAATAGAAAGTGAAATATGCTCTATTTTATCAGGCAACGCAATTTTCACGCAATACATTTTTTTACACAATATGACCCTATTTGTAAAGCAAAGGGGAGAAAGGGCGATAGCGGCAACTTGGCGCGGGCCGATCATTGCCGCTTGCGGATGCAGTACATTCATAATCATTATTTTATATATATACATGTATTCTAATGCTATGATGCTCTAATGCTGTTAATGACCTACTATTACACTATTTATTTATTTTAAAACAACTATGATGACAAGCACATGATGAACAACCCAATAACATACATAAAAAAGACTCACTGGCATTGGATTGCGATACTTAGCCATAGTATTACTTTGTAGGATTGAAACAAAAATCTCTGATATCAACCATTTATATTGTTTTGTTTGAGGAGAATGATAAGAAAGCCTGTGACTTGTGTCATAGTTCAACATCGGCGTGAGAGAAAGGAGCACATGGGCAGAACTAACACTTCTGAAACCTGCACTCCACTCATTCTTTTTCTATGGGGTCGGGGCCTTAGGAATGATCAATGTAGGCTAAAATCTAGGCCATGTTTATAGTAAGCTACAAATTGCCAATGTTAAGGTTAAATTTAAAGAAAAGTTCTCTGTGTATTTCCTTTGTTATATAGCTTTAATCGCTGTTCTAATTTGAACGCTCATTTTTTCATTAGTGAAGGTTTTACCAGGCTTTGTAAATGTATATTTGACTTATAAAACTGATAGAAGAGTTGTGAAAGATGGCTGTTACTGAAGATAATCTGGGATATGAATGTAGAAGAGCTTTTAGCTGGTGCACCCTCTGCTTCAACCTTGCCCGGAGCGTGTGCAGAGAGAGGGCAGGCTGCCTGGGGCTTGGCCGTGTCTGAGTTATTAGATAAAGTGCGAGAGGCCAAGAGCAGGAAGCTGCCGCCAACATCCTGCAGCAGTGACCGCTCCCAAATGACAGCGGCATACTGGATGGGTATTGTTGTCTTCTTTCTGTTAAGGTTTACCAATACACAAGGCAATGGGCTTATAGTCAGCTTTTGGAATAGTCCACTACTAAAATAGCAGTAAGAATGTAGTGCTGCCTTATAGAAAGAACCTTGGCCACTGGATAGAATTGTGTTTATTAGTTTTAAAGGTGCACAATGTAACGTTTGATATATGGCGCTTCCACCTGCTTGTCTCCTGTTGTGGAGATGTTATTGCTTCTTTCACAATGAAGAAAAGCAGGTCATACCACGAGGTCAGATCTGTGGAGAATGTTTGTCGAGGTATTTTAGAGAAATTTAAAAAAAAAATGTATGAAACAGGCAACGCAAGGAAAGTACTACAATTCATGCACAAGGCAGTTCAAAGTGTTTCAACACAACAGGAAAAATGCATTAAAACCCCAAAACAGATAAAGACATAAAAGAGAGGAGTGCAAATCATTTTTTTTTTCATATGCCAAGCTAAACGACATTGTTTTTAGCCTAGATCTGTACAATGTCCAGGAGAGTATCATTGCAGAAAAGGATTTAGTTGTAGTCATCTGGATACAGTTTTGTTAATTAAGACATTTAGCATTTCATCCAAAAGGCATCCTCAATCTGCGTACCTGGTATGAGAACTCAGATATTGATGCTACTCTGAGCAGCGTAAGCCCTGCCCTCAGAGGAGTTTCCTGATAATGGCCTGTCTTCTTAATTTATTTGTTTACACTGCCTACGGTAAGTTTCACCTGGAACTAATCTTCTTTGTTACCTTGCCAGTACAATAATGGGCCATAGTGATCCTATTGTTTGTTGACTGCAGCTCCCTCGTCATTGATGATAACCTGATTAGCATATGACTGGCCTGTACTGTTTGCTGACCAAGGCGTCAAAATGCTGTTGTAAACAACTGCTAAACTGAACCTAAACCAACATTTCTGTTTAAAGAAGGATTTTTAAATAGATTAGCAAGCCATTATCAGGAAACTTCAATTATTTTAGTTTTTTTGTATTTATAAAAACAAAACATGAAGCACTAAACAAAAATAACAAAGGTAACACAGCGGACATACAGAGACAAAGTCATGGGAGACTAAGTCAAATATTGGTCCCATTTTGTCCAGAGTGTGCTAAATTTGTCCAGTTCCAAAATGAGTCTGAATGTGATATTTTCCATTTTCCTTATGTCTATTATAATGTCCGTCTAGTCATTGACTTTAGGCACAGTTGATTTCCTTTTTTCCTGCCACCAGAAGTATGCTCCAAATATAACCATTGATTGTGTTCATGGCAGGCATTTTAAGACCCAAATACATAGTTCTGAAATCTTATGGGATGGCAATGTCAAATACAGTCTGTAGCTCTTTGTTGATTTCAGTCCAATATCTTTGAGAAACAGGACAATATCCAACAGTCAGTATCTCCCTGTGAATAATGGGAACCACATGGTGTCATAAAAAAAACAACCCTCCCTCCAGATCTATGATTCTGTGGTCCCTCCACTGGTATGTACTGTATTCATTGTTTGAATTATTTATAGATTTACCAGTAATGGTTGGCTTGTGAGCTTCCAATGTTGGCTGAACATGTAAGTTCCAGTCTTCACCACAGACAAGGGTTCCCTCAGAGTGATTTGCAACCAGATCTACACCTTCAGTATAGAAAGTGAGGTAGAGTATATAGAGCTCATTCACCGACGTCACAAAACCACGTGATCGCATACATTGCCGCCCCCTTGTCTGTCCCGTGTTGCGTTCCTATGCACTGTGTGTGGAAAGTGATCTCAAACGTAAATTATGCATCCCAAGTGCTTTCAGATTCCACAAACTTCTTGGATGAGCACCACAGAGGTCGATATTTAGAAAAGCTGCGATCAATCAACTCCATATTTGATGCCTAAATATTTTGGATATCTCGTACCCCGGACATTATCCAAGCCCACTGGTCCGATGATTCACAAGTCCCAATTTTGAACAAAGGGTCTACGCCTAAATAAAACTGATGTTAATTCTAGACTCATATATCCGGAGCTCCACACAGGCAGCGGTGCGTGACAGCCTGCATGCCCGGGGTTCGGTCACCTGCACGGGGCTGAACAGCTGTCGCGAGTGAGTGACAATTTCAATTCAACTACAAATAGTTAACAGATATAAAATGACGACTACATAGTCTGATCGTTCCCAGTTCAAACGTTTTATCGCAGCTGTCCATCGCGCTCTTCTTTCCGGGGTTTCTTGGTATTTGATAGAACTTCTCTCCGTTTATCTTCCCGGTTGCTGCACCCAACATCCACATATGCCATCACCATTTTGATTATAGTAAAGCGTGCGATATCATTAATGAGGTTTTAGGCCTCTTCGAACCGTGTTTCGTTGTAAATCGAAGCAAACAGACGGCGGTATAGAATGGGCACGCACTGCGGACGGACAAGATGGCCAAAAGAGCCAAAAGAGCCTGGGGGGCAGTCGTGTGACGTCACGTGAATGACCTCTATACACTTATCAAAGTAAACACACTTCCATTGATATTTCCTTTGACCAGTACAAATCTGCAGTTTTTATCTTTGTGTTAAAAACTCTGTTCAAATGCTATTCAACATGAGATCTATATGCCAATACACCACACCCCTCTTCTGTTTGTCCCTGTATGTGGAACAATTAAGTTATAACCAAATTTAGTATTTTTTAATGCTCCAAGTCATTTAAATCGTTTTTTTTAGGTATATAATATACATTTTCCAATCTTTGTCAAATCTTGCCAATATGAAATGAACATTAAAAGATGATATTTGTAATTTTTCAGATGCCTTTTTATTACCATGTTGAAATCAGTCTTGTAAATCTGCATTTGTTACACTGCTCGCTGGTCGAACACAACTCAAAAACACAGGAACCACAACAACCGAACACAATAGAACAAACAGAAAAGAAAAAAAAAAGAGCTCATGCCATAGGGTGGAGGGGGAAAATTAAGGCCCTCAGGTATGGTTGAAAAAACTTTTTTACCTGGGCACAAACTAAAATTTGAACACTTTGGCCCACATTGGTCCAGTACTCACATGTCTCCAGTACAGTCCAGGTCCCTTTCATTGAAATAAAGAAAAATAAAAGGAAGAGAATGTCTGACCAATTCCTGTATTGAATTGACAATTGCTAATGCGTCTTCTGCTATAGTGAATATTTTATTTTTTAAATTCACGTTAATCCTCAGCATTGCAGGTTCTTCTCTTAAGCGGGATTTCACCAGATCAAAAGCTTTACATTTCTTGACCACTTGCGCTGAGTAGTTGTTAAAGAAAGAAACCTGGGGCTTGGTTGATCCGGGTTGGCCCGTGGCGAGACATTTGGATGCCTCCATGTCATGCCATTGTTAGAACTTCATCATAATTGGTCTTGGATGCTGGTTCAGTTTGGGAGCCAGAGAGCGGTGCGCACGGTCAATGTTAATTTTCTCAGCTTTTATTGGAAGTTTTAGTTATTCGGGATCCAGGTCTCCATGTAATTGACCACATCTTTACCCTCCGTACCTCCAGTGTCAGGTGTCCCCAGGCGAACTCGCAATAAAGACGGATTATTTCCAAGGGTCCAACCACAGCCAGACAGACACGTCTGTCGCCATCATCCCAGAAGATGTGGGGACAGGGAGTGCTATTTGAAATCTTGCCCAGGGCACCACAAAACCTAGGGAAGCGGTGAAGCGGGGAAAAAAGATTGCTCAGATATGTACTTCGACAAAAGTGATTTTACTTTAATCCAATTTAAAAAAAGCTTTAACTCAGCTAATTAGTTAACAGATGTGCCTTGGACTAGGAAGCGGGAAATACTGTTTGCTGTGCATTATATTATCACCAAACAATCCCATCGCAAGTTTAAAAATGTTGCCAGTGATATTTAAATGAAAATTAAATTAGGAAAGGAAATGGTTGAAATTTGTTTGGTTTTTTTCAGCCGATACAACCAAAGAAAAACACACATTCTGTAGTTTTTACAGGCAGAGAAGGACAGGGGACTCTGGAACCTCGTCCCTCGTTCCCATGGACATTGTTTAATCCGTTTTTCACTGTCGTCCTCAGAGCCAACTGTTGTTGTGGTTTTGGGCGTTACAAAAATAGATTGAATTGAATATACGTGACATAATAATAATAATAAGAATGCAGAAATATAAGATTTACAGTGATTTACATAAACACGGACACATTTTTCAAAACAGCATTCATTTGTGTCAGTGTCCTGTCTTCACTCGGATGAAACTGCTGGTCAGGGTCCACTCTTATATTCCATATTTTATGGTACCTAAGTGTAGCATTTCTGGCCTGTTTTATGATAGTGAGATTCACTGAGGTGTCAAACACAGCTCACAGTGAATCCCCATCACCTGTTCAGGTCAGGTGAGAGCGGCTCCTCCACACAGCAGATGTAGCTCTGCGATGTTGGACATGACAGTTAGGAATGAGCGCACTGCAGCAAAACAGTTTGGCCTGTTCTGACACTAACACTGTGACTTGCTTCACAGCCTAAACCTGCAAAATATGGGACCTTAGGTGAAGCTACAAAAACCAAGCCAGAACAATTGCAATGTAATTTTGAAATGTAATACTGCTGTAGCAATGATTAGTCTTCCAAGGAAATGATTGATAGTGATTAATTGAATGGTGGAAAATCATTACATTGTTCTTATTGTTTGCAATACATCTATATTTCTCAAGTTAATAGCATTGTTTTGTTTTGTAAAATTGCTAATACTGTAGATATTGGTAAATCTGTTAAAACCCAGATGTGTTTGAAAACATAGTGAGGGGGAAATGTGAAAATCTCAACAAAAATATCATGTTCAGCTATAAGCCCTTTATTTTTTGAAAAGCTGGCTATCAAACAGAGACAAATGTTTTTTAATAGAATTCCCAGCCCAGCAAACCAACAGTCACGGACCTCACGGTTGTCAACAGTGGATGCTCAGGGGATTCTTGAAAGCAGGGATGAAGCACAGCGCGCTGAATCCGTGTCTGTCCGATCGAATGGTTCAAATGGTTGGCACAGAAAAGGGAGTGCAGCCGGGTCGAAAGGAAATGGTAGAGTCAAAGCTCCAGAAGATTTACAAAGAAAAAAATTAATTGTAAAACCTCAGTTCATGTAGAACTAGGGAAGGATAACTTTCTGAAATAATTGGAAGCTGCAGTAACAACTCGCGTGTCCTGTTTGCCACAGTAAACAGATTAACAAACCCTCCAGCTCAGCTGCCATTATAACTAATTTCCACATCCAAGTGTAATGGGTTTGCATTATTCTTTAATGACAGTATCCGGACATTAAAAATACAATTCCAAAATGGCAGTAACCCTAAAACCACCTAGACATTTAGAGCTAACTGACTTTGCACCTGTAACTGACAAAACTGTTAAACTACATGCTGCCTCCATGTGTTTCCCACCAGATTTCTTAAGTCTGTCCTGAACAGTTTTTTAGCACCACTCACTCACAGTATGTCGCTTCAGGGCTTTGAAAACGGCAGTCATAAAGCCTCTCCTAAAGAATGACAGTCTTGATGCCGCAGTACTGAGTAATTACTGGCTCATCTCTAATCTGCCATTCCTCGCAAAGGTTGTTTACCAACAGTTTACTAATTTCCTCTTAATAAACAACTCATTTGATGTTTTTCCAGTCAGGTTTTAGACCTCATCACAGCACTGAGACTGCTCTTTTCAAGGTGACACATGACATCAACCTGAACACTGACATGGGCAAAGCGGTCTTAATTCTGTTGGATCTGAATGCTGCTTTTGACACTGTCGATCATGGAATCTTCTTGTAAAAGACCTACAGTTTGAATGATCTTTGCCATGGTGACAGGAAATGTCAGACATTAGGCTTTTTGTTGCTAGACACCAACATCACCTTTTTGGAGGTCAACATACCTTTGGGGGTTTTATGACGTCTCTGTCACAAGCAGAGACATCATTGTTTTTAAAGTTGGAATAAACCTTTCTTAAAATGACTACTTTCAATTTGATGCTGGCTTAAAATGAACTCCCAGGAGCCATTTTCTCTCCTAAGATGAAAGCTAAAAGACTACACACATTATGGATTCACTGTGTAAAATGTAAATAATATCAATATTGTTTGCATTGATTTAAAAATGTCTTGTAGATGTTTTATCTGTGAAATTTGGCAACATGGTGATAAACACAGATTTAATCAGAAAGTTATCAATGGCTGCTGCTGACCTGATGTGTGCAGATAGGCTGAACATTGGCACCAAAATCCAGAGGGCTGGCTCAGTAAAAATACTAGACAAGCCAACCCCAAACCAGTTCCATCCGGGTTTTCGAGGAGGAAAGACCCATAACCGGGGAGAAGAGGAAAAACAGTCTCAAACACACTCAAGCAAAGGACTTTTTGGAACTTTTAAAACGCTACAAGTACTTTGGATCCAGGACAATCTTCAAATTGGTTTCATCTGTGGATCAGTGCAACTGCTTTTGGTCAAAAATCTCAGACCCAAGGAAAATTCAAATCAAGCGGGCCTCATATGTTGCTGAGCAGACTGAGTAGACTGAGCAGACTGAGCAGATCGTATCTAGTGGCTTCACCTGTTAATGGATCATTTGCATATTCAATATTCATCAGTTTCATTATTTGGTCAATACAGTTTTATAAATCAGAGTTGATAAAGCGTTCATTCATTTCCAGAAAAGGGGTCAATGTCAGGGTTACGTAGACCTTCAGATTAACTATTAATTTAAAAAAAATGAATTGTTAACTGCTTAAATAAGGCTGGTGCCCCACATAACTCTTAAACATACAAATTAAACATACCCAGACTCACATGCTGTGTGAGATGTTTGAAATCTTGATCCAATTCTCTCTTTTTTTACAATACATTTTTTTACACATAGAGCAACAAAAACAAACAACAAAAACAAGGGGGAGAAAGAGATCTAGGCAGTAACATAGAGAATGCAGGATAAGTAAATAATAACATTTGAAAGTAAGAAAGTGGCATCCAAAGAAAAGAGGGGTTATTGAGTCCAATTTTGTCCATGAAGTCCAGCGGTTATTTTTTCCATGGTGCGTATGTTGTTTATGATGTCCGTCCAGTCCTTAATTGTCGAAGAAGTTGCTGTCATACATTTTTTGCTGATTGCCTTCCTCCTGGCTCCAAATATATTTATCCATTATGTCCATAGTGGAGGTTTTGAGGCCTGGAAACATTGTTCCAAAATTGAGTGGGATGGCGGTATCAAAAATAGTCACGTTAATGTGTGCCCAATATTTCTGTGCAACATGACAGTTCCAAAGCACATTGTAATGATTTGCCTCATGGCAACCACAGTTTCTCCAGCATTCAGCACCTCCCTGTGAATAATGAGCCCTTTGACATGGTGTTATGAAAAAACAGGTCACATTCTTCCACCAAAAAATCCTTCCAAACATGGTCCTCCATTGTAATGTGCATATACCTTTCCACTCCTCGTCTGTCAAAATGAAATTATCTTTCTTTTCCCATTTCATTTTAATATTTTTAATGGATTGGCTGTCCAAGTCATTAATCCATCCATATACTTTAGATATTATTCCCCTTGAAAGTTTCGCTTTATATCCTTTAATAAAGATTTCAGTGGGTTATAATTTTCGTTGATTGTGATCCAATCCAATAATCGATATCAACTTTGAATGTCACCCTCTTTAACATATAAAATAAGAGTACGAGGACTAGTAGTAAAACTACATACTTACAGCAATTGTCGGGGATTGCTCACTGGGTGAGCATCACTGGCACTGCCCAAAATTTGTTAAATTCCTATTTGGAAGACAGGAAGTACTTTGTTGAAACTGGTAACTGTGTCTCAGAGCACATGCACCTGACCTGTGGGGTCAATACTGGGACCTGTTCAATCTCTATATGCTGCTGTTAGGTCAGTTAATAAGAAAATTATGCCAAGGACACACAGATCTATGTTTCACTGACGGCAGGTGAATAAGGACCAGTGGATTCACTCTGTCACTGCAGGGTTCAGAATAAGCGGTATCGCATCGCAAATTGCGACGCAATTTCTCTCAAATGCGATGCGTTCGTCAGCAGCTTTTGCGATACAAAAATGTGTGTTCAATTGTACAACCAAAGCGCCTAAAAGTACTGATCACTCGTCAATCGATCGTCAATAACGGCATGACACATGTAGGACGCTGTGTTGTCATGACGAGTCCCGCTGCTGTCTCAGATCAGCGTCTGAAAGTGGGAGGAGCCACGTGCGGTAAAGTTAGCGTCACAGATTCGGACTTCCGAGGTCAATAACTCCTAAACGCAAAAGTCTTTGCAGATCATTCACATGTCAAAATACTCATATTTACACTGCCAAGTGGCACAACCTCGTTTTTAACAATCAGATGCATATTTTGGGCGCAGCGAATTACATGGATCCGAATGCGCAGAGCCGAGACGAGTGCTTAGGGACCGTCATCAAATGTGTTGTTGTTGTTGTTGTTGTTGTTTTATATCAAATGTGTAGCCGGAGCCAAGAAGAAGTACTTAGGGACCGTCATCAAATAGCAAAACGAAAAATGGAAATGTTTTATAGCTGGAATGGAACGTCAAATAGAGCGGTACAATGAATAACACAATAAATACACCATGATGGACACCACAGCAACCTTTATTTTTGTCATGGTTATTTGCAATTCTGTTTTTTTAATGTTTAAAAAGTGTTTAAAAGTTTATTTGTCAGGAGTTTTATTAAAATCGAATGTTTACAAATACATTTTAAATAAATAATCTTGTTACATCAATGGAAAATATTGATTGTTAGTCACTTTCATGTTTTGCTATGCAATTATCAAATTGCTATACAAATTTGAAAAAATGAACGGATTGTTTAGCAGCACTGCTATACAAGTGAAAATCCTTAATCTGAACCCTGCACTGCATCCAACAGATCAGTGTGTGGATGCGACACTGATAAAATGTAAATATATGATTATATTTGTGTGTTAAAAGTTATCTGCATCATTAGCCTGGGGGGAGGGAAAGGCATGTATTTCTAATAACATGTGTGAAGATGTTGTAGAAGCAGCCGTGAGGAATGTTCCTCCCATCCTGGGGACCAGATGGGTAGAACATTCACCAAGGTTTTTATCTCTAAAGATAATAACAAAAGAGTCGTAAAAGACAAGTGCCTTGATGTGAAGCTGACCAATGAGAAATGTGACCCGCCTCCTTTTTATGTGTGATTTTAATAAAATGACTTGTAAAAGGGAGGAACGCTGAGAGTGATTTTGGAGAGTCGTTCAGGTTGCTTACAACATCTTGACTCGGCTAAGCCTTCCTCTCCCTTGCAAGCCACACAAAAGACTGACGTTTCTGTGTCGTTTAATATTCTAAGTTGAATTGTGTTCTCTGACTGTTAAGTAATAGCATTGATTCATGTGTAATTTCTTGACAGACACACACAATCAAGTCAAAGCAATAACATCAGCAGGTTTTACCATCTAAAAAGCAATGCCAAAATCAAAGGTATAGTGTCTAAACCAGACTTGGAGAGACTTATCCATGCAGTTGTTTCCAGTAGATTAGACTAGTGTAACGGCTCACTGGCCAGTTTAATGCATGTTTTCCTGAATTGCCTTGTGCACGAATTTTGCTCTACAAATAAACTTGCTTTGCTTTGCCTAGCCATGTTCTAACGGCCCATATAATGACAATTGCAAAAAAACAAAAAAAGCCAGTTAATTGACGAGTTGTAACAATGAAAAGTTATTTGTCTACATTTCTGCCAGCGTATGTCTATGCTCCATTGCCCATAGGAATAGGCCATCTGCACAGCATTCCACAAACATTTTGTCTTTTCTATTGTGATACAAATGCATTTGTGACGAGCCTGTTTCATTATGAACCATAATGAGGCAAATGTTCCATTTTAGGATGATTGATGGCATTCTAGATTTGCCGATGATGCAGACCGACATTGTATACAGAGTTATCTAAGTCTAATGTAACGCCAAGATGAGTCTTCAAAACCTCTTTCAAGTTGGAAATATTTTCTTGTTGCTGGAACACACCGTAAGAGTTGCTGGATCCTGTTCCGGCTAAAATTGTTCCTTGGATAGAATGAGATTATTGTACTAATAAGCTGAATAAGATGAAAAAGAAAGCACATTGAAAGTTATATTGGCTCTGGGATAGAAGAATACATACAATTCTAAAAGTCTTTTGTAATTTGCTATAACACATTCCACTAAATTTAGTGTTAAAGCATTATACAGGGCAATAATGTAGATTAATCTTAAGTATTTTTTTAGCGATTCTCAATTTCTCAAACACTGCTGTAATTTAAATGTTAACATATGAGCAAAGATAAACACTTTATATCTATATAACTTTTATATAACTTAAAAACAAAACTAGATGAGCATTTACCCCTGAACTAAATCCCCTGTCTACAAAAGTACTGAATCTTTATCCATTTAATTTTATTTGATTACATGTTGTGTTGTTTAAGTACAATTGGACAAATCGGTAAACACTTTTAATTGCATTTAAAATTATGTCCCTTTAAGGCTTTCATTAATCATCTGTAGCAATCCCCCCTGGCAGAGATGTTCTTAATTTCCCTGCCTGCTAGAGTCATTTATTTCTTGAATAGACTTGAAGATGTAAGAAGATGTCGAGCTGAAATGATGAATAGTGAAGACACGTTGCATACAGTACATGTAAACTCAGTTCTCCACTATACAATGCAAGGCTAGATATGCTCGTCGTTGGAGGTTATTGTCCCTGTAGAGGCCCCTGGGGAACTCCACATGGACACGACTGGCGCTATACCACACAGATGGATACAGCAATTGAATACCTCCAGTGAATAATCTTCTCATTACTTATCATGATGAACTGTGGCATGCAAATATCAATAAGGGGCCGCAGCGAGGCAATCCAATTAAGGCCTAAAAGTAGAAGGCTCATTAGTGCTGAGTCTTTGATAATGCAAATGACACCTCGTTAGTAATGAAGCCTGAATATGAATGGTCCTGTAAAAGCAATGTCCACAGGTGATCTTGTCTTCGTGTGCGTGATTAAGGATTGGAATAAACATGCCCGTGTTCAAGATTTTGGTGTAAAAATGGTAAGGGGAAGACAAACTGTTTCATTTGCGCACTTTATTTCAGTGTTGAAAGTGCTGTGTAGGCATTTTTGTACAGTTACAAATTATTTACAAGAAACTATGTAGATAAATAAAGCAATAAAGTATGAAAGCCCAAAAATTTACCTAAAATAAATGGGAAGTGGGGCACTCAAATGTTCAAGATTCCAAGTAAAATTCTATACGTAAATACAGTATAATTAAATAACATTTTCTTATTAATCATTGCATGGAGAACACAAAACTCAGCAAAGGCATGTTTGCATTTTGTTCATTTGGAAAGTTGTAAATGTTTTGTTTATTCAACAGTCTTCTTTCACAATATTTGCATCGGAAATGTTAATTTATTCAATGTCTAACCATTGTAAGAGACATTTCTTTGGTCCTTTTATCTAATATCAAATATTTTAAACAGACCCAAGTCTAATCTAATTGATCCAACCACTTTTTTTGCGCACTTAAAGAGAAATTTCAAAAAACCAAGTCCTAAATGTATTAGTTCTCAAATAAACTTGAACTCAGATCTCCTTTGTTTTGTCTCAGAAAATCCTGTGAATATTTGTGGCTCAGAGTCGCTAAAATATTCATTAAAAACCCCCTTCATTCAAACGGCAAGTCAGTAAAAACAACTGAAGCAGCGAGCCCAGACTGTGAATTATGTTGTGCCTCTACAACACTGGAGTTTTCTCATGTCCATCTTTTGCACCTGAAAGAGAATTCTGTTTTTATTACTCATTTTTATTAGCTCTGAGATTGAAGCCTTCATATCTACAGAAAGGAGTCCACGGCTGCCGGTTTCGCCTCATAAGACTCTCACTTATATGAGCTGTATTGTCTATAACTAGAGCGTCTTTCTGCTGGAGCATCACACAGGGAAGTCTCCTAAATAATGGCTCTGCATTCGAATGTGCCCTACCGGAGACACTGTGGATTTTGCAAAGTGCAGCACATCAAAACTAATAGGACATTTCTCCTGTTGGACGCATTTTACTTTTGAGAGAATTCGAAACTTTAACTTTCTTCTCAGATCATGCTCTTTAAATAGGCCTACGTTATTTTGCAGCAAGGATAATAAGACAGTGGTGGGTTTGATTTTATTATGGAAATGTACTATGAGTTGCCAATGGGAGGTGGTCATAAAGAAAGAAGAAAAGATCAAAAGACATAGTATCTTCTTTTGAAAATGTCAGCTATCAAACACAGTTAAAAATGTAAGTCAAGATCAACTAAAAGTGCTTTTATGGTTGCATAATCTTAAACAACTAAAGAGAACGGCCTTCTTTTAGTATCAGAGATCAGGGGTTAGGTTCCCTGTTGTGGGGCTATTTAAATGTCCAGGTATAATGAGATGGTTGCACTGGAGAGAAGAGTAGAAAATGTGTAATAGCAATTTATTGTCAGTAACATATTCTTAGTAGGTGTTACATAAAGTGACACTGTGCAACTGTCTGACTGGGGAAAGTCATGTACAATCATCATCGTTATTGTATGTAAATAGACAGTCAAAAGCATACTTCATCCACAGAGATTTCTCTATGATTCCAGATTTCATGCCATACGGTGCAATATTATATAGCTAGTAACATAAAGTAAAAACAAGCCCGAGGAGGCTCTGCCAGGCCATAAAGGTCAGGCATGCAGCCAGCTCACAGTAAGGATCAGTGTTTTCATACATTTTAGTGCAATAAAAACATCTAGGCCTTGAACTTTAAAGGACAAATATTATGAATTATTTGTATTGTTATTACTTACTATTATTTACTTTGACAGTTCATATTTTGAAAAAAAAAAAAGGTTTACAAAAAAACCTTAATTAAACCTTACTTAATTTACCACACCAAAAAATGACTTTGGGCTCCATCTCCTGGCTGCAGAGGGAATAAGAGCGATAGCTGTTATGTTTTCTTACGGGTCATTTGCTATTTTATGGCCGACATTTCTGTTAATTTTGTTTTATATATTAGAGCATGTTTCTACACTTTATCTCTGGAACTGTGCCAGAAAAAGATAGGAAGAAAAACTTAAATGTGAGCAGATAAACGGGCCACTTATGACTCCAATGTTAAATAATAGGCTATAATATGTGAAGCGTGGAACTGTGCGGACATGTTCTGTCTTAAACAGTCAGACTCGAACACAACCTGCTAGTTTTATTTGAAGTGGATCAGAGACTGCTGCCACCGTCATTAGATGAGAGACAGTGAGTTTCAAACGCCTGATTTCCACTGTATAACACTGTTATGTTTGTAAGTGTTTAGTACCTTTTAATAGTTAAGTTTTAGGGGCAGTGTTGACTGTACAGTCCAATAGAAGCTAATTTGAGGCTGTGCTGTGGCTTCTCTTATTCCACTGACACTTAAGTGAATTTAAGTGTTAAAACTTCCCTGAAACTTTTACCCGAGCCTCCGATGTCTTTGCCCACAACCACAATCGACTTGACTTACTGACTTAGAAACAGTACAAAAGATCTTGGAGATTGACCTATGACATCACAAATCTGGGAAATTCTAAATATAGTGTATTCATTAGCATGAATAAAGCTAAATACAACTCCAGGTGAACAATGTACACAAATAAAAGTAAATGTATCTAGTGTCTATCTAGTGTGCTAATTCTTCAGGGATGAGCACGTTTCACAACTGTCAGGGGGCAATGCAAGGTAACTTATTTTACATATTGCACTAGGAAGGCTACAACAAAAACACCAGGTTCAAGGCCTTTAATAAAGAATATACATTTGGTTCAACTTCTGTTCTTTCGTCTGTTGGCATTTATTTAAAGGCGCGTTTCTAACCAAGGTTTGTGGGCAAACAACTGTCAGTAGAGCAACAGTTTGTAAATTGCTGCATGTGATGGGGCTTTAGAGCAATATTCAAAGCACGTCTGGACCACTTCACATTCGGTTTCTTCAGCGACTGTGGGAGGACAATCTGCTGAAAAATATGATGCAACTTAACATAGCCCCGGGTTATGAGAGCTGCCAATTCTTACAACTTCACAGAGCAAAACCACGCGACGTCAGTGGATTGTGACCGCAGGATGTAATTTGGTTTTCCACAAGCATCAGATAACCAGGCTGACTCCTCACTCCGAGAGGGATTGCACATTACAGCTCCTTCCTTCTACTACAGTAAGAGGAAGACTTTTAATTAGTTCAGATAAGATAGGCCAAGTAATTATTATGATATGATATGTGAGAAACATTATCTGCATGTACCACCAGTGTTTTCGTTGACTAAAATATTTCCATTACGTATGATTAAAACTATCCCAAAAAATATTCAAAATTACTAAAACAATGTGGATATATTTGTTAGCTAAAACTATGGATATTTTTTGTTGAATTAAAAAAAAAAACTAGTGGAGAGACTCGATCAAAATTCCACTTTCTAAACATCAATGAAGTAATTTCTACACAATTCTACAATCTGTGTGTGCCTTTGGTCAACAAAGAATTAGTTGACTATGTCTTAACTACAAATAAAAATCCTTTTAGTAAAGAGACTAAAACAAAATTAATAATGATCAAAATAAACACTTATACCAGCCAAGTGTAAGTTGACTTGAAAAGTTCACCCTGAAGCTTTTGAAACATTTTGCTCTTTGAAGTCTGATACATGGATCGATTTGTAGAACTTGAAGAATCTAATCCAACCCACTCAAGCCCCGCTGTACACATCTGATGATTACAAGAATGAGTAAAAGTTATTGTTATCAGTTGTTCCAAAAATCCTTTTCAAATGCAGAGCCCTGCAGAGGTCCCCCATTTACACAGAATCATGTGTATTATGGGTACATTGAAAGGGGGACATTTTTCTCTCACAACGCTTAACACAATAGTGAGCTGAGTGTCTGAAAAGTGGCGGGATACTTGAAGGAAAATCCAATTATGATCTTTGAATCCTCTCCAGAGCCACACTACCTATCTCACTAATGACATTTAGTTTCCCATTCACAGCCGGTTCAAATGAGACTATTGAGGGAGCGTGGGTGTCCTGATGATGCCGATCTATTTCTTGCAGCTCTATCAGATGGACAGCCCACATTAGGTACAAACGCCTATCCGGAGAATGGCAGTTGCAACGTTCTATGAGCTGGGATTGTTTTAGAAATATGAATTGGGGGCAAAAGGGGAATGAGGATCGTCTCAGTGTCTGTGATTTAAATAAGATACAGCCAGGATGACACCCACAGACTCACATCTACAGTGAAGAGCCTTCCTTTAAATGTTAGAACAAAAAGCACCGGGAACAAAAGATCCTTCTTTCTGTTCTTTTTTATTTATGATGAAATTCCTCTGCAGTATCTATCGAACATTAAAGGGGACATATTATGAAAATCAACTTTCTTAATGAGCATTTCACCTTGTTACAACGGTGTTACCATGTCATTCATTGACTCAAAGTTGTTTTTGGAGGGATTTACAGTATGCTTGTAGAGTAATCTTGTAATGCAACTGAGGCTCGAGTGCACCGGAAATCCCTGTTTCCCCTACCCCCTATCCCTGCCCACATCCCTGTGCTCTGATGTTATTATTGAAAATGAAGACTCTAAATCAGTGGCCAGCAACCCGTTGATCGTGATAGTTGGTCATCTCAAAGGTGGTGGAAGTCGATCCCAAAGCCGCTTCAGTTTATATGAAGTTTATTGTCTGGTGTACACGTGACCGTGGGTAAACGCGCCGGACAACCAGTTTGTTACACACGGGGGTCCACACTACCTCAAGTGAACCACAAGCTACAACCAGTGCGAATATAGCAGCAGGTCCGCTCTGCTGTCAGCGCGAGCCCAGCACTGGAACTACAGTACTCACGTGCTCGAAGGAAAAGAGAGATAGTGCCATAGCGTAATACCTGTTCACTCAGTTTTTGTCCTTCTCAAAGCAGTTTGATGCAAAAAGTCTCAAGCCCCTCCCCTGAACGTTACCATGGTTATCGTAGCACCTCTAACTTATATAATAGTTAGAAATTAGGTAATGATATGCTTAAATAGCTATTGCCTATTTAGTTTTGGCCACAATATTGTATTTTCAAAAATACCTATAACTGGGGTCAACTGTATGATAATAATATCTTTACATTTTCTTATTTTATTTTGCAGGTTTACGTTTTAATAAAATGTAATTATTTTGCTGATAAAGTATAGGCCCATGCTGTGTTTGTATAGCCTAAAAATCCAGTTAAAAACCTCAACATTAATAATAGTTTAAAATACATACGTAAATAAATCTAAAGGTAGATCTCCCAGCTTTGCTCAGTTTAAAAGTCGCTTGCAAGCCAAAAAAGGTTGGGGACCACCGCTCTAAATGACACACGTAGAGTTTGAAAATGTAGCCACTCTTCAAAACATGTAAATGATAATCTGCTACTTGTTTTACAGTGAAATGACAGCATCAAAAGGCGGGGCTTATAAGTTCTACAGTAAGTCATTTTGAATCAATGTTGCATGCCTGGAAAAAGAATATGCCCCACCCTTTAACTTGACATTTAGCAATAATTAAGACTAGACAAATAAATTAATGTGATATGTTTTTTTGTCCAACTATATGGCTAAGTCCAACCTGCTGGTCACACTTTCATGTCTGCCATGTACCTCACCCCCTGCATTGCTCTGGCACTGCTCAAATGCACTCAAATGACTGCCAAAAGCTCCACCTGAACACCCCTGAACACAAGCTTAGCCTCGTGTTGTTACTGCATTGCCTTAGACGCTTGTAGACTTCCTTAAAATTGATTGGGTGACTTTTCTCAGTCAAGACAAACTTTCAAGTCTGTGGATTTTAGATCACCCAGCTTCATTTATGTATTTTTCAATTTGAAAGCCAAGACCACATCAATAAAGCAAGTTAGATGTATCAATATTTTGATTTTGCTAGCGCTGTATATCATAGTTTACTGTGTGAAGCTAAAATACTGATTTAATGATGCCTTTATAGATTTCCTACAGAGTATCAGTCCCTTATTATAAAATTAATTTTAAATGCTGCAATCTATGAATCTTGAATCAGCCCTTTTTAGGATTAAATTCAACATGAATTCTTGTTGGAATTTCCAAATAAAACAACTGATTATCAGATGGTAAGACAGAGTGGCGAGTGGGCAGAGGCTTGACTCCTTTTTCGATCTTAAATTATCAAGATCTTCATTGGAATTCCACAACGCATGCAGCAGAGTAGTTAGCATGTCTCCAAGGTTAACATTTTTAATGCAAGACTGAGGGATTCAGAGAAGTGCTCCTTTGAAGTTTCTTGTTGCAGTCAGAAGGGAGGCTGCAAGGCTGTTGAAGACTGTCTGCGATATTGACATTAAAACTCAACACATAGAATGATGCCAATTGAAATTTCATAGTATGCCCTTCGGGGAAGCTGGGGAGTTGGCCAGTGTGAGATGAATAATGAAACTTCCCTCGCTTTGCTCATTTTTTATTTAATGTGGAACTCCTTTGTTGCTCCCCGAAGCTTCACAGGAGCCAGTGTACACGTACTACAGGTGTAACGAGAGGAGTCAAGTTCTCTACTTTATGCATTAATGTGGCCTTCAAGGTTAAATGATTATGACTGGCTATTTTTGTGGATTCATTACCTGCTGTTGCCTGTTACTAGTTTGCTATTGTTGCATTGCTTCTTGGGTGATGTTAGACTTACGTCCTTAATGAAGGAAAGTCATACAGTAGATGTATAAAAAGGCAAGCAGTCGTCTGCCCCTAAGCGTCTTGTCAATTTAAGCACTTCTTCTGGAAGCACCAACTAATACAAAACAAAATATAATAATAGTAGTAATAATAATACATCAAACTTATGTAGGGTTTTTTTTACACTCAAATATTGCAAGCATGATTTTCATTAAGCATCATATATTTGGGAGACTAAACATCATCCATGGCACTGTATACTGTTTCATTTAGTTGTCAGACAGCGTTGATTAGTGTAGTAGTCAAGACCATACTAATCGAGACCAAGTCAAGACAGATTTTTAAAACACAACAAGACTGTGCCCAGAACTAGACATTTCCCAAGAATAAACCTAGAATGTACAGAAATAAAACATATTTATTAACATGTAGTGTAAATAAATTACAAATGTAATATACATCATATGTAATATAGTGCTTTTCAAACTTTTTCTGGTGTGCTCACTTGTGGGTTAGAAAATGTATCCACACTGTAATATAACTGATAACAATTAAACTATAAATATATAATTTGTACAAAACAATATTCAAATGTCTAAATTAACCTGAACAAACAGTAATAATGAGTTTTATATGAGTGCAATTTATTTTTAGTGTCATTGTCATTAGCATTAACAGACTGTCAAAGTGCATAAAGCCTTAGACAAGCACAACAGAGCCTCATTACTCAGCAAATATACAAGTCTCCTTGAGAACTCTTCTCCTCTTCCTCCCCCTGGTCTCTCCTTCTCCTTCCCCTCTGTCTCCCCTCTATCTGTCTCTCCATCTGTTTCTCTTCTGTCCCTCTCCTCCTTCTCCGGGTTCTGTTTTTAGGTGGCTTTCACCCATTTCTTCTGGAACGTCAGATTCTTTTTCACTATCTCAATGGAGGTACACAACTTTTGGGTCCTGTTTTCTGGGGCATTAAACTTGTTTTCCCCTCTCTCCATCAGGGTGCACATCTTTCTCTGGGGACGGTGGTTTTGAACGTCAAAGCAGATGTCTGTCTATGTGCAGATCTTTATCTGGGTCCTGTTTGTTGCAGACTGTCCTCACACCTAAAACTACAGATTTGGTGATTTTTTTAGATCTCAAAATACGGCAAATGGTGTCGTATCTCGTGTGCCAAAACAGCGCCCCTGCCTACAAACACCATATCCAGAATACTATCATAATCAGAGCAGTAGACTTTTGTCGTCAGACTATGTCTGTATCAATGTAATAGTCATTAATAACTAACATATATGTAAAGCACAACATACAAGTAAGACCTTATTTGTACATGTACAAGCAAAGATATCTCGTAGATGCAGTTTTTTAATTATACATCCTTTTACACATCATCGGTGTAATCCCTCATTCATCCAGGAGTGTTCCGTTGTAGAAAAATATTAATTTGTAGTCATCTAGACTCTGAGTAGGCGGGACCTCCTGATAAAGGGTGTTTTTAGCTCTTCGCTCTCAAAATGCTGGCCTTCTAGTGGTCCCATGAGTCCCTAAAAGCACAGTAGGAGGTAGAGCCTTTAGCTACCAAGCTCCTGTGTTATGGAATCAGCTCCCTGTCCATGTTAAAGAGGCCAACACAGTCTCTTCATTTCAGACCAGGCTTAAAATGTTCCTCTTTGAAATCGCTTATGTTAGGAACAGAAATATAATCCTACAGTTTCAGCTACGCTGCCCTAGGAGCAACTGTGCTGGAGGAAGTATGGCAGCTTGAGCACTATCCTCTGCTTCTGACTATTTTTTCTATCAAACAATATTTAATATTTAATTTCATAATCTGTTCATTCTCGTTCTTCTTCTTTTCTTTTTTTTGGTCCCACTCCGGCACATCGATGACCTGTGGACCCAGATAATCCTCAACTCCCTGGAGAAGCGGTCTCTACTCCATTTGGATGGTTCTTCATCTGCCTGGAAGAACTGGTTCTCCTCCTGAGATGGTCCAGCTTCACTGTCTCACATCCGTCTGAAGGAGTCGGATCTCTCGCAAGGAAAAATAAATAGTTGTCTATGCGGGTATAAATTGTGGCGAAAAATATATAAGTCAAGACCACAGACAAAAAGAGTCGGATCTCTCCTTCACTGTGGAACAGTGAAAGAGAGGTAGATACAGAAGAAAAGAAATATAGGAAGTCTGAAAAACACTTTCAGTAGAAGATCTCCTATAAATAAATAAAAACTCCCATAGACAAATAAATAAATAAATAAATACCATTGCATGTGATCCCGACAGTAATTGCACATGAATATGTGTCACGACAGCACATAGATTGCACATGAATTTCACAGTAATTGCACATGAATTGCACATGAATTCCAACAGCAATTGCACATATGACAGAATTGCACATCAGTATTAGGTTAGGTCAGTATTGCGCCGGGATAACGTGAAGATCTCCGGGTAAGACGACTGTTCTCCGCAGTTTCATGAGTTCCTCCTTTGTGGAAACGCGGTACGGCGCCGGCCGGGGGGCGGGGCCGGAGCCGGGGGGCGGGGCCGGAGCCGGGGGACTCAGAGCCAAGACACGACGAAAACACTCAATCCAGCCGAATAAAGTCAAAACACGTTAATTTAAAGCGATTCCAGTGCGTGTCCCGATCGTTCGTGAAGTTCCTCTTTCATATAAACGTGTACCGACGACACGCCGTACTTTAGCGCGGCCGGAGGGCGCGGGGGGGGGGGGGCTGGTGGGCTTGCTCGGAGCTAGCTCACGTCACAATTTCTGTCTGAGATAAACTCACAGCCTTTATGTATTCCTGTGGTGACACCAGCTTCAGAACAACAGAACTTTTAAGACATCAGTAGTTTTTCATTTGTCACAAACAGCAGCCGGCCTGTTCCCTCTCTTGTTTTTGCTTGATTCATCTGGTGTTGCTCTGAGGGCCCCAGGGATGGACCCACCTCTAAATCACAGCCACCTCCCAAAGGTTAATAACCTAATGAAAAGTCAAGGGCATCTGTTTGAAATGTGCCACAGCTGAGTGTTGGGGACATGAAACAGGAGAGAAAGTGCCAGTGCCTGTATTGGATTTTGATTTAAGTAAACAAAGGTGCTAACCTGCTCCAGCTTCAGAGGGACTCTAAGAGCAATGGAGCTTGACGCATTAGAATGTTCTTACCTATACAAATAGTCAAGAGACAGGACAATTGGTCAGTTCCACGTAATGTTATTATAATGTCTTGGACGTTTCAATAGAATAGGAGCTACCAGTTAAACTGATACAAAGAAATTAATACAGATATTTATGTTAATGTAATTGAGTCGATATTTTGGGGTAATTCAACTTTGTTAGTATTTTTTAACAGTTACTTGTATTGTGATTCTGATGATCTAATTGTATTAAGCTACATTTAATTCCAATCCCAATTGTCCCAATACACAATTGGCTCATGCTGTCTTTGTTTACGTGCAAATAAATGACAGCACTGCATCACCTGCTCTGATTGGCCGGAGCTCAGAAAATACATGATACAGTTTTAAAACAACTTGATTCCACTTCCACCCTAACTATTTTATCAATGAGGTTTTAAGTGACTTAAGTACACATTTGGCAGCATTACTTTGCTGTGTATTTGTAATTTTACTTGCAGACAAATTTTCCCCTGAGTGTGAAATGGGGATGAGAGAGAAGGGAGGACATGCAGTAAATTGGCAGTGCTGGGTTTCAAACTCACGACACTGCGGCCGGCTGCACATGGCGCCTGGCATATGTGCTGCCGCCTTAACCACTTGACCACCGGGCAGCACTCATTTTTTTAATGCTCTGGTTTGGTCATCAGTCAAGGCCAAACAGACTGAGGCATCTGAGTTTCAGAGACGTGTATACTCTTTCATCAAGTGTCATGATTTTACTTTTAAATGAGGGTACAATGCAAAGTGCTTTTTGCACCCCTGCAGACCCAGGCCAGTGTCAGTCATTTGATCTATCTTAAAAATAAATTATTTGATCTCCAAAATTAGAGCAAATTTGTGCAATTTTTCCTAAGTGAGGTAAGTATATTCTGTTCACAAATTATCAGCTTTGATCAGCCTCCTCATTTCTTCATTTTCAATTATGCAAATAAAAGTGAAAATGTTACATCGTTGTGCACACTTAGGAAAAGTCTTCGTTAATCTTCTAATGGCTTTATCCACTGGGATACACAACATTTAGAAAGCCTCTGAGAGCTCAGTTGATCCACCTGTGAGACTGTGGAAGCACTGAGTCATGCTAATTAGCAATTACATCCACAATCAAGCACGTTAATTCACTTAGGAGTATAGGTCAAAGTAATTCATTTTCATTTTTTTAGAAATAAGGACTGACATAAAATGAATAAACCTAAAATATGAGTAATTAGGAGCAGAGAGTTCCAGTCACAGTAAAGGTCTTATACTGTGTCCAGACTTGAGGCACTATAAAAGAAGGTACAGATTTAGTTTGCAGAGCCGGCAGCCATTGTGGGGGAGGTCTCAGGAGAGGGTTGTGCTCATGTCTATTCCCATCTCTATCATTTTTCTTTCTCATTTGCTTCCCTCTTTGTTTGCATTGCATGTTCTCCATAGTTCTGACCCGTGACTCTTTTCCTTCATACATTTGTTAACTCGTGAATTGTGTGCCTCAGAGAACCTCTCTGATGTTTCATCTGAAAACACAACACTACGACCTATGGCATTTCCATCAGATGCAATTTCCAGCAAAGGACACATCCAATTTTCAGAGTATATGGAAAAAGACAAGTGCATATACCATAGCTTAAAGGGACCCTCACTTTGCAGTGCTTTCTAACACATTTCAGTGCTTTTACTGTCATAAATATATTTAGTTTTAATAGTCTGATTTGTTTATGCTGAAGTTCAATACTGATTTTCCATCCCTGAAACATTTCACCAAATGTTAGATCTTAAAAAACGTGTTGTCACATAGCTAGTATTTAAAATGTTCAAGATAAATAGAAAATTTACTTTAACACTCTGCAGACTTTGAAGTGGGCGGGACTGTTTTCAAGCAAACTACACAAATGAGACAGTTTGTCAGCCAATAAGTCATAGAGATTGACCCACTATTCATGTGCCTACAACTAAAAACCCACTGGCCAAAATCTCAGTGGCACTGTCATGGTTAAACATGAATGCATTTTGAATACAAAAACTTTACACACTCAATATACATGAATGAGGTGAGAAGGAGAGAGTGATTGGTGATAATCAGAAAGGCTGTTGGTGCAAATTGGAAGCCACATTCCTGTCAGTCCCAAGGCAGCCACAAAATTAGCTTGAGTGCGGAATGGAAAATAATGCCATTTAAATAGCTAAATTGAAAGCCACTCAATGAATCCAAGGCATTGGAAAGTGTAAACGTATATGAATGACACCAAATCAGATCAACGTCCACACCAAAAGATGGTAAACTGAAACTGATCCTAAACTAATAGAAAAATCTTCTGGGAAAACAGAAAACCTTACGTCTTTTGTGTTGCCATTCTTAATTGCAATGGGCAATTAAGAGCACATTTCTAGGGGACGGGACAGCACACTATCCATCACACTGCTGGGATGCCTTATCAAGAGATTACTTGATAAGTTGCCCTGCCTAATCTGGTTAGCATAGCAATTTTTCACATTTTAACGATTCATTTCCCAACAAACTCCCTTCTTAATAAGAAAGTCCACCATATTGATTGTATTGAAATATGTTGTCTGGGCTTTTCAGCAACAACACTACTTTTTATGTAACTTTGCTTGTATTTTGAACCTGTGAATAAGAATGAATAATTTAAAGTGCCCTGAACTTTGTGCTCACTTTTCAACACACTATCTGCATTTAGAGATAAACAACCAACTCAATCCAAGGTTTTTTGGATGAAGCTTGAGCTCTGTTCCAGTCATTGTAGATTTGGAGGAGATTTTCCCTCCGACCTGCGCTCTCACTGTTAACCGAGTGTGAACCAGTCGCTCTGGACATGAGGAAAATTGCATCAGATGCTATCATCAATCTCTATCTGCTGGCAGCATGTTTTATAAAGGTGCAGGGCCAAAAAGATGTGTAGTGGCCTGGTGCTGCTGTATCCCAGACACACAGGGAAAAAATATATATTTTAAACAATTTAAAATGACTAATGTTGTACGGGTTTCACAAAGACTCATTACCACACCATTATTTCGGCAATTCACTCCATGCACTCAGTGATTGTAGAAGCCATTTCTAAGTGTTAAACTTCCACAATGAGCGACAGATATGAACGTTTACTTACGCTGAAGAATGAGGCATATGCAGACAGACACATAACGCATTTTAGCGGCTAAATCTTTTTTATGTTTTAGTGACCAAGAGCAAATGTTACTCAAATATATGACTGACTCCGTTGAAATGAGACAGACTCTAGCATTTACTACAAGCCCAACTCTGTTGTTGCTCGACAAGGATCAATATCCAATCCCATCTCCCAGGGTCTTGAGCTGTCCCCTTCACAGACGCCAGCCCAAGTCGTCACATCTGTCACACCTCGACTGCCTGTGTCTGTGAAGAAACTAAGAGTGAACCCACAAAACTCTCCCCAGATACATCTCCCATCATCTGAGACACTCTCTATCTCATCTTGTAGTGTTTTCAGACAAATGTACGATTTTCAGAAATAATTCTCCCCAGATGGAACCTTTTTACAATTTGTAGGGCTGATTGTCAGGTGTGGAAAAAGCTCCCGTTTACGTGAAATGTCTATAAAAACAGGCCCTCGCTAACTGTAAGTTCTGATGTGAACAGAAAAATCCTTTTGTCCTCTTTGTAAACACATATAAAAAGTGTATTGTTTGCGCAAATTCACAGAAGATAGAATTGCAGAGAGATATGCAAGTTTTGCATCAGCCCTGACATCTGAGGACCAGCAGCACATGACCTTTTTATTAAAGGCAGTTTGCTTCAAGAAGAAAGCTGTGACATAAACTATTGTCAATTCACTGTAACAATGTAATGTTTCGTTTATAAAGATGACCATTTTATTGTGCAGCACTTTATAAATGAATATACTTTTCAGAAACTATGTCATTACAGAAGTGAGGAATTAGAAGATTTCCAAAGTAGAGATTGCTTTCATTAGAGCCATCCAAAACAGTTTAAAAAGACTATACTTTTTATGTGTATACCGGTATGTGAAAAATTAAAGAAGCACACCTCTTACAGTAAATATTGTGCTAACTCAAAATATGAAAAAATACATAAATGTAATAAATAAATAAATAAATGTTGAATCTTTTTTTCTTTTTTGTTCCTGTCCTACAACTATTGTGAAAGTCAATTTTTTTTTTAATAATTTTGGCACAATATGAGCAAACATCACAAACATAAAATCTATGTATTTTGTGCTGACATTTCCTGCTCTAAGTTCAGCGAGGTCTGATGACCCGGTTCGCCTCAGCACTAACAGCATCACACCACAACACGGTGACATTTAAATAAAAGATTATGCAATTCAAAGGAAATGCTGCAGACTTCCTAGAAAATCTGATAACACAGAATAGCTTTTACCTCAATCTCATGAAGAGAGCCTCTTGAAGAGAGCATTATTTTTATCGTGTGTGCTACATTTCCACTAAAATAAATATTCATGAAATGTATTCTTCATATTAACATACAATAACTGACTATAGCTTTCTGTTGGCATACAGAAAGGGAAACACCATATATTATTATTAGGCTCGAGCGCCACAAGCTGGTGAGAGACCTATTAGTGCCGTAGGGCCGTGCAAAGGCTACGAAAATGTGCACAATAATCGAGCTGCTCGGCCACTTCCAATCACTCACTAACACACTCGTCCACTCATGCGCATCCCATGCATTCTAATTTGTGTTGGGAAAACTGAAATGTTTTTGTTGTAAATGGGGATGACGGCCACGAAGCTTTCAAAATGTATTTTTATTTTTATTTTTATTTAAACAAAATAACAAAATGGGGTTGAATATTTAAAATAAAAAAACTTGGCTCATAACTGCAAGTACTTGTTTAACCATCTTCTAAATAAATATTTATTTAAAAGATTGTGTGTGTAACAAGTAATTGCTGGTATAAGCCAAGTTTTCTGTTTTAAAGGTTCAACATAAGTATTGGACCAAAATAACCGAACAAGTTAGGTAATTTCAACCCAAATCTGGGTAGAAAATAGAATTCACCAAGTTGGGTCAAATCTGTAACGCACCCCATTGGGTTGAAACAATCAACATTGGACTGATCCATATTGAAACCAACGTTGCTAAATATGCTATATGTAAAAAATATATTTGGAAAAAAATGTCTATGTCAAATTTAAGGTAAATGTTATGCTGCCCAGTTCCCGGGCCCAGCAGCAGGAGGCAGTGACGGCTCACTTCTGCCTCAGCTGGTGTATTCAGATATGTCTCCTGCTTCATCCCATAGAGACGTCTGTGGCATTATGAGCTACGGAAGGAGCTGCTCTCAGCTTTCGCCATTCTCTGAAAAAGGTTGTCACAAATCCACTATGAACACTGATAGAACAGCACGCTATGCCAGGCTTTCTACACAAGAGTAGGAATTGTAGATGCCATTGTATTTTTGTGGATGGCGTCCTATGCATCTTTTCTCTGATGAATATTGCATGGACTAACTCTAGCATTCTGCCAGCCAACACCAGTGCTTAATAAAATCACTATGCAATGGTGAAGTAAATTATGCTCTGACTGCAGTGGCACCTTTTAATTATTTATTAGGAGCTTTTCACAAAGTCTAAGCCTACACACCTTTAGTGGGACCTCCTTTTATGCAGGACAGATTTAGAATGCAGAAAAGGTGACAGTGTATGAAAGTGTTGATGAGTAGCGCTGAAGTTAATTTAACACTGAAAATATGTATATCTATAACGCATAATGACTAAAAGAGATGCAAGCATTGAGAACGCTTTTGTTTCATGTATTTATTTGATAGTAACTGTGCCTATTAATAAGAATCTGTAATTACACTGTAAGTATGCCAGATTTGATCAAAAATGCTCATTTATGGTGTCAGGCAGCTAACAGAAAAATATTTACAAAACAGAAGGATAAGAGGCTGGTAAATGTTTTCACAGACTTTGGGTGTTATTTGAAAGTGGCTAGTGTTGCATGTTCTCTTATTGTCAGAGGAATGATAATCCGATTATTCGTCCCTTGATCCGTCCCCTGAGCCGTGGCACCGTCCCCCACACACGTCTTTCGTCCTTCAATGAAGGAGTGAGACTGTGCAGAACATTATTTTAACTATAATTTTAAAACATTATTACAGAGTTATTTATTTATTCATTCATTATTTTTTATTATATCTGGCTCTCCATTTGTTATGATTGCAGTAATAACTATTCCTTCTGTAGTCGAGGTACTTTAACAATGAGGCGGTAAAATGTATTAGGATTTTTGTCAAAGATTTTTAAGGCCTTTTAAAAAAGAGATTCTTTGGGTTTGAGTGTTGTGCCAACAGCAAGTCACCAGGAGATGAAAACGGTATATTCATCTAAAATTTATTTTAATTAAAAAGGTAAATTTGGACCATACATTGGACTGCTGAAGGTCAGATGGCCATTTACTGAACATCATGCAATCATCATCATTTTAATTGTGTTTATGTGTAATCATAAGGCCACTTTTCTATGTGTGTGTGCATAAGTGGACTAAATTTTATTCTACAACTGTCCAGTCAAATAAAGCCTTCAGGACAAAAAATTTAAACAAATAAAAAAAGTGTACAAAGCGGGTGCAAAAATGTGTGCCTCTGCTGCGGCTTCTATATTAATATCATTGAGTGCCAGTAACGCCATGTGTAAAATGTTATGATGACTAGAAGATTCAATATGACTGAACTGTGTGCTTATCATTGATAAATTACTTTTAAGTTTAAATTTGTATATATTTGTTCCTTTAAAAGGCTTGATAAAGGATATGGATAGACTGCCTATTATTAATAATCCAACAGGTTTAAACAACATTGATAATAAACGTACCGTGGAGGCATCACATTTTCTCAGTTTGTATTCATATCAGGCGCAGGGACAAAAACATAAATGCCAACTGTGTCCGGCTTTGCTCCACTTTTAGCTTGTCTTTCCCATTTTATGAGAAAACGCTTGATAAATCAGGTCCTAAGTTTTAATTTAAGTTACATTTTGAGTGCTTGCCTCTGAAGAGGGCAGAGACACTTTGTTAGATATATTAAGACTTTTAATCACATTATTTCAGATGCTGACTGCAGCACTCTGGAAAATAATGTGTGGGATGTTGCACTTGAGAGTTTGTTTTTTAAGGTTTAAAATTACTCCACCTGCGAGAACAAGAAGAGATTAAACAACTGTGTCATCGTTCTGTGAAAAAAAAAGGTTTGCGTTAGACTAGAGTATAATATGAGTATGCGTAGCATTTTTAGCTTCTTTTCTGGAGGTGGAAAGGAACTAGATTGGAAAAATTATATACATTACTTTTAAGATAAGATAAGATAAGATATTCCTTTTTTATTACTTATTTTGAAAATGGCAAACTGCAAAGTGCATTTACCAAAGTAGGAGTACTTTCTCCGTTTGTGTACATTACTCTCCATTTGTATACCATAGCACTCATGATTTTTATTTGCCATGTGATGTGGTCCAATGCAATCCAGGACATGCCAATTTAAAGTCACATACTGGTAACTGCCTCGCACTCGGATGCCTCATGTTTAACCATGCAAGAGGAAAGCACTGATACTTTGCATGGAAGAATTGTAAGTCAATTTTCTCAACTTCATCAAGCGTAAAATGAGCCGGCAGATAAGATGCAAAAGGTGCATTGAGGCCTGTGTAGTATATATCTGCACCATTACAAGTGTACAGTGAGACTCATGTCGGAATCAAACTGAGGGCCCAATCACTGGAATCATGGGGGCATAAATATTCATGATAGCATTTTTTGTGATCTCATTTGGTATTATGCCACAATGCAGCCCCTGTCTGGTCCTCAAGCTGACAAACCCGGTTGAATTAATGGATAAATGGATTTACTAAACAGAAGATTAGAGACTGATGGAGCCTGGCCTGCACAGAGACAGTAATAAATGTGAAAAAAGCCCATATCTGACCAAAATGAATGAGTTGCTGGCACAAAGAGCCGCTCAGTAAAATGTGTAATGTATGTGAATGTAAATGTGTGCTATTTTGTTGACTGATGTTTCATGAATCTATAGAACATCACAGATACATTTGCAGTGTGCACTTAGGCTTTCCAAATACCTTTTTATTTTTAATGAATATAAACAGAAAATTGTTTCCTTGTTTTTATTCAACTGCATTTTTTTTAAAGAGTCCAAAAAATGGATGAGAAACGTCCGGAGAAAAAGCACAGGCACATAAATAATACATGGATTGCAATTTCTCTGAATTCTAATAAATCATAAGAGTAAAAACCTTGTTATTTAGGAATACAAACAAGCTGGGAAAGATAAATCTTATTATTTTAATACATTTCATATTTAATTCTAAGTGCATAAACCTTGAATAGTCTTGAACTAAGTTACATAACCAAGGGCAATATTTTGCCCCCAATCTTAGCTTTAACTTGGGTATTGAGGAAGTAATTTCCTGACATCTTGTGTAGGCACAATTGCTGACAGTGAAGGGCGTGGAACTCTAAACAAGAGGTGTGATCATGCCGAAATATGAGGGAGAGTTAAGCAAATTGAGGGCGTGGGGGTATGATGCATTCTCTGGCCAGAATCGTAACTAATAATCTTCGAAACTGGTGCACTGAGAAACATACCTTGGGTAACATGCCCAAGACATTTCCTGGAGTCGTATTACTATCCCCATATGGGCGAGATAATCAGAATAAAACATACAATGAATACAGTCACATTTTACATGGTTACGTTTTTCTCCCACTCATGTAAACAAAGCAGCGTTGTTATGCACTTAGTTCTTAAAGCTCTTTGATAGACACCTCCACCTGTACTGTGCGGTCTGGACCAGACAGGACCATGCCGACTTACATGTGCTCAGCTAAGAGGGGAACGTTTATTGGGGAAACTGTCGCCGTCACATTCACCCAAAATCCTTGTCCCAGTCTGCGTAAATCTGGCACAGACTGACAGCACAACAAAAGAGGAATAGATCCGCACGGACAATCCGACTATCAGCTCCGGGGGCAAGTGCCACACTGCTACGCACAGTTGTGCCATGTTCACGTGAGTGCTCGCTTTCACCCCAGGGAAATGGAGCGCATGTACGTAAGTGGGCTTTTCCCCCTTCCTGCCCGGACTAAACAGAGACTAAACCAGGTCCAAAACCTGGAAGTGCTGAGCACAGAATGCAGCAAAGTCCACGCAGCACATCTTTGCCTGTAAACTCTCCACGCTGGGTGACAACCATCACCGGAGGCTCAACAAATTGAAAAACGGAAAATAAAACCGTTGTATTCCTCACTTCTTTTGGTGCCTTTGAATGCCATTCAGGTCATTGGTTCAAATGCTATCGTCATAAATGGACTTGAATAATCTCACTCTGGCCTCCAGCGGCCAAGTCCAGCCTCCTTACATCGTTAACGTCGGGAAGGTAGCAGAATCCTGACCTGGAAAAGGCTCGGGCAAAATATGGCTCTATATCAATATATACAAATCAATAAATTATCATTTCAGGACTGAAAAAAGAAGCAATTGTTTTTTTTAGTTGTGCTTCTGTATGATTTTTGTGCATATCCAAAGTTGTTCTCCAAACCCTGGTGAAGTGGCCCCAGTCAATGTCACACACACTAGACATAATGAAGGGAGAATCTCAACATTTCTGCTCTGTTCTCTGTCCAGACCACAGAGGAGCGTGCCAAATGGTCTGGAGGCATAAATGCTCTTGTCTGAAATTTTATCACTCAATAGAGCTGCCATCTGGCCCGTCTCCAAGGTGCAGCTACAGTGAACCAAAATAGCAGGCGTAATAGAAAAGGTCACAAATAGAATAGAGGCGTGTATAAAATGCCCCTCTGTTGGCGTTGTAACATTGTGACAGATTTAGTGCAGGTCTGTGCTGTCTGCTGGAAGATACATGCAGAAAATAAGCCTACTGTTTGTTAAATTAATTTAATTGCTGAATCTCCCAGGTCATGACACCATGTCCTTTTATAGGTTAAGTAATTGTAGATAACAATATAAAAGAGGTAATTTTAAGCAGAATCTACAACCAAAGTCACAAATTGAATGAGAATGAGGGAAACAGTACATCCACTAAGTAGAAGCCCAAGCTACTAAGGTAAGGCCCCAAATAAAGGTGGATATTCAGTCAGCAGTAGGGATTCTGGGAGTGACAAAAGCTCTATAAAAGCTCAATAAAAAGCTTTCGACTGGTTCAAAATGCAGCAGCAAGATTACTAACAGGAACTAAAAGAAGAGGGCACATTACGCTGGTGCTCAAGTCTCTTCACGGGATCCCTGTTGAGTTAAGAATCAGATTTTAAAATCCTCCGTCTGATTTACAAAGCCATAAATGACATGGCCCCATTCTACCTAAAGATGCTATAGTACCATATCATCCAAACAGAGCACTTTGCTCTCAAAATGCTGGCCTTCTGGTGGTCCCAAGAGTCTCTAAAAGCATAGTAGGAGGTAGAGCCTTTAGCTACCAAGCTCCTATGTTATGAAATCAGCTCCTGTCCATGTTAAAGAGGCAGACACAGTCTCTTCATTTAAGACCAGACTTACAATGTTCCTCTTTGAAATTGCTTATGGTCAGGCCAGTTAGGAACATAAATTAAAACCTACAGTTTCCCAGCTACGCTGCCCTAGGAGTAACTATGCTGGTGGAAGTATTGCAGCTTGAGCACTATCCTCTTCTTCTGACTTCTTATTTTATCAAACAATATTTAATAAAATAAATTGCACTTGCAATCTGTTCATTGCCTTTTCTTCTTCTTCTCCCACTTCCCCGCGGGGAGTGGGATAGGCACATCGATGACCTGTGGACCCAGATTCTCCTTGAGTCCCTGGAGAAACAGTCTCTACTCCATTTGGATGGTTCTTCATCTGGCTCGATGAACTGGTTCTCCTCTTAAGTGGGTACAGCTCCATTGTACACCTGAGGGAGTCGGATCTCTCCTTCACTGTGGAACTCCTCCAGGTTTCTACTTTTTCCCAAGGAAGTTTAGTAGTTTTTCCTGGCCAAGAAGGAGGGTCTAAGGACAGGGGAGCTTGGGACATTTGTCTAAGGACACGGGATGCTGGGACATTGCCAAGTCCCTATGAACATTGTTTAATCTGTTTTACACTGTCGCACTCCGAGAAAAAAAATAATTTTATTGAAAATGTAATTGAATTTACCATTCTTATTCTATCTACAGGAATTGAACAGGTGTCAACCTGTTCAATTCCTGTAGATAGAATAAGAATGGTAAATGGTTTCATGGCAGTTAAAGAGATCATGGTCAAAATAAGGACCCCCATTATCCATCTAAACATATACTGTATTGAATATGACAAACCTGTGTAAAAGTAAAAAGGTAAATATAAAAGTAAAAAGGCACAAACGAGCCTGTCGTCTTTTATCTCAAGTTGAAATTACTACGTGACTAATGATAGTAAAACTGCCCATTGACTGCGTTTCTAAGCCAAGGCCACAGAAAGCATCGCAAATCTTGAGTCTGCATGTTTTCCTGCATCACAAATCCCTATGATTACCTGCCTCTTCGCTGTTTTGAGAGAATGATTTGTCGGGGCTTGATCAAGAGGGCTCAGTCACTCAAAAATGAATCTATCCTGGGCTCGCTTCCCTCGAAAGCTGCGGAAAACCCTGATCTATGGCGCTGCAGCAGGAATTGACCCTCATCGGATAAACCGCTCCAAATTGCCTGGCTGATATATAGTGGGCTCTTGTTACCGCACTGCCTCCCCCTTGTCAATTTTCCTTATTCCCCTCAAGGTCAGCTCCATGTGCCGTTAGACGGAACTGCAGCTCTCCTGTCGCAGCCCTCGGACACTCTGCTCCAATCACATCTGAGGCACACTAATGACTACAACAGCTCCCCACGCGGGCAAGGGTTAGAGGGGCCACAACATGTTGACAACACAAAATGGCTCCAAATCAAACACGCACCGCAGGTTTATAGGGACTATTAAAGCCTGTAGGAATCCGGGCATCACTTGAAATTGTTAAAATGACTCAGAGGTGTTTCCAGGGCAAGTGCAAACTGCAAGATGACACAGAATGTGTAGTAAATTACACAAACCTGTCTGTGGGCTGAACAGATTTACTAGATGTTTAGTGTCGCCTTTATTATTTCTAATGAATAAACATTTACAAGTAATGAAAGTTTAAGACATTAATAAAGCAAGAACAATGTCTCTGACGTGCTGGCATACAGTAGCCCAGTGTTTGGAGAATTGGTGTTTGGTAAATGACCAAGCTCAGTGGTTTGCATTTTTGATCCAGTCACCTATTAGGGAACTATTAGGGAAGTAGAAACTGTGAATGAAGAACGCGATTGATTGTTGGGGCGTCAAACAAAAGGTGTCAATTGTCAAATGTCAATGTCAGTTTTTAAAGGTGTGGAATTAGATTATTTGAATTAAAAAAAAAAAAAAAATTAGCAAATGTGACACCCATAATGAATATTTTGGAGGATTATATAGATTTAAATTTTATTGAGCTAATGTTAATATTGAACAAAGTTAGTTGTAATTGTAATGTAATGTGTACTTTTTATTGTTGTGCACACCTGCCCAGAGACTGCAGATGGAAAGTAGCAGTAGTTAAATCTGGTGCAGATCAGCTTTTGTGAAATTAATGGAAATTAATGAGGTTGTACATCGTCCCTGACCAATAAAGACTAAACTAACAAACTAACGATCATGGAATTCAGTATCAAGAAAATGCAATAGTAATGTATATCAGATTGATTTGCCTGGTACCTGAGTTAGGGGGGACTCTCGGAGTGTAAGATCACCGTTTTAGGCTGATAAGTAAAATAATGTGTTTACAATTTTATATATGAATAGATAAACGTACAAATACAGATCTGGCACTGCAAGCTGCTTAAGACTGGACTAAAAGAGACCATTGATCAAGGGATGAGGACTACACACACAGACACACACACACCTACACACGCACACACACACACGCGCACACAGGCACGCAAACACACACACACACATGCACACACACACACACGCGCGCACACACACACGCGCACACACACACACACACACACACACAAACATGATTTCCTTGGTGAAATGTGGTAAGACACTGAGAGGAGAGCACTGTTTGGCTGCAACAATAAACCATCACTTTACTTATTTGTGTGGATTAGATTTTTATGTGAAAGTTAGAACACATAGTAATTCATGTGTTGCACAAATGCCTATAAATATTGGTGCGTGTAAAGGAACAGGAAACAACTCAAAAGGACTTTGTTGTCTGCACATTTGTTCTAGCCTCACTATAACCGAGCATCCATTGCAGTGGTCCACACATTGTTTCCTAAAATATGTCTTGGCCCAACAATAAAGCCCCTGTGATGTCGAAAGATACGTGCTATATCTGTTTACACAGCAACCCGCTCCACTCTGTTTTATGTTCCTCACTGCTGCACTTTAAAATCTACACAAAAGTACAAGACAAAAGAATGAATTGACTAAATTCAATTCCACTTGATTTTGTCTTGGTGATCACTCTTGGTGAGTCTGTTAATTCATGAAATAAGAAGGCTTTTTTAGTGAAGGTTGTTGAGATAATTACACTATTACTGTGGAAACAGCATTTGAATCAGTGTTTTTCACTATTATGTTGTTTAGTGAATTTGTATTGCACCACACACTTACACACATACACACACACACACACACACACGCATGCACGCACACAAACACACACAAACACACGCATGCACACACAAGCATGCACACACACGCATGCACGCACACACGCACACACACACACGCACAAACACACGCATGCACACACAAGCATGCACACACATGCATGCACGCACACACACACGCAAATGCACACACACACACACGCATGCGCACGCACACACGCGAATGCACACACACACACGCATGTGCACGCACACACGCGCATGCACACGGACGCACACACACACACACGCATGCACACACACTCACACACACACATGAACGCGCACACACGACATTTAGGGCTTGAAACAGAAGGTTAGAAGTCGATGGGTCTGTATTGGATTACACGCACATAGTAGACTCATCCACACAGGGTGGGGCCTGTCCCTGCTTGACCATGGCCTGAGACTATGGGTCTTGTGAAAGTTTTTGGAATGTGAAGGGCAGAGGTGAGATTGTGATAGCCCCGAGCAGATGCAGTGCCGCCTTTCTCCGCGGATCAACTTTGTAAACTATCTGGACTCCTTAATATTGATAAATATATACGTATAAAGGGATATGAGTTTAGTCATTATTTGAGGGAAATCACCACCAAAGGAACCAAAAGAACTGAGAAGAGAGTAGATAAGGATTCTGGGTTACCCCTGGAGTTCATAAGAGGACTCCTTTAGAAGACAAAGGCATTCCACATGGTGTAATAACTACAGGACAATTGGAGCAGGAGGAAATCAGTTTACAAACAGATATGGTTGGAACAAGAACAAAGACTCTATAGAAAGTACCAGAAAAACAGTCTAGAAGAATATTAAATGAAACGCAACAAGGGTTGTAAAATGTACATATATTTTATGTCTATGTTTAATTCATGAATTTACTTACCATACTAACAATACAACAACACAGTGATGGCTGAGCATGGGCATCACAAAACATCTGGTTTGGTCAGTGCATCAACTCCCTTACTGCATGGAATGATTAAAGAGATCAGATTACAGTTATCAATTAGAAATGTGTTTAAGTATAGTGCCTTGTATTAAAGCTGTGTTATTAACTGAGTAAACTGGGCAGATACCATATGCTCTATGTAGGGGCTGATTTTTAACAAAACAAAAAGGAACATAGAATTTGATACAGACAGCCGGAGTAAAGGATATAAGGAAAACAAAATACATCCAAAAAAGCTACAGCACATTCTGGTCAACAAGTCCCATTTAGTCCAAAGTTGATCAAATTTGTCCATGTTCAGATTAAGTCAAATGTTATATGGAGTCATTCAATTTGGTTATAGATATATAAGAGCAAAAAATAACTTCTGTGAAAGCATTATGAAGGTATAAATATATTTAAAATGTATTAAACCAATAATATGGATACTTTAAAAAATCTCTTTTTTTAAACACATTTTGTTTACATTTTTGTAATACATTGTTAATATTTTAGGTTTTCTGCAAATAATTTACAATTCATTTTAGTTAAAACTGGTTGAAAGAAAATAATGATGGCCAACGTAAAATTGTGGATAGTTGAACAACTATTTAAAAAAAAAACTTGGAACAACCCTACTTCCAAGTATAAGATGAATATGAAAACTTTATGTAGCCAATCCCAAACTAATAATGATAAGGTTAATATTTGGGTATCATAAGTTTGGATATTTCTTGCAAAAACAGTTGTACAAGCCTCATCATCAAATCCTAGAATGTGAACACCACCATTGTATGTAGAGGTTCTCATTATTCGAGTGATGATGCTCCAGGGCCAAGGACAGCTTCAGGACACGGACAATTTCATCACTTCACAATATCCGACATTTATATCATCAGAGTGTCTTTTTGATACAAATGCAGGATACAGGAGGCCCTACTGTCTCCTGATGTCTGACCTTAGTGTGACTGCTAAAACGTACTTGTATTACAATAGCATTTTCATGATTCAACTTTTATACTTGTATAGGCAGTCGTCACTCGTGGAAATGTCAAAAGTGTCCCTCAGACACTGAAGGTAGACTGCAAACTACAAGCCACATCAGATTATGTCATGTCCATAAAACTTCATGACCTTTTGCATCTCCAACAGAAGAGCCTTGACATACATCTTCATATTATTTTTACTGAGGTCATAATGACAAGGAAATGTCAATGTTTAATCATAAAGTTTTTTAAAAATCCATGGCAGCATTTATGTCATTTGAATTGTCCAAATCTTTTAATTCCAATTTATGTCACACATGGAAATCAGTGCCATTTTGTCAACCTACAAATGGCTTTTCACTGACTTTTAACAAGCAGAGAATGTTGATCATTTAAATTCTGAAAGGTAAAAAGTCCTCTAAGACTTCCAGGGTGATGGCTGTTTAGTTCGGACCTGTCTGTCTGGCTGCGGCCATACCCATTGGAATAATCCGTCTTTATTACAAGTTCACCTTGGGGAGACCCAATATTTCTTTGAGGGAGCAGTCATATAATGAGGCTGGACACTTATTTCGGGAACATGTGTAAGAAAAACAAGAAGAGAAATGCCACCTAGCTAATAAAGTACTGGTAAACCTATAAATAATACATTTTGTAAATTCATACATAATAAAATGGTTGATCAATATCTGAAGCGAGTCCTAATGAATCATAATGTCCGCCAATATACACTAACACTAACATAGACTTTTTTTCAACAAAGATAGGTCTAAAATTACAGATGCAGACAAAGGTACAATAGATGTATGTGATCATGTTCCTATTTACATCACTGCAGATTAAAAAAAAAAAAAAAACTTTGGAGATTTAATGCTAGTCTACTCAATGACACACAATTTGTAAAAACAATGTCAAAGGATATTGAGACGTATGTATAGGAAAACGGTAATGGTGGTTTCTAAACCCATTTTCTGGAATGTAGCAAAGGCAGTTTTGAGGGGTAGGGTAATTGAAAACAAAGGCAGAAAATGTAATGATTTATATGATATGATTATTCTCTGCTTGTTAAAAGTCAGTGAAATATAATATTTTATATATATATATATATATATATATATATATATATATATATATATATATATATATATATATATATGTGCG
Organism: Eucyclogobius newberryi; assembly: GCF_026437365.1. NCBI lineage: Eukaryota > Metazoa > Chordata > Actinopteri > Gobiiformes > Gobiidae > Eucyclogobius > Eucyclogobius newberryi. Next base: position 21,254,750 of record NW_027315823.1, read on the forward strand.
GGATTGTCTCAGGGCCCCCTTTGCACAGCCTACACCTTGGGTCTAGTCAGGGCGTTGACCTTGGACATTTCGTCCTGGATAGTGGTTCTCACGCTCACTAGTCCTCTGCCTCCTTCCTTACGGCTAGTGTACAGTCCCTCCATGAATGGTCAGGAGCTTTCGCGTCTTAACATCTGTGGTCTGTATCTCCTCCTTTGGCCAACTGAATATTCCTGCAGGATATCGGATCACTGGCAGGCCGTATATATATATATATATATATATATATATATATATATATATATATATATATATATATATATATATATATAGGGAGAGAGAGAGCGAGAGAGTGAGAGAGGGAATTCCTATCTTAAAGTGGAAAGCATAGAAAGCTAACAGCAGTATACTTGTATAGTAGACCAAGATCCAGCTGAAGAAATTCCGGTAGACAAAAATTACCATAAATATTGAGAAATAACGGTACAATCATTGAGCTAGTAATATTTATTTTTTCCTTCAAAGTATGACATTTGTCCAAGTGAATGAGATTCAATCAGGCGTTTTTTTTGCCAAACGACAGGCAAAGACCGGTGTTGACAACATGTCATATACAGGCTGCATTATAACTTTACTGTCAAGTTAGAAAAGCCATGAGGCAAAAGTAGGTTCAGGTTTCAATTTATTAGCCAAGTTCAAATAATATGTTAGAGATGTTGTTCCTTGTCTTTCCCCTCTCTTTGACCCTGCTTCCTGTCAATCTTTTCTCCATTCTAAGTAGAGGCTGTGTCTATGTAATATTACAGCTTAAGATCATTTTTTGTATTCAGAAATCTGAATATCTTATATAACTTATGTAAGTTTCATGTTCTCAAGGGTTAGGCTGTCTCTTGATTGAGCACAGCATGGGGTGCAGTGTATGAAGGCTCTGAGAGGAAGTATACTTTGTAGCCAGATATTTATCAGTACAATGCAGTGCTTGAAGTAATGTGCAGGCGTATGGCCCAAGTACATGAAACAAGTGGAATGGAGGGGAATGAAGACCCAAACAAAGCTTGCGTGAGCAAGGAATTTCTCAAACAGGCCTTTGTAGATTCTGATCTCTATACAAGATGCCTATTGTATCACCCATTGACGTTTATCCATTTTTTTTTAATAATAATCGAAACAATTACAACAACAACAACCTCCAGTGTGTTCAACAATATGAAAGGACTTTAATTAGGATTCTCAGCCACAGTCCCGACACACTGCAAATGAGCAAGATTAGATTGTGTAATGACATTAATGCACTGTACACAGACAACAAAGGGTAATAGCCACTATAATGGTAATATGTGTTGTGCCACTGGTAAATGTTGACATAGATGTCTTTGATTCATTCTCTCGGTCCATTGGCTTAGTTCACTCTGAGTGACAGCTCTGGCAAAAGCACAGCAAGAAAGGTCTGAGTACAATACTAAACCAGACCAGCCTACTCTTTTACAATTACAAAGAGTTTGGATTCGCCTCGCAATCCCCCGAGTTCCAATGAGCAGAACTGACAGGTGGATCAATCCAAAAAACACATTGACCATTCCGTGTCAAAACAAAGAAAACAGCTTAGACCGCTATATGTCTTTATGCTACATCAACATGTTTAGCACAGAAGCATCGGAGGTGAGATGTGAGAAGTATTAAAGGTCGCCTCAAGTAAGGCTGTTACGATACATGTTTAAGATACACACTCAAGACTAAACATGTAAACAAGTTCAGGGCAAGTAATGAAGGTCAAGGCAAGTTTCAGTTTATAAGTCCCTCCTAAAGGCAGGACTAATCTTGCTCCCCTCCCCTTAGGGCTGTATAAATTCTAGCTCCTCCTACCTGGACCTTCAAGTTGAAAATCGCTTCCAAATGTAATTCTGTGACATACCTGACAGAATTGCAGCAGATGTGGTTAGTATTTCTTTCTGCGTACTATCACTGCCCCAAGACATTAAAGGATCCGGGATGTACCGGTTATTACTGTAGTGAAAAAACTAAGTAGTCTTCAGGTTTTGTATGCACACATAAATTTGAACATAAATTTAAATGATGATAAGAGATTTCATAAAATACAGGTCGAGGTTTATGTGTCCAAATTAGAATATGCCACATCTGAGGTAGTGTTACAGCCAAAGAAAGTTGATATTAAGTGTAAGAGATACTTTCTCTCTGTGTACATGCTGCTAATGAACATGACCTTCACATGAACTAACGTTGTCTGAGGTCACCATCTCAAACTTAATACTCCTCTGTGAATGCTGTCTAGGTCAAAATGTTGCTTAATTTCTCACAGGGTGTACTTACTGCATAACAATAATGCTGTTTATTTCATATCAAATTTCACACCAAAGATATCTAATGGTGTGTTAACCTTTTTTACCTAATGATATCTTAACATGCAACAATATCATTTAAAAGGGCAAATAACTGAGTGATTTCCACAGCCAACTTGCACTTGGGGATTATTATTTTTATAGCTCTACAGATTAGTACAATGTGTGGAAGCTGTATTTCCAGCAGCCAACCTAATGATTTTAATCTGCCTCATGAAGCTATTTAACACTTTTACAGACTGTACAAACAATTTGTACATTTGGACAGCATGTAGCAGACCTAATAGACATATGATTCACTTGATTATGTAATACTCTACATGTGACTTCTAGGTATTTCAAAAAGGGTTTCAACAGTACATGAAACAGATATAAACATAAAGAGATACATAAATAATGTTAACTGACCTAAAAAGAAAAATCCAAATGAGATTTTTGCTAAATTCAAATTAGCAGAAACCATCTTGTCAAGCTTCAACTGCTTCCAATTGTGAGGCTGTGAGACACAGTCACTAAAAGTATATGGACAATGATAAAATTCTATGAAAAAGATGCAGGTTTTGCTACTACACACAAAGAAGTCTGCTTTGGGTGGCTGTAGTTTTATATACCGGTCCAAGTAGTTATAATCTATGACACACAAGGATAATTATTTTACATTTTAATCATATTAGATGATTAAAATAATGTAAAATAATGTAAAAGATTACATCAATGATCTTAAACAGCTTACTAAGATAAAGGCAAGGCAAGTTTATTTATATTGTACAATTATATATATAATAGTATAATTTGTTCAAAAGGTAAGTCAAAGTGCTTCACATAAGAGAAAAAAGAAAATTTTAAAGACATAAATGTAAATTAACAAGTCAGCTGACTTCTGGTTGAAAACTGCGGTGCTGATTTCCGTCTGCTCCTTTACGATAAGTCACTCTACAGTTCATGGCACCAAGCAAATCATTTTTCATTTTCCATCCATCTTCTACCGCTTGTTCCCTTTCAGGTTCGCGGGTGACTGGAGCCTATCCCAGTGACTTCGGGCCATAGGCGGGGTACATCCTGGACAGTGGCCAACTCGTCGCAGGGTTAACACAGAGACATAGACATTGCAGACAGTTCACTCTCACATTCACTCTCTAGGGCCAATTTAGAGTCACCAATTTTGCCTAACACATGCATGTCTTTGGACGGTGGGAGGAGCAGGAGAACCCGGAGAGAACCCACGGTAACATTTTATTTAAATTTTATTTGTGCTAATAAATTAAGTACAAAGCTGTGGTCAAAACCTGTTGGCATTTCCCTATAGCCATAATAATGGGCTTTTATTTTATGTCTAAGTGCCTTGATAATTTAGAAGGGCATTGTGTAACTCTCACTCAGAGTTATTTGAGCAATGACTTTGATATACTTTAATCTACTTTAATTTTCATCTCACAACCTTTTGTTAAATCAAAATAATATAATCAGGTTGTATAAATACACAATGTTGCGATAGTTCAATGCTCCAATCCTGTGACATCAACATCGACTTAAAATAACAACCTATAACTGGCTCGGTGTCACATTCTCGGCCTGGTCACTGCATTCAAATGCCTGACTAAGAGTTTGCCACAGCCCTCTCCAGAGCACAAATACTTCAAAGGATTAGAACAATGTTGAGGGGACGATCGGGTCAACACGTAGTCAGTAACCCATTGTCCTGCTCTGTTTGGGTTTACCAAGGGAAGTGATGCTCCTCAACACATGTGTATTTATTTTGATGGCTCTCCCAGGCAGACACAGATCTTAAGAAGCTATTTGGAACGGCCACAATACACACAATCATGTACCTTGTGTGTGTGTGTTTTATGTGTGTATGTTTGTCAATCATCTTCATTGCTCTAAATTCTAGCTTGGATCACAAAATAAGAAAATAAGAAAAATATATGCTCAGTTATTATTATAATATATATATATATATATATATATATATATATATATATATATATATATATATATATTAAATATTGTTTTGATCTTGCATTGGCTTTATTATTTTTTTCAAGTTTTCACACTTCTGAGGGATCAATTGTAGGCGGCACTCTCCTGCTACAATGGTCTTTTGACATTGAGGAAATAGAGGAACATGAAACAACAAAGGTGCATACAATACAAAACAGCTTTTCTTTCTCAAGCTCTTTTCTCATTTATAGATTCTATGAGAATTCGGGGAAAGGCTCTACTACAGTGGACCGTTCATAATGTATCATTTTGGTAAACAATGCAATACCTGGACTTCACTTAGGTCAAATAGCAAGTACTATTGATTAATCTGCATGTAAGGGAAATGCATCTTATCTCTTAGAGAGCAGGCTTAGTGCAATATCCTCTTGAAATCATTACATTACAATGAAATCAATCTTGCTTGAAATTATTCTTGCTTGTTTGTGTGTGGGTAGAACAAATGACAAAGGGGTGGAGAGAGCATTAGGGGCATGGACTCCCTCACAGCCAATAAGAACTTTACTGACCAAACTATTTAGTGTGGCAGGGCCCAGGACACCCGGACTGCTTAATCCTGACACTAAATTAACTCAACTTTTCAACTTGCTCTCTGAAAACCGATTGAATCTGAGGTTTCGGTGCCATTGGCATCTATCGGACTGTCACAGTGGATTTGGAGGCACAGATCACTTTTTGGAGTAAAGCAAGAAACATATGCGGTGATATTCATTTTCATACATATTCAGAGATGCTCAGTCCAAATCAATGAAGTCTGAAGTGTGTTAGAGCAGATTTTTGAAGAGTTTGAGGGTCTTGTTCCTTCTTTCAAGGTAAGATGTTTACTCAAATATAGAAGATGTAACACTGGACAGCCATATATTCAAAACAATTATACAATGTGTAAACTTTTTTGTGTTTTATGTATTCTAATGTACATATTTTCAAAGCAAGTGTGTTTCTCATCTATAACTGAGAAAAAATACTGAACCTGATACATTAAATGCAATGGAAAGAAACTTAACCCTGCTTTTGGTCTTCTGAGGTACAGGTTGTGATCCAGGAATAGGGTAACGTTACTTATGTGCCATGGTAAAGGTCCAGGGAGCACTAACTTGACTCAGAGCCAAGCTTGTAACCTTTATAAAGTGTGGCCACAGTGCTGCCATTCCAGTGCTTTGTGTTAGTATGTATGCCCTCAAGTGACACTGCCAGCTCGCCCACTTTGGGCTGCTGCTGTATACAGGGGCTGTGCTGGCCATGATTCCTTTTCCCATTTGTCTACTCACCAACTCAAACTGATGGCAAGCTAGTTTGTCTCCATTATACGGCTGTGCAATATAACCCCTTTTATTCAACAATTTATTTGAATCTCTTTGTCTGTAATTTCTCCTTTTATCCTTTGATGACAGATGTTGAATAGCAGGTATTTATTTCTTAAATTTGAAAGGTATGCCCCTGGCTTCTGGAATTGAAACATATAAAATAAATCTGTAAAAACAAAGGAAAATTAGGGATGCATTTTTGTCTTTCTTGTTCTCAAAAAACATGTGGAAAGACAGGAAATTTGCATTATTTTGGCTGAAGGAATTTGTCCTTTTAAAAATCCCATTAAATAATATATCATAGAGAGACAATTCTTCATCAAGGTAATAAAGTTTGTAAGAAATAAATATGTTACCAAAGTTCAGAATAAAGTAAACTGATGAAGGAAAAAAAAATTAATACAATTAAATTATACACATGCAAAATTTTGAATATCACACCCAAACAGTTTCTTCCCAAATAGACACACATTTTTGCAGGCATAACCACAGCGCATACATTCTCACCTTGTATAGCAGAAATAACACAAGCTGCATATTTATTGTTGCAGAGAAGCCACTAAAATCCCAGCTCAATAAGCAAAGTTCTTTAACACATTAAATATTCACAAGTTGCAGCACACCACTGGCGTATCCAATAAGTTTTCAGAGCGCTAAGCCAATTCATCAACCCAATCAGGTCCTCCGCAAGTGCAAAACGGTATATCATCAGGCTTCCTCAAGTGAAGAACTGAGCTATTGAAGAAATTGTATTTGTGGTCTGATCGATGTTCCATGAGGATAGGCTCCCCTGTGTTTAACTACAGTAAGTTGTTTGAATGGGCACATAGAATTGTATTATTCATGAGAGTTAAAGAGAGTCAGTGGGAGACCAGCAGGTACGTATAATACAAGTCATGGTGCTTCTAACTACTATGTGCAAGGAGCATTACAACATTTTGACCAATTCAGTAAGTTAAAAAGAAATAAAAGATTTTACTTACCAAAAGGATTTCTTTGGATAATGCACGGCTTGGAGACCAGAGTTTAGCATAAGTTGGAGTTGATGCTATGGATGAATAGGAAAAATAAATCAATTTAAGAAAGGTCAATGAGTTAAAGGTTTTAACTGGCATTTTGCACTATAATGTTAAGCTTAAGGTACACTTTATTGTCCCCGTAGTTACATTTGCCTTCTGCATATGACCCATCCTTCAATGCTGCTGGGGCATCCTGTCAAGGGCAGTGGGTGCTACAATGCCAGGGACTCCCTGGCATTGTAGCACCCTGGGACCTATCTCCAGATCTTGAGCCAGGCTTAGTCAGGACTGCTCTAGCTGCTGTTATGGAAAAATATAATTTGGTCCTTTGTGACATTATAGACTTCACTTCTCCGGTTCGAACCTGGACCCTACTGTTAGTATATAACTGATAATTACATGTCCGGGCTGTGATTCTTTTGATCAAAGACAGATTTCCATTCGGGAGAGAAACTCCGGGGGTCTAGGAAGGACCTGTATGCATTACCCCCTGGCCACGGCATTGTCTTAAGTGTCAGACAGTCAGGATTTAAATGCAATCAACTACCTCTGTTCTTTTGTTCTGCCTACCATTGTTTCAGAGCCAGTAACTTTCCGTGGGATGTGGGTCATGTGACCATCTGTTCAAGTATAAAACTACATAAAGAAGTATCACAACTGAGTTGGGACTTGAGACTAGGAAGGGACGAGACACTTTTCTATTAAAATCAATAGTTTTAGCAGTACTGTCGTGCCTTTGGTTTTACTAGGGTCAGCAAGGTGAATGTTAATGTTGTATGTTCTTTCTATTATATATATTTTTTCCAATCCTCATCATGGTATCAAAATTGGTATATTGTTGATCTTGAAGGTTTGAAAATAAAGCATCTCTGCTATTGAAATTTTAATTTAATATTCTCACAACACTAGCTAAAATATACTCTTTTATCTTTTTAACAGGCCTTCACTTTTCCATCTGTGAGTGAGTGAAGATGGCCGTTGACGTTGGTGGTCCGGTGGGCTACACTCCGCCCGAGGGAGGCTGGGGATGGATGGTGGTGATTGGTGCCTTCATCTCCATTGGCTTCTCCTATGCATTCCCAAAGTCTATCACTGTCTTCTTCAAGGAGATTGAAGTCATTTTCAATGTGTCCAGCAGTCAGGTGTCATGGATTTCCTCAATCATGCTCGCTTGCATGTACGGTGGAGGTGAAGTATGATTATCAAAACTTTCAAATTATCAGGCAAATAAAATAACCATGTGCATATTATTAGTGATCTTCTTTTGGTTTAGTTCACAATTGCTGGAATGTAGAGGACTTCTCAAAATTCTGCCTAATGTTTTTTGAGTGTGGAACAAGCAAATTTAAAGTTGCACTTTTTCACTTTTCTGATGGAGGGACTGCCACCTGTTTATCTCCATGTTATTGTTAATATCACAGTATTAAAAAAGCAATATAGATAAGTCCAATGCCATACAACACTCCAGGGTAAGCATTAACATCTCATTGGTGACAAGCAGGTGGTGGACTCCCATCAGAAAAGTTACATAGTGCACCTTTAATTTTGTTGCTTCACTAATGTTTGGTGCATCATCTTTCCATCACAAAAACACCTTCCCAATTTTCCTTCTAAATCATGAATAAAAGGTTGATAGAAATATATCCTACTAAAATTACATGCCATCAAAATGAGGCTTCTTGCCCTTTCCCTTGTCAGTGGCCACATCTGATCTGTGTATTCTAAGACATGACATTTAGCACGTCTGGGAGAGGGAATCAGTTGCTACTAACTGTAAAAGTTGAGCAAAGCCTTATGCTCAGATATCTAATAGGCTGCAGATCTGGAGAAATTCAACAAAGCTTTAATTAAACTCTTCGTCCTAACAGTGAAACGTTATCTGTTCTCTACAATGGCCTCCTGTTCTTCCCTGTATTCTGCAAGAACCCAAGGGAGACTTTCAGATGAGATGGCTCAGAGGCAATGTAATGCCATACTACTTGGCCCAGTTAGGTCATGATAAGCCTTCATTCAGGGACAGAACATTTAACAAAAGGCGTCTCTTGAGTGCATCATCCACAAAAAACACAACAAAATGTGCCTCTAAGTTATAATGACTTGAACTGGCTGTCTCAATTTGATAATTGTATTAATTTGCTATTCATGGGTTTCAGCTTCCTGTTATAGGGGCCATTTTAAGGACTTTTGACAATTCAGAATAGATGTTTTTGTTAATGGCTATGGCAAACTGGCAATGGTCACAATTTTTCTTCATTCTGAAGTCCATGGATAGCTCACTCATTGTATGTGTAGACAGACGCTAAATATAACCAATACAATATAATCAACAAGTGGTTTCCATCTGAAGTATTTCATTTAAAAGATTCTTTTATCCTTTTTTGGACCCCCCTTGAAAATTGGACAGTATAGCTAAAGGGTCATTACAATAATTAATAGTTAATTAATTATTTAATTTCCATGCATAACATAGAATAAATATAAAATAAATAATGAAAAGGGCCTGTAAGTCAGAAACTGTACTGAATTTTGTGTACAGCACTTTCTGTCCATTATAGGGTGCGAGATTGTCAAATACTCAACGCATATGTTTTAAGTGTAGTTTAAGAATGAGAACATAATGTTTAAGAGTTAAGCCCTGATTACAGTGCAAAGGAATTACTGCCCTCTCCTTCAGAGAATCAATGGAAGCTATTGTTCAGCGGCAAGCTCTGCATGTATCGTACTGCTGTGGCTCCTGCTCCACTCCTAAAGACCTGCCCCCCTCCAAAGACCTGCTCCACTCCTATTCACTGCAGCTAAACAAGGTGTGGAACGTGAAGGTGAAAGTGGTGCCCGTGGTCATCGGAGGCAGTGACTCCCAAACTTGAGGATTTGCTACAGCAGATCCGTGGAAAAACATCTCAGCCCAGAAAAGTGCTGTGCTGTGCAAAGATACTGTGCAGAACCCTCAATCCCTGGCCTCTGGTAGAGAACCCAAGTTTAGAAAGATTAATGAAACCGCCCGCAGAGGGTGAGAAGGGATTTTTTTTTCAGTGTTCTAAGCTTTGTATCCGCCCTAAAATTACTCTGTCCCTGTAGTGCTACATTAATTAAAAGCAAACAGTTCAGTGTTAATTTACAGAGACTCAAGCAAGCTTTGCATGGTAATGAGCAGGCACAGGGGAAATAAGTGAGGCCAATAGAAGCGGATGACAGTATACTTTTCTGTAGATTTGACATTCTCTGCACACAATCAGGTGATTTGGGTTTATAAACAGCATACTCCTCTTTCAGTTTTTCCATTCATTATGCTCATAATTTTCTACATTGGTTCATCTTCAATCCTTTTATCTAAAGGAACTCTCTCTGCAGCGTGGAAGGAAAGAACTCATTGTTAGTGCAGAGACTTGCTGCATTACAATTTAAAAGCCCTTTGTCTTGCTCCATACCAGCAAATGAGTCTGGACAAGCCCTAAACAAAAACTGTCAGTTTCCATTTAGTTTTATTTGGCGGTGCAGAGTTTTGGCAGGGAGGCAAGAATGTCTTCAGTGTGGATCCCCAAACTCATTAAGGGGAGTTGTTATAGACCGTAGATAGGGATTATATTTGTCATCTTTGCTAAACCATTGTGATTTTTCAGTGTTTGGAGACATTATTTCTGTGGCAAATGTTCATCATTTCTTTAAACCTTTGTATGAGGTTCTAAATTGATGGAAGAAATCGAAAGCTATTTTGGTGAAACATAAAACAAAAATAAATACAAGACTAGAGTCAATGCTTTATTTCCAATGATGACTATCTAAAAGTACTTTGCGAAGAGCCATCTGTGTATTAATGCAATTGCCTTATCTTTGAAAGAAACTTGTCTTTTCAGACAAAGAGAGAGTGCGATCATAATTTTCATACAACTTGCCATCTACTGCAGTGCAGTACTGACATGAATGACTGAATTAATTCGGTCAATCCACTGCTTTGGCAATTGCACCCTCTGCTGGAGAAACACTATAATGCTTGTTTAATCTGCAACGCTAATGTGTTTTTATTTGCAGGTCCTATTAGCAGTATTCTAGTCAATAAATATGGGAGTCGTCCTGTCATGATGGCCGGGGGAATCCTGTCTTCAATCGGCCTCATTATTGCTTCCTTCTGTAATTCTGTGGAGGCTTTGTACTTCTTTATTGGTGTTGTAGGAGGTAAGGTATTGTTTTGTAATTGTATTGACATTTGTATTACCATTATTTTTATGTTAATGAAAAATCTGATTGCCTGAAAGTTTCTAATTAAATAGTAATAATTGAATAACCTAGAATACTGAGAAGACAAACAGTAGACAGTATTATAATGCACTTTATAACTCAAAACATGTTTATTCTTCTAGGCTTGGGCCTTTCATTTAATCTCAACCCTGCTCTCACTATGATTGGAAAGTACTTCTACAAGAGACGGCCTATTGCTAATGGAATTGCCATGGCTGGCAGTCCGGTCTTCCTCTCAACTATGGCTCCAATAAACACATGGTTCTATGACAAGTTTGGATGGCGAGGAAGCTTCTTGATTCTCGGTGGTCTTATGCTAAACTGCTGCGTCGCTGGTGCCCTCATGCGCCCCATTGGACCCAAACCCAAAGCACCAGAGAAGACCAGCGGGAGGCGCTCTGTGTCTCAAGTAATTAATAGCTTCATTGACTTGTCCTTGTTCAAACACAGGGGTTTCATGCTCTACATCATGGGCAATGTCATCATGTTCTTCGGTCTCTTCACGCCACTTGTCTTCCTCAGTAATTACGCAAAGAGCATCCACATTCCCAAAGAAAAAGCTGCCTTCTTGCTGTCCACTTTGGCTTTTGTGGACATGGTGGCCAGGCCCACTATGGGACTAGTAGCCAACACAAAATGGATCCGACCCAGACTGCAGTACTTCTTTGCCGCCTCTGTGCTGTACAATGGAGTGTGTCATCTCTGTGCTCCCATATCCACAGACTACAAAGGCTTTGTGATTTATTCCATGTTCTTTGGCTCTGCTTTTGGATGGCTGAGTGCGGTGCTGTTTGAGACGCTCATGGACCTGGTGGGAACGCAGCGTTTCTCCAGTGCCGTCGGGCTTGTCACCATTATTGAGTGTGGTCCTGTGCTGCTAGGACCGCCTCTGCTTGGTAAGAAGGCACACTTGATACTGACTTAAACTATTTGCAAAATAATGTGCAAGACTGTACTGTGTAGACCAGGGTTATTCAGCCCCTCCAAGTGACCACGACCCATCTTTCAAATATAAAAAAAATATGATAATACATCTTGTTTAATGGTTTAATTCTGGGTTAGCACTAGTTTAGACCTGATTTGGTCTTGGTTTACTCCTTGTTTTATTCTGCTTTAGACCTGTTTTGATGCTGGATTAGTTTAGACTTGGTTAGTACCATTCTAGTACTAATTTAATTCTGGTCCAATACTGTTGAAAAAGCATTGTGTATGTTATTTCTCACAAAAATCTAATCCAACAGGGTTGGGGATATTTTAGGTGACTCAAAATGTTGTTACGTAGTGGAAAAGCCTTGGCGTAGACCATTGCCACACACTGACACTGCCTCACTTATTCACAATAGTATTTATGTGGGCACAATAAATGCAGGTCCCTAGGTCTACGGTTCAGTCAGAATCCCAAATAACAGATTTCAACAATATTTTAAAAGTAAATAAATAAAAATCTTGACTATTGTACCTTGGCTTTTGTTTTTCAGGGAAGTTCAAAGACATCTACGGTGACTACAGGTATACCTACCAGGCCTGTGGAATCCTCCTGGTTGTATCCAGTGTGCTCCTCTTTTTAGGAATGGGCCTCAACTATCATCTCCTGGACAAAGAGAAAAAAGAAGAAGAACAACTGGCCAGAGTTGGGGGCAGCAGGAAATCAAAGACTGAGGAGATAGAAACTAGGAATATTGAAGAAGCTACCTAATGTGCTGTAGCTTTGTCACACTTCTCCAAGAGTGCCCAATCTTTTACTCTGTATTGGTGGCTTTCAGATACAAGAATGTGATGATGTCGTAAGGGCAGATGGGGGGCAAGAGCCAGATTTTCAAATTGATTATATTGTACTTTGCCAAGAAATAACCTAAAGAGTAATTCACAAATGTTGGACCTGATTATTTCTATTAGTGGCTAGACTCCAGAACTCACTACATTACAAGATCAATTATCATTTTAACAATATTATTTTATTTGCCCCCCCGATCTGTATTGAATATCATTGGCCTATACAATATTGTGATGTCACCTGAAACCCAGCAATCCAATGAGACACATATTGTTTTGCAACACTATACAGTAAACACAATTTTAAAACATTTCACTATTTTTTCCACGTTTGTTTCATATTCTGCACTTATGCACTGCTCCTCTTAATGAGCTAAAAAATAAAAGCCTTTTCAGTTATGGCGTAGTTTTATGCTAACTGTTATAAGTACTGTACATATTTAGTATCTCAAAGTAGTAGTTAATCTATAATGAGGAGGCATTGTTTTTCAGTGCATGAGTGAGATTATTAGCTCACAGATTCTCTAAATCAATGGACCATCAGTGTAGAATAGATTCTTGGTACACAGTAATTATGCAGATTATGATGTAATCTACCACTTTCATGTTTAGTAAACAGACTAGACCTTTTTATGATGGGTGCACTTTGTGAAACCAATACTAGTAATAGTAACAGAAAATGTTAAGCCTAATCTGAAATCAGTATGTATCTAATAAACTTTTTGTGTGTTAATGTGTGTATGGCCTAGTTTATCGATTTACAACATCGGTTTATGAATTTGCTAAATATTACAGTCTCTCTATGAGTCTCTCTTCAACAAAGATTTACCGTAAAATATTTGCACTAACTAGACTGATGTAGCAGCCTACATTATCATGAAAGTGGGATGTCTCATGACCATCTGTGGAAACTGCTATTCATGTCATGAGTCACACAAAAGGCTTTCGCAGCATTAGTTTCTGGATGGATATTAGTCAGTCCCAATCACGTAACAAAGTAATAGCCTAAATCAATGGTTCCGCAAGTGGGGGTCGGGAGTTGCGAGGCACTAAATTGGGGGGTCATGGACCTCACTGGGTCGGAAACAATGGCGGTCCCGGCGAACCTGACAGTGATTTCTTGGGGCCCTTCCCCTTGGTGGTCGAAACGTGGGCTGGACAGAGAGTCGGCTAGTACCTCTGGGCTGGGGTCTGGGGCCACGATGCAGTTCAGCAAAGTGATATACTGTATTAGTCTATCCGTAAAATGCGTTTTAAAGACAACTGAAGACATTTGAACTAAGAAAAAGTCAATGACCCAAAAATAGGTAAAAATTTCCGCTATATACGACACTTCTGCAAGCTGTAAGTGCCCTGTCAGCCGAACATGAGCAGTTTATCGTTACATTGCGCTCTAAGGAAAAAAGGCTTTCTGGGTCGCATGATTTTTCCCCCCTGCAGTACCAATGTATTGGCCACTGGGGGCCGCTATAGTGATATGTTTTTCCCATGGATCTATTATAATATCTCAGGTGCTCAGGTTTTTCCCTATCCAGATAATATAATAGATCCATGCTCTGGCGGGCTGGGAGCATGGATAGCGGTAAAAGGCTTCTGGGGACCAGCTAGAGAGCTGTCCCGTGTGAGATACCGAAACGAATGTTGAAAGAGTACTATAATTTAATGCATCCATGGCATGCCGGTGCTGCGCTTATGAAACGTGGAGACTAGAGCTGATTGGACGGTTACGTACGACGTCACGCACATGTGGCCACCGAGCACGTGCGCCTGTCAGCTCAAAACGTCAACTGTCCGGTTACGCTCGGTAATAACTGAGCTGCAAAAGTGTATTAATAGGTTGTAGCGCGGTAAGTAACTATGAAAGGTCGCGTGAAACAGTAGAATAGGCCTATTTATCCGTGTACGTAGCTAGAATTGTGCGAGTTTAAAGGCCTATCGTAGAATATTTTATACATTAATCTAAGTTCACGTTAGCTATCTGCGGCTAGCTAACATCGTGAGCTCACTGCAGCGGGGACTAGTTTTGAGATCTAACATAATTAACCTTGTGTTCGTTGCAGAAGAATTCAGCAGAAAAGAGGATGATGGATCGAGAGCGAGGGTTCAGCTTCAAACTCCTGGTGCCGCCTCGAGTCAGTCACGGCCAGGTGGTCTCTGCCGTGAGACCCCAGGAAGTCCTCGACAACTGCGGGGACTTTTTGACCCCAATGCAACAGGTTTGTCTGTCACACAATGTCCAGTTAAGCACATCTTTTCCATAATTAATCATGTTTTTTGTTTGAATTCTGCAGGTCTTTACAAAGTGCTTTGACAAGGAACAGCACATTTCAAATAAAAGTATACTTGCTCCAGCCAAACCGAACAGACAAGGTATTGTTTCACGTGAGGGTGGACAATATTGGCAAAAAATATATCTTGGTAGTCTTGGATGACAAATTCATACGATATTATGTCAATTCAACAGAAATGTCTTTAAATATCTTAGTTGAGATGTTAAGTATTCAGATAATTGTAATAAAATAATCACAAAAGTGCAGGAATATCACCTTATACCCTCGTTTAAAAGTTTTTTGTTGTTGTTTTTTTCCTAATCACCTCCTTTTGTAGCATTTTTTTTTAACCATTAACAATGTGATATTCAAATATTATATAGATATTATATAAAGTTTGATATATTGCTCACCTCTAATTTCAACCCGTATTCTCCTTACCCTATGTTTTGTCTTTTATATTGTTAATAAAATTGACACACAACCCTCTCTCTTTGTAAGACTATGTGAAGATGAAAGTTGTTCCGCCAATGGAAAAGGAGGTAATACTTCACTGCCCAGTCTATGTTTTCTTAGTCTTTGGAAAGTAATTGTGTCTTCTTGGACGTGTCCCAGAATCCCAATGCTGGACAACTTTATACCAAGTTGTTTGATGAAGTTGAGAAAATAAAGTACTGGAAAGTGAAAATAGATTCTGAGACGGTACAAAAAGAAAGGAAGCTCTATGAAAACAGAAGAACAATCGAAACACAGCGCAAAGCCATTCAAGAATTGCAGGTGCGTCATGTTTATAAAGTTTTCCTCTAAGCAACCAACCAACAAAGAAAACGCAACTGCTTTGATCGTGACATTTACTTTGCAGTTTGGCAATGAAAGTCTGAGCATAAAACTGGAGGAGCAGATCAGTGAAAACGAAGAGCTCAGAAACAGGTAATTGTATGTGGATTGAAAGTCACTACTTTTTTACTGTTCTAATACACGTTTTATCATTCTAGAAACAACGCAACGCGAAACTTGTGCAATATTCTTAAAGACACCTTTGAGCGATCTGTTGAGAAAATGCAATTATGTAAGTAAACTCTACATATATTTCAAAATGGTGTCTACATTCGGATTATAAATCATCACAACAATGTGCATAGTCGAATGTGAACGGGAGGAAACGCACCACCTCTTGCTGGAATACCATGAGAACCTTCAGGTAACAACACCACATCGAGCTCATAGCGGCTAAATACTTCTCCATTGTGTGTTTTTAATGATAATATGTTTTCTTGACACAGAAACAAATTGAAACATTAGAAGCGCTGCACGTCAAAGCTGAGGCTGACAACAATGAACTGCAGAAAGGTATTTGTGCTTTTAATCTGTGATTATTATTAAATTGATGCGTGGCTGCTGAACCAAAAATGATTTCAGCTAAAGACGAGTTAATGCAGTTTGAAGATCAACAAATCAAATTACAACAAGAAATTGACAAGAAGAAGGGAGAGGTAAAAGCATGTTCGGGATATTTAACGTTACCTGTGTGCTTACTCTGTTGTTTTATTCATGCACAGGTTGAAGCTCTTCATACAAACCTCAGAGACAACGACAATAATCTGAACAATGTGTTTGCTGAGCTCCAAGAGAATAAGGAACACTGTAGGATGCTTCAGGAGGAAATAAGTAAGCTTACATGTTTTATACTAAATACTGTTTGTGTTCTGTCCAGTTTACCATCTCACTAAGTGTATGCACATTTCCTATATATTATAATTTCAACAGATCAAAAAAGCGATCTTCTCACAAGTTCGAATGCTGAACGTGATTCCCTCGTTAAAAAACAGCAAGAAACAGAACAGCGCTGTAGTGAGACTGAGGTTGTTTTGTAAACCTGCTTCAGAAAGTCGAGATTCTTGTGCATTGTGCCATTTGTAACCTTTTTCTTATCTTTTACCATCACAGAAGGCCATTGCCACTCTGCTCGCCAAGAGTGAAGAATATGAAGAAATGATCCAAACCAAAGACTTGACCTTACACGATCTGACCAGAGAAACAACTGGGCAGACAGAAAAGCTTTTGCAGATGCAGATCACTGTGGATGAGCTGCACAAGTTACTGGCTGCTGAGACACAAAAGTAGATAAACTACTGAAATAAAATAAAGTGATATTATGAATCATCACCAAATGATATGCTAATGTTTGTGTGTAGGGCTACAGAACTGGAGGAGAGAGAAAAGGCCAATATCCAAGAACTTGAAAAAACAAAGCAAGATCTTGGTAATTCTGATGCTAAACTTTGAGTTGGTGTGTGTGTGTTTTATCTGTTAGTTTCTACCTCTGTAGGAGAAATGACTGAGCTGAGTGCACAGAAAGAGGAGCAGATCAGCAATGTCATGGAAAAACTGGTGAAGCACAGTCTAAGGTGAAATACTTTTTTTTACAGTTCAATAATTCTGACACTTTAAATCTTTTTATAAGGATGAAACAACCAAATCTATGGAGGCCATAAACAGCCAAATGTCAGTCGTCACTGGCAGAGCAGAGGAGTTGACGGCTGAGCTTTTGAGTAAAACTGAGGAAGCCCAATATCTAAAGGTCATTTTTACCATTTCAAAACACATTTTAATAGATGATATGAATAGATGTTGATATGCATGATATGAATGTGGTTGTTACAGGAGGCTTGTGATAACGCAGAAAGGGCTTTATTGGAGCTGAATACCAAGTCCAAACTTGTCCAGGTTAGTGAAACTTGTCATTTTTACATACAAAGACTCTTCACCCAAAACTAACTAGAATCGATTAACTATTGTTGCTCAAGGTTCGCGCTGAAGAGCTACAAAAACATTTGACCAAGGAACAAAAGGAAAATGAGACTAAGACATCTGAGGTGGAGCAATTACAGGAAGAGATTACACAGCTCAAGTGAGCAACACATATTGAGGATTATAGATTCTATTTCAATGGACTTCTCTTTCATTTAATTTGTGGCATTTTGCAGATGTACGTATGAAAAGCTTTTGTCTAACTTTAATGAGCTGCTGTCTGTCAAGTGTGCCCTTGAACTGGAGCGCGAGAGTCAATGCGCTGATGCTCAAACTGTTGAACAAAACATTAAGGTCTGAATTAGCTCTACATTATATTATCCTGCTCATTTTTATCTTGCTTTAACATTGTAATGAAATGTTTCAGATGAGTGAAGAAAAAGCTCGCCAGCTTGTCAGTGAAATGAATAAAATTGAAAATGAAAACCAACAATTACGGTCGGTTTGGTTTCATTAACTGGGCCTATTTATGTATATTATATATATTATAATATTCGTAATACTGTAAATAATATATAATGTAAGATACTTTAATTTCAGCCTTGAACTGGACTCCATCAAGAACACCCTTCATCACAAATGTCAGCAGATTGAGACTTTGGAAAAGAATCTTGAGGAAAATGTAAGTTCTTAATTGAGTCATCCTAAAAACAAAATAAATATGTTTTCTTCATTTTAGGGTGAGAATTTGCAGTGTGAAATGTCAAAAAAGGAAAGAAGACTCAGAGTTATTGAAGCTAAGGTATATATTTTGTGCAGCATTAAGAATTTCAGCTGTGTTTAAACCTATGAATAAATCCAAAATGATTACGACTTGAGTATGTACACGATATTAACAGTAAACATTTGTTCTCTTGTAGAATAAATCACTGACAAAGCAAGTGACAAAACAGGCTACTAAGTCCACTGAACTACAGGATGTGGTATGGCTCTCTGAATGTTAATCTCTCCTCAAACATTTGCTCTTCAAAAACTAAAATACATTTCAGATTTTGATATTGTCTGTGTGTTTTTTATGCATCTCTTCTTCAGATAAACAATCTCCAAGAAGAAAACCAGAGTCTGATTAAAGAGCACGAAGAGGAGCGTCAGAAACTACTCGAAGATCAGCAGAGCAAGTCGGCAGCGGCCCGAGAGCTGGAGATTCAGGTGCACAATGAGTCTCTGTGATATAAGTTTTTTTTACTCAAAAAAAGGTTAATGACATGTCACTTAAACTAAGGTTCAAAAGCTGAGATCGGAAACAGAAGAGGCCATCAGGTGCAGGGAAGATGCAGAGCTGAAATGCCAAAACAAGATCGCTGATATGGTCACACTCATGGAGAAACACAAGGCAGGACCATTTCTGTAAAACTATACGACAACGTTCAATGTGGAATTCATTTCATCGTGACGTTGTTCAAAAACAGAGCCAGTACGATCGCATGGTTGAAGAAAAGGAAGCTGAACTCCAAGCAAACAAGGAAAACGAGTTGAAAGCTCTTGCTCACGGAAAAACATTGGTATATTTTACACAGCGTCTGACAATGATAAAACTGTCAAAACGTATTAATCTTTATCCAAACTGTTCAGAAGCAGGAACTCTCAAAGCAAAAGAAAGAAAATGATTCTTTGAAGAAGGAGCTAAAAGAGCATGTTAAAGAGAAGGTACATTACACAGAAATCTTTGTTGTACGCTGTGGTACGACTCATTTATTATAATTACTGCATTAGGAAAACCTGCAGAAGGAACTTGTCAGCTTAAAGAATGAAAAGAAAAAGGCCCAGACACCTGACGACAGCAAACCGGTACTTTATTTCACCCAATACAACAGGTAACGTCTCTTGAAAACTCCAAAATCACACTTTTTTGTATGTTGTAGTTCCCCATAAGTGACAATAAAGGAGAATCCAAAATGCCAATGGAGAGCCTTTTGAAACTCTACCAATTTGACTTTTCTAAGGCCAGAAAAACGCCTTCCTCGATCAAAGACGAGTGGGCGGCTGCTGTTAAGAAAACGAGTGTGAGTTACTTTGTGATACTAAATAAAATAGCACTCAGTTTTCTCTGTAATCTTTCGTATCATTTAACATGTTGGGTTTTGTGCAAGACACCGGCATCTGAGATCCAATCAGCGTGGACGTCATGTCGAACAACCCCAAAAAGCACGGTATGCTCTTGTCGTTACGTTGAATTGGCGGCTCTTGTAGTAATTCTTTCCCTCTTCTCTTTTACAGAGCATTCGCAGTGGGAATGTGATAACTCGCAAAAGTACTGACAGTCGATCCGCATCAAAGATTAAAGTAACATCAATGTTTAAGGATGTAGAATTACTTTCAATGTAGTTTTAGTTGTTGCCCGTCATCCTTGTTTTTAGTCTTACAGAATCCGCACTCCACCGTCGACCGAAAAGAAATCGCCCTGGGAAAAAGGCACCATTGAACTAGATCCAAAGTCAGACAGCTCGTGTCAAGGAGACCTCTTGGTGAGTTTGAGTCATTTGGATCAAACCTGAAACGAGTATTCATAATACTGAGGAAATATGTATTTTTTCTTTAGATGTTTGCAAATGCATCGGCTCCCAAAGTCTCAGCTGCACACATCAGTGACGACAGGTTTAAGGTAAGATCATACTTTTGTGTCAGTGTAGGTTAGTGTACAGGCCACATTTAATTGTATGAGTAGATTTAAGTCAATTATACTGTTATTTTTGCAGAGCCAGAGTCCTCTACATTCAAAATCACCCAGAAATAACTTAAAGCTAGCAGCAATAAAAAGAATGAGAGATGCTGGTTGGACCGCGGTCACAGGCCGTGACAAAAAAAAGAGGACCAATGAAAAGATATTTGCCTAAACAATGAATGTTGTCGGTTGACTTGTTTGGAAGGTGCCAGGTCAAAAATGTAGAATCTAATCCTTTTGTCTGCTAAACATGAAATAATACAGTTATTGTTCTAGGTGGGTTCTGTGTTCAGCTAATATTTATTTAAAGTATTAACATTGTTGAAGTTTGTTATTGTTCATACACTTGCAGTTATGTATTTTCTCTTTATTATTCTTGTTCTCATGAATAAATAACATATTCTGCTATTTCAGGAGTATTGTCTGTTGTCATTATTAAGCAGAGTAACTGAAACTGTTTCAATGAAGGAACTCCAGGCAGAATTGTGCTTCGTCCTGTCCGGCTGGTGGTGGTACGTTGTCATAGATGGGATGGCCAGAAAGTCCTCCAGAAATGACCAGTGCATCGGGTTCTGCTGTGGAGGCAGCTGAACATAATGTTTTCATGTTTTACAAACCCATTTTGTAGTCTTTTCACATGCGATCATTGTGAAAGTCCACTTACTCTGATCTTGTGTGTTGTGTAGAGGCTCGTGCAGGTATTGCAGTTGATAACTCCGTTTATGGGACTTGAGAGCGATCGCAGCCAGAGCAAACAAAGCCAACAGAACACTAAAGGTAATAGTCAAATTCCTTTCAGAAATACTAAGTCGTGCACCTAAAAGGAAACAGCATAAACACTTTAAAATCAAAATTATGTTATCTTTATGAATGTTGCAGAGATTATCATTTAGAATATAAAACAAAGGATATTAATTTAGTCCATATTGCATAATACTTAATATTATATTGGCTTCTTTACCTTC
Source organism: Eucyclogobius newberryi (assembly GCF_026437365.1). Lineage (NCBI taxonomy): Eukaryota > Metazoa > Chordata > Actinopteri > Gobiiformes > Gobiidae > Eucyclogobius > Eucyclogobius newberryi. The sequence continues at coordinate 21,276,127 of NW_027315823.1, forward strand.
TGTTGAGAGCACAGACCTGGAGGTGGCAGCTGCAGTAGTTATAGTTGTGGAGTCGTGTGTGTGGCTCTCAGAGTGTGTCTCTGTTTGAGTGGCAGTCGAGTCTGTGCTTTCTGACGGACTGTTTGAAGGCCTCGTGGCGGCTGTGGATTCTACGGTTTGAGTGTGACCAGAGTTTGTAAATGTCGTGGAAGTGTTGTCGGCGGCGACACTGGTTAGAGTTGTGTCGGGAGCCGCAGTGGTCAGTGTTGACATCGACTGTTCAGAAGAGTTCGTTGACGTTCCTTTTGTGGTGTTTGATACATGTTGGACTGTTACAGGAGACTGAGAACTCCACTCAGCAAACGCAAGTGACAGGCAAAACATCAGCTTAAAAACTACCATGTCCATAACTGTAGCGAAAGAAATCAACAGGTAATCGATATTATAATGTATTTGGTTTCTACATGGCTCACCTCAGTGCAGGAAGGAGTAGAAAAGTTGTGCCATGTCCGTGTGGCCTCGGAACTGCCTGAGGCTTGTCTTCCTGGCAGTGGCAGATAAAAGAAGGCGGTCAATGCTTTGTAAACTTCCTCTATTGTATGTTACCAAGGAGACGCAGTTATTATCCGGACCAAAGCTCAATCCTTTTGCATCTCACTCTCAAAGATAACATTTATTGCCTACGGTAACACGGAAACTCTATGGTTAAGTTTTACACACATGCCTGAGATCAATAAAATAAAATTGACAACTTTGTAAAAAATCTTTCATGATGCTTTTATTGATAAGAAAAAGAACTCATGACATCCTTAATATAGGCAATAAAAAATGCAATAAAATTTTAACAACTATGCGCAATGACAAGTCAACAGTCTTTGTGTTGTGACGTCTGTATTGACTAGTAATTGACAAATGAAGACTAGAGTTTGGAAAATAAAAAATAAAACCCACTTTTTTGAAAGCATTAAAAGCATGTGATCATAGAAATACATAAGAGTTTTCAGATTTACTGTATTACATCATTGACATTACATTGCGAAATAAAAATGTTATGTATATTTCCATCTAAAATAATAATTTACCATACATTTGTATTTAGAGCTTGGTGGCCATTTCTCTGCTTATAATTTCAGGAGGTAATTCAGTGAAGGCCTTGTTGTCTATTCCCTGGACATCTGAGAGCTTCTTTTCTTTAGTTTGTGATGCCTGTGGAGGGTGGAGGGTTAACACAATATAAGCATATTTTTAGTTTAGTTATTGCTTGATAGAATATACATTTTTACCTCTGATGTGTTACAGCCACTGAAGCAGAAGAGATCTTTCTTCTTCACAAATAGATCCGGGTGGCGTTTTTCTTGCTTGCAACCTCCTAAAATGCAAAGGTTACTTAAAAATATTATTACTCATCAAGTAGAAGTTAGAATTAGTGGTCCAAATAATCACTCAAGTACCGGTAAGAGTAAAAAAAATATAAAAAATAAAAATTACAGGATTTTTTTTTTTTTACAAATGATTAAACAATGTCATTTTTCAACATACTTGTACTTACACACTTACACAGTGAGAGGAATAACCTAAACTTTTACTAAAGCAAGAGTTTTGTTACTTTTGTTACTATAGTGTCATATAGTGAACACTACTACACTACTTATTTGTTTTTGTTTTTATTTCTTTACCTGTGTTACAAAGTCTTACCTGTGGCCATGCTAATCAGAAAGCCGGACACGATTGTGACCACTACCCCGAGGACAGCGAAGTACAGGTACGACAGAGAGTACCAGAAGTCTGCCAGAGGTGGCCTCACACTGACACGAAACATAACAGTATTTATTTATGCCTTGATGATCTGACTAAATCTCTGGTGATATCCTTACGGAGGCAGTGTGGTCATTGGCACTGCACTGGTCCAAGGCTCCTGGGTCGTGTGGTTCTGGTTGAGAGTGCTGTTGCAGCCCACAGTGGTGACTGGGAGAGGGAGAGTCTTGTCAGCAGTTGGTGGGTAAATCTGCGCTCCAATTCCAACCCACAAAGTCAGAACCAGACCAATGATCATTCCAGAAAGACTGCCCTGTAAAATGCAGGTCAGATTGTTGGTCTAGTCATTCATAACGATCTTGATGCGGCAAGAAGGGAGTACTTACCATTGAATTTGGTGTGTGGAAAAACATGCCTAAGAGGTAAAGCCCGAGGAGCGGACCGCTGATCATGCCAAAAATGGACAGAGCTGCCTAAAACAAGTTTAGTGATTTAGTAGTTCCTCATTTCTATCTCACAGGGGTGGTAAAGAGCTAAAACGAAACACTTTCTCCTTACCTGCAAAACGCTTCCCAGTGATGAAGCAACTCCAGCCATTCCAATGCACAATGCTCCAAAGAATACACCTGAAAATAATGAATGAGGTGAATGTTCTTTGTAACTCAAGAGTCCCACAACAAGGAAATGTGAAAGTGTTGAATAAATGTACTTATTGAATCTTAATGATTCGGTTACGCAATAAACATGTGTGAGTCCAAGCCCTTTGAAAGCACTGCATGTTCTTGCATGCTAACTAAAAGCTAGTAACAACAAGTAGATCAAAAGGTATTTGTTTTGTCCTATCTTAACATCACTGTACTTTTTGTAATTACAAGGTGTACTTGTATGTACTTCAAGTACCTATAATAGGCTGGACCAGTGGATCTCAACCTTTTTTCACCCGCAAAATAATAACCATTAGCGATCTTGACCCTCAAACATAAAAAGACTCCCTCCAAAGTGATAAAGTTACCTCATATTTAATGTTTGGTTTTATTTTTAGAATGTAGACCTATAAATTACTTCGGTGGGCCAACAAGAAAACTACATTTACCACTGCATTTGGAAGGGCATCACGTCTTGTTTAAGGCTATTCATCCAGTTACATTTTTCCCTCATATCATCTGGGGACCCCCTGAAATCGTTTTTCTACCCGCAGTTGAAAACCCCTGGACGAGGCTACACATTTCATTAAAATGTAGTGAACATGATTATATTAATGACAAAAATACTCTTTTGTTTCCCGGTTTGACAATTCCGGTGATGTTTTAAAGTTACAGTGGGTACGGAAAGTATTCAGACCCCTTTCAATTTCTCACTCTTTGTTTCATTGTAGCCATTTGCTAATATCCAAAAAGCAAAAAGTAAATTTTTATTTCTCATAATGTACACTCAGCACCCCACCTTGACAGGAAAAAAACTAGAAATGTTTGCAAATTTGTTATGAACATGTTGGTGTAATTCCTCATTCGTCCATTTTGTTCCATTGTAGAAAAAGATTCAGTTGTAGTCATCTGGACACTGTTTTTTGGAAAAAACGATACCTTTTGACACACATCCGAGAGTCATTCTCAATCTGCGAATCAAGACCGGGAACTCGGATATTTATCCTAGTCTTGGTAGGCCCTGCCCACCGGGCGGGACCTCCTGATAAAAGGTGTTATTGGTTTCACCAGACAGATAACAAAAGAGGTTCAGTTCCCAGATGACTACAACTGAATCTTTTTCTACAATTTGTTATGAAAGAAAAGCTGAAATATCACATGGTCATAAGTATTCAAACCGTTTGCTGTGACACTTGAACTCATTTCTCCATTTCTCCTGCTCCTCTTGAGATGGTTCTACTCCTTCCTTGGAGTCCAGCTGTGTTTAATTAAACTGGTTGGACGTGATTTGGAAAGGCTCACACCTGTGTATATAAGACCTCACAGCGCAGGTCAGAGCAAATGAGACTCATGAGGTCAAAGGAACTGCCCAAGGAACTGCCCAAGGAGCTCTAGAAGCACTAAAAGTTCATAAAAGCACTTCCATAATCCTTAAATGAAAGAAGTTTGGGACGACCAGAACTCATATGAAGAAGACATGAAAGCCTGCATAGAGTTTGCCAAAAACACATGAAAGACTCCCAAACTATGAGAAATAAGATTCTCTGGTCTGATGAGACCAAAGATTGGCAAACGTGGTGTGGCAGCATTATGCTGCGGGGGTGTTTTTCAGCTGCAGAGACAGGACGACTGGTTGGAATTGAAGGAAAGATGAATGTGGTCAAGTACAGAGAAACCTCTCAGGACCTCAGACTGGATGAGGTGCTTCAAAAGGGAGCTTCTACTCAATACTGAGTAAAGGGTCTGAATACTTATGACCATGTGTTATTTCAGTTTTTATTTTCTAATAATGTGCAAATATTTCTACATAAAATGAACTCTTTTGATATTAGCAAATGGCTGCAATGAAACAAAGAGTGAACAATTTAAAGGGGTCTGAATACTTTCCGCACTGTAATTCCTCGTTGGACATGAGTAGCTGATGTGACAAAGTCAAGGTGAACTGTTACCTAGCAACTATATTGTAAAAAAGGGCCAGAATCCTATAAAATGTCTTGTTAGTTACTGTATGATTTGACAAATAATAGAACCTGATGACACAATTTTGTTGAATGATTATTTAAACTTTCTAAAATATGTGTGCGTTGTATCTGTTTTTTGGAATGTGACTACTGATGACATAAACACAGGGATTCTGTTTCAGACCTCAGCAATTCTTCCTGTAATTTTCAACTTTTATTTTTTCTTCAAACTTCAAACTAACTGCAACTTGACTGATTTAGAGCTGAGATACATATTTACTTCTGGGACTATTGCCCCAAACTAAGTAATAAACAGAATAAATGTAAAACCTGTCATATACACACATTTTAGGCAACTTTTAAACTGCAAAATGGAAAGTGTCAAGACCTGCTAATTATTGTCATTCATATTTTTTTTGTCTGTTCTTACTCAGTCCCATGTTCAACCAAGTCACTTGTCTCTGTGTGATGTTTTTCCACAGAGGAACGATGAAGTCTTCCATTGTGACAGCGACCAGAGCATTAATGCTGGAGGATACAGTGCTGTGAAACAAAAGGTAATCATCAAAAGGCAGACTTAGACAGTTTAATTGTGTCACCATGGAAAAGCAGTGTCTGATGTAACTTTACATTACAATACGGACTGTGTTCATGTCAGTGTTCATAGTTCAAATCTAGACTATTCCTCCTTTTAAAGCAAACACAAAGTGTTGCCCAAATAAGGTATACAATTACAAAATGTATTTAAACAACAACAACTTTTATAAAGCCTGTGATCAATACGAGCATTAATGGTCCTATTTAAGGTCGTTCATTTTCAACAAACAGCTCACCTAAAGTCTAACTTCAGTAACAGCGCTTCAGTCAGAGCAGTAAAACAGTTAACTTTATCCCCACAGGAATGTTGATGACATCACTTGAAAGGTATCAACATTAAAAAGAAATTGTACATTTCCGGTGGCCAGTTTCATATCAATAGTGAGAACATATTACTAGCTTTTTTAATTCTAGGACACTCCTTCCACTTAATGCTTAACCAAGTGATGTTTAGAAGAGTATTTTTTTAAGTAATGCTCTCTCTGATAATATTCCACCTTTATTAAAATGAGTTATTTTGAGCTTATCTTAAAGATAAACCACTTCTGATGTTGTTTTTTTTACTTACTGAGGCAGCGATAAGTTTCCTTGTGTTTGTGTAAGGCCTCACCTTAGAGTTCCACTGTATGCAGCGGCCACAAACAGGCCCGGGATCCCAGGATACTCAGCCAGGATGTCCATGACCAGGTATGGAAGGAGCTATAGGAATGTGTCATATTGTTACAGTACAGATGTAATCATGTGACTTACAAACTCACAAGAATCCTTTGTGTACCGCTTTTGTGATTGTGCCCGTCCACACCAGTGGGATGGAGATTGGACCAATTACTATAGGGTAACATTGTGGTTCAAGTGGAAGCGCCAAAACAAAGCAAACATGGCGACGCTGACAGATGTACTGTACTATTATAGCAGAAATACAGATGTACTGTACTATTATAGCAGAAATACAGACGTACTGTACTATTATAGCAGAAATACATATGTACTGTACTATTATAGCAGAAATACATATGTACTGTACTATTATAGCAGAAATACAGATGTACTGTACTATTATAGCAGAAATACAGACGTACTGTACTATTATAGCAGAAATACATATGTACTGTACTATTATAGCAGAAATACATATGTACTGTACTATTATAGCAGAAATACAGATGTACTGTACTATTATAGCAGAAATACAGACATACTGTACTATTATAGCAGAAATGTTATTGTTGTTGTTGTTGTTGTGTTACTTTTAATGGCGGTTGGCAGCCAACTGAAAAGGTGCATTTACCTACTGTAGTTGTACGTCTGCAAAGTATGTGTTTACGCTATACCTTATTAAAAAAAAAGAGCTTATATTAGAAATACAGATGTACTTCACTATTATAGCAGAATTACAGACGTACTTAATTATTATAGCAGAACTGCAGATGTACTTTACAATTATAGCAGACATATGGATGTGTTTTTGAAAAACATGCATAGGGAATGTCTTTGTGCATTTGTGTACGGAAATATGCCTGTGCTTTTCTTTCAACTGGATTTAACTAAATGTTTTATTTCTCAGCTTGTTCCTACGTTGTGACTCAACCCAACCCAGAACTCAGTTTGGACCCAGAGTGCTACATCTGACATTAGTTAGGTTAGTAGAAGTGAGTGAATGAATGTAAAACGTGCCAAAAGGACTGTTACCTGGTCCGACGTATTGACATCACCATTTGTGAGTGGGTCACACTTCTTATAAACGGAGTACATGGTTAGTCCAGACAGCATAGCCAGGCTCACAGTGACCCACAGCCCAATCATGTTCACATACAAAGACCTGAGATGACATTACACTTGTTAGAACTTGGTCTTGGTCCACCGCGGGCACACACACACTTACATCTTAGCATGTCCCAGTGTTTTGCAGGAGATGTAGCGCTGCACTTGGGACTGGTTTATTGAGTATATTGAGGTCCACATAATGCTGCCGCCAATGATAATAGTCCAGAACGAGTGACGCTTTCGAGGGTCTGGGTCAAAGCTATGGCAGAAAGCAGAAAACTATGTTAAGTCACAAAGGTTTGTCTCATGGCTGCTTTGGTCCAGGTGAATGTGCTAAACGGGTTATTCATCTATCACAAATGTAACTCCACTTGTTTCATGTCTTTCTGTGGTCCTGCACTCACTCAAATGTGTTCAGACGCCCTCCTTCTCTCGCGTCTTCCCACACCTGGTTCAGGCCTCCCTGCAGCACTGCTCCTCTGGCTATCACAGCCAAAAACCCAACCAGCATCACCACCATCTGCAGCACGTCTGTCCAGATCACTGCCTTCAGACCTCCCTGTAACAACCACAGACACCGGAGCATTGAAGTTAAAGGTGCACTATGTCATTATTCTGGTGGAGGGCATGCCACGTGCTTGTCTCCATGGAGATGTCATTAACCTGCATGGATGCATAGTATGGCATTAATTTTATCCATAAACATGGAGCGAAGCAAGTGATGCATCCAGGCCAAGTTACAGGACAGATCTGTGGAGAGGAGACCCCACTCACAGTAAAAATCTATTTGTATCTTTGAACAATAAAAACAGTTGTAATTATAATAAATGCAATATAAATAAGTTTAACGCTTCATTGTGGAGCATTCTAGGCAAGGGCAAAATCATCTTCATAGTCACAAGCATGTGGCGGAACTCCCACCTGAAAAGTGTCACAGTGCGCCTTTAATACCAAAGGGCTGGTGGTTCAAATTAACGCTTCATATTAACAAGGGCTCCGTATACATTATTTATATGACTAAATACAGACCAAATGTAACAATTTTAAATTCTTTGCACTGAAAATGTTCAAATATTTAATTAAATCAATTCTGTATATTACCAACCAAAGTGCAGTAGATGATGCACACTGCTCCTGTGGCCACCAGCACTCCCCACAGATCCAATCCAGTGACTACACAATACAAATATGCATTCATATTTAGCACATAGCAGTAGTAGTCTAATAAAGTAGTAATTTACAACAAAACCAAATAGCCACTTACTTTGATTTAGAGCCAGAGCCGGGGCATAGATAACCAGACCGGTGTACAGTGCCTTCAGAATATTAATTGATTAGATTACAGCAGAACAGACTTGCATTCATATTAACTGGAACAAGATTTGCATAGTCATTAAACTGGTGCTATGTTCCAATACATTTCTCATCATTGTTTCTCATCATGTACAGTAAATGCATTTTTTAAAATAAATAATGAATTTAAAGTTCTTTGTTACCGTTTGTACTATGTACATTGATGTCCCAATAATCCGAATGGGTCGACTAAAGCGCAGCTCCAAGTACTACACACAAAGACAACAAACCACATAGAGCACATGAGAGGGTTTAAACTTTCTTCTATTTGTAAACAGAGCATATTGCATAAAATACACTGCGGCCCCTCGTCCCCTTTTTTAAACATACACACACAGCACACAATTAAGATTTCCAGACAAGGTTAAATATACTATGTTTTTGCTAGTGCATGCCTTCCATCTGCTTTTGTAACCATTACCTCATAGGCACTGGTGACCCCCAGTCGGTAGAAGACTGGCACAAACAGTTCTGCAGTGACAATAGACATTATGGCATATGAAAAGCCAAACAGCCAAAATGCAGTTCCAAAGCTGTAAGCTTCAGCAGGTGTGCCGATGACTGTGATGCCAGACATAAAGCTGGCAGTAAGAGACATGGCAACTGGCACGGCTGTCATTTGTCGTCCACCCAACAAGAACTCATCGCTGGTTGTCTCCTTTCGACCTCGTATCGCCTGGAAAAGGCCAATGCCAGCAGCCACCAAAATAATCCCAGCAAAAATCACATAATCCCACACTGAGAAAGTGTCTACTGGACCACCAGTACCAGCCATGATAAACAGACGGATAGGAAAGGTGAAATCTAGTTCTCTGGATTTTCTAAGGAATGTACATCATATATTTTATATCCAAAAGTTCAAAGTTGCACACAGTGTTCTTGTCCATGTACACTTGCTTCTTCTTCTGAGAAAAGTCAAAGGCAAGCAAAATGCATGAGTTTGAGTCTATAAAGATTAGGCTTGTTAATCATCTATCATCTAAGAGACACACACACCATCAGTCACTTGTAAAAAAAAAAGGGAAAAGATATGGTGACTTTATACAAGGAAGCACAGTGAAGTCGTCATCATTTGCACTACTGCGGTCATTATTCCCTCCCTGAAATAGTTGTGTTCAAGAAAATGGATACTTTAGAGAACATTTTGTAATATTATTTCTTTGGCGAAAGCAGATTAGGGTCAAAACAGACAAAACAACCTGTACTACTGCACTATTAGAGTGTTCTACCATTTGCTGAATCATACCTCACTAAAACATAGACTGTGCTACTTTGTATTTGTACCTTAAGAGATTTGACATTTAATATAAAATGAAATGAAATAAAAATGCCATATTTAACAACCTGTAGTGAATGTAAATATCAGCTACTAGAACACAGACTGGTCTGGACGTTTTTGATGACACTTAAAACTTAAGTCTGTGAATCATTGCGTGAATAAACTAGATGTTTTTAGGGAAACGCACAGCTTTAGTTAATTTTTATCCACATTACTGTTTAATCGCGTTTGTTTTGGATAAGTGTGTAAAATCCAGGTTAACGTGTATTTGAGTTGTGTGTGGTAAGTCTGTGACACCTAGTGGACACAAGACTCCCTCATGTAAAGTCACACCAGGCTGTCAGCTGGAGCAAAATGTAACATATTCATGCAGTTCTCCTCGTGTGCGTCATCAGAAGCCGAACGGCCTCTTACATTGTTCATGTCATTCCCTTAATGGACACACTCTAACATAAAAGCAACGATTATGGCTTATTTGAATAAAGATGTTTTCTTATGTTTGGTTTGTATAAATAGTGTCATAGAGTTCCCAAACCTCAGCTTCTTCCACTCTGCACTCAGACACCTCACGTACAGGTGAGTGAAGACAAGTATGTGTAAGTGGTTCTGTGAGCTTTTCTCACATTGCTTTGTGTGTGTGGTGTGTCCACGCAGGTTAACCATCGAGTTGAATCATCTGTTTTGACATGGAAGTGGCAATCTGTGGGTGCGTGCTGTTTATGCTGATGTTCAACCCAGCTTTGCCCATGTGCATGCCGTCTGACTTCACCCTGTTTGTGGAAAAACCCGAGTGTAACTTCTGTGTGGCAATCAATACCACAATTTGCATGGGATTTTGCCGCACAAAGGTAGTATTTGTTTTGTGGTATTATATGATGACTACATGTTGTTATTTATCAGTATGTTTTGTTGTGTGATCCAGGATAGCATTGTGAGGAGTGCAGTTGGCCCATTGCTGTACCAGAGAAGCTGTACATATGACAAAGTGGAGTACCGCACTGATCTGCTCCCGGGCTGCATTGACAATGCCATGTTTACGTATCCTGTTGCCCTGAGCTGCCACTGTGGGTCCTGCAGGACAGAGAACCACGAGTGTGCCCACAGGAACAAGCCTGGTTTGCAACAACTGGGGCAGTCCAGTTGTACAAAACCAATCCGACACGTCTACCCATATCTGGATCAAAGTGATTACTCCATCCCCTTTTAATGTCTCTACATCTGTATCTATAAGATTGGGTATACAATAGTTTATTTCCATTTCGGTCACTGTGGAACCTTAAACCTTCCATATACTGTTGGACTGTCTTATCCTCCTGTACAAGACTCCTGTGTAAATGTCTCCTGATTAAATCTAAAGCTTTTAAATAACTCTATGACTAATCTTTGCTTGACTTGACATCCTGTCGTAACTGTCTGTTTGACAAAGTAACATGACCATGACTCTCCACAGTGTCACCCCTTCTATGAGGCTATTTGCATCGAGGCACGTGAGAGTGACACACCCATTAATCCTGTGACTCTAGTGGTGCTTGTAATCCTGGTCTGGAAGTAACACTGCCTGTTACTACAACTTCTTACCATTAACATTACTATTTATTTTGAAGGGAGGACAGACAACAAACTGTGTAATCATGACAACAGAGAGCATAAGGCATCACGTGGATCTGTGTGATGTGTTTCAGTCTGAAAATTATTTTATTCTTCATAGAGTGTACAACTAATAAATGTACATGTCGTAGCTTTTCACCTATAAAAGTGATGACAATGTTACGACACATACCCACAATGCCTGGGGAGGTCATGAACTCCTCCAGGCAACTGAGTGTTAAATAACCCTCCGACCAAGGCACGACTGTGCCCCCCAGGGGCCCTAAGAATAAACGTCTGTATAAGGAAACGAAAGAGAAACACATCAGACAGACGGGAAAAACAGAGTTGTTTTATTTCAAATCTTACAAAATAATAATATGGGAAAACTTTATTTTATTTCTACAGTAGTTAAACTTTACAGTGTGATTGTGCTTCGCCATTAATACATGAATAACTTTCAGTGACATATCTCATGCACGATCAGACTTGTGTACTGGGCAAATGGTTTGAATTCTTGTTGTAGAAAACCTAATACCCGACTGGATAACCAAATACCTGACATGGAATTTGCTTCATTCAGCACAAACTGGCACATGGCGATCTGTTTGTGTTCTGTCTATTCACCCGTAAAGAAAGAGATTTTATTTGTGTACTGCTTGTGCCAGATCACAGCCCGAATAACCACACAATAGCTATGGTTTAGACTAAACTTAAGTGAAGTGTTCTTCCTCTTTTAATCTGAATAATGTCTCCCCCTGAGCAGCAGCATGTTTTTTGGCCGCTGTTAGAGGTTTGCATCAGCCTGCACAGCTGCCTCAAGCTACAGCGCTTGATAAAGAGCTACACCCTGTAAATTAATCTTCTATATTTTCTCTGCTCATACATAAACAGTCAAAACTGTCCTTGGTGCCATTGGCAACTTTTTTGTATATGATTATGAATACTGTAATCATTAAGTCCTCAGAACCGCTTCAATCGACTGTTCTGGAAGTCCGTGGAAGCTGCAAGAAATCTCTGTCATAATAAGTTCTCTTCACAATCTCCACCCAAACACTGACTACATTCAAGAGCATCTTGTTGTTATTGTTGTTTTTGTTGTGTTAATGGCGGTTAGCTGCTAACTGAAAAGGTGCATTTACCGCCCCCTACTGTAGTTGTACCTCTTCAAAGTATGTTTTATGCTATATAGTAACAAAAGAGAGAGAGAGAGATAAAGAAAGAAAGAAAGAAAGAAAGCCAACTTCAAGATCTTCTAGATGTTTCTGAAGATTAAGCACAAGTTGGTTTGTTCTATGTAAACAATTGCGAAATGAGTCACAAATGACACGTCATAATGATGATGACCAGGTTAGGCTACAGTTGCTTAGTAACATACAAAATGCAAACGAACTACAAAAAAACAGATTCAATGATGCCAACAGCGATTTAGAGTTATTATCGGCCTATAAAACTCAAATAATTGCTGTAACTGTAATCCCTAGAAACCGATGCGTTAGTGGAACAATGGTTTTCATTTTTCACCCTCCACTTGCCATGGTTGGTGGTACATTTTGAGTGATTTGTGAAACAACCAATGATCGTCAGGAAGCACTTCTTTTCAGCCAATGACCTCTAGTATGTAAATGAGCACGGAGCTGACGTCAATGCCCGGCTCTGACTCCGCCCACCGGGTTAAACTCAATGGAAATTTCCAGCGCCTGTACTCGCAAGTATATCAGCGGCCGTAACGGGTTATTGAAGGACAAAAGCGCAGAAGAAACGCAGAAGAAACGCAACGAAACGCAACGAAACGCCTAAACAACATAAGGTTTGGTGAGTTTACCCTATTTTCATTTGGATATTACGTTGCGCGCTACAGGATATTTTACAGTTTATTGTTTGGATACAAGTTTTCTTTGATGAAACTGCGGCCCCCTGCAGGAAACTGTCGTGTCTAGTAATTTGACTTTTTCTTTCTGCTTCATTGGGGTGTAAATGCGCGCATAAAGGAAAATGGACATTTATTGCCTTTAAAATTAAACATTGAATTGTAAGTGATACAGCCTACACAATATTTTAATTCGTCTGTTTTAAAAGCATTTGCAAAATCATTGTTACTATTAAAATTAGATGCCGCATTGATCAAAATTTGATTTGTTTACTGTAACTTCCCCATTGTGTAAGTTGTTGCCTGTTTAAGTGACTAGGGCATGCATTTATTTTATTTTTTTTATTAAACGTGGATGTATGATGAAGGGCGGGGGCTGCAAAGGCCATAAATGGTGTTCCGGAATGTGAAGTAGGCCACGCCCAGGGGTTGTACTAATGTCCTATGACCCTGCTGTATTTAGATAAGCCAAGGATTGTTGTGTGAAGGATAAGCTGTACAGACAACGGTACAAAGAAACCTGTCCAGGACTTACCAGTAACTTGTATTATTATATCTCATTACAGCACATTTTACTCATTGAGACAAAGAGAGTCGTATTTTGTACATCTTCCGGTCTTCAAATCATCATGTCTCAACAGCAGATCAGGTAAGGTTTGACTTAATTGAATATTATTCAGAACATTTACTTTTTTGCTATTCTATAAAGTGGCTTACTTTTTCCCTCTCTTTAGCCTCCCAGCTAAGCTCATCAATGGTGGTATTGCCGGCATTGTTGGTGTCACTTGTGTCTTTCCCATTGACTTGGCAAAGACCAGATTACAAAATCAGAGGGCAGGCCAGCAGGTGTATAAGAGCATGTAAGTGAGTTCACTAACATTGTCATGTGCAAACTTTGACTCATTGTTTATATTAAATTCCAGACGTTCTGAGTCATAGGAGTAATATGCTCGGGCATTGCCCACCATAGTTCTCAACTGGCCTGTAATACATTGCATTCTTTCTGGAGCTTTAACAAGAATGTGTGTATTCAAATGGAATTTAAGTCTCTTGTTGTTTTCCACAGGATGGACTGCCTTGTGAAAACTGTTAGAACTGAGGGCTACTTTGGAATGTATAGAGGTAAGACTTTGCCATACGTAAATGTTTCAGCTCTAGAATGTCACTTCATAAAACACTTTTAAAGTTGATTAATAGTTAATATATATCATTCTAGGGATCAAACAAAGTATGCATGAATTCCCTTGTATTTAAAAGGAATAATCTAAAACCATATCAGGCTATATGTATTACTGTTTTTAGTGTAAATCTTTAAACTGCACTTATTGGTTACATGTAGTGCTCATCCATTTGACTTCTTATGGAAGTGGGTTAGTTTAGGTGCTAAAGAATAGGCCTCTGCTTTTGTGAGGAATGCTGTTGTTTGCATCTCTGTTTTTCATATTACAGACTTGGGTCCCCCTGGGATATTGAAGGCTAGCCGATAAGGCGCAGCCACGCTGGAGGCAAATCATTAAATGGTTCTTACAATATTGCTCTATTTAAAACTCTAGGCACACGTTCATGTTTTGCCATCTTTTGTCCTGTCGTTTGAGTTGTCTGTTTTGTGTACCATCACCCTTTTAATGTCCTTCATTTCAGGACTGTGTTGTGTCATGACATTGGCTAGTCTTAAAAGGTGCTATTTTCCAAGCCTGTGCTGCATATTTGAGATTGACCAAAGTCTGCACACGCAAGACAGTCTAGTATCGGTCCTGTCTATTCTCTTCATCTTCTCTTCAACTGTTACCTTTCTTTGTCCCTAATATGATTACACTCTTGTACTTTCTTCTGTATCATTTTTCCATCACATTTGTTTTCAGCTCTTCTATTGTTTCTGTTTCATATGTTCTTTCTAACCATATTTCTGTAATATTTATCCAGATCATTGTATTCTAATGTACATAACTTATGGAATGGGGTAAAAACTATGGAGGGTATAATTGTTTTTTTTTATAAATGAACCCATTGTTAAGACACAAGTGTTGACTGTAACTTTGTTTCTCATCAGGTGCTGCGGTCAACCTAACTCTGGTCACTCCCGAGAAGGCCATCAAACTGGCTGCCAATGACTTCTTCCGACATCATCTTAGCAATGATGGGTAAGCTGACAATTTTTCAATTATTTTCAATTTTTATTATCATAATGACTTCATGTTTATTTATTTGTCAACAGAAAGGGATTGACTGTGTTCAAAGAGATGATGGCAGGCTGTGGAGCTGGCTTGTCTCAGGTTATTGTTACCACTCCAATGGAGATGCTGAAGATACAGTTGCAGGATGCTGGCAGAATTGGTGAGCACATGGTTAATATGTGTTAATGAATGTGTCATTTTTAGAGTTGTACCTTGCCATTTACTGAAGCCATTATACCAAATTCTTACAGCTACCCAGCAACAAAAGCCTGTCATGATGGCTCCAACAAAACTTGGGACCACAAACACCCTTCTGAGTCGCTCCTTTAACTCGGGCACCGTGGTTACTGCCCCTCGAGCCGTATCTGCCACACAGATCGCCAAGGAGCTGCTGCAGACTCAAGGCATCCAGGGACTCTACAAAGGACTGGGGGCAACAATCATGAGGTAAGCCTTGTCAGGGTTTAAGTGGACTCACATTTTTCTCTCACTTAAGTTTTCTTAATGCCATTTTGTTACCGTTTCAGGGATGTCCCATTCTCTATTGTGTATTTCCCCCTCTTTGCCAACTTGAACCGGCTGGGAAAGCCCAGTGCAGAGAAGTCCTCTCCCTTTTACTGGGCCTTCATGTCTGGCTGTGCAGCTGGCTCTTGTGCTGCTGTGGCGGTCAATCCCTGTGATGGTAAGGTTTGTTCTCTGGGCTTTTAGTATTGGACTATATTTGTGAATACGAGCACTAACTTAAATTGTGTTGTTACTAGTGGTGAAGACGAGGCTGCAGTCTCTAAACAAAGTGACCAGTGAAGAGTCTTATAATGGAGTTATGGACTGTATACGGTGAGATATATTAAGGGATATACCATTTTGTTTGCAGTGCAGTTGACGGTGTTAACTTTAGTTTGTTTCTTATAGTAAAATCCTGCGGAACGAGGGACCTTCTGCCTTCTTGAAAGGAGCAGGCTGCCGAGCCCTGGTCATTGCTCCGCTGTTTGGAATTGCACAGGTTATGTACTTTGTGGGAGTTGGAGAATATATCCTTGATAACTCTCCGTTGAGACTGCTTGATTGAAGTTGAAGCATAAAGATGCCTATGCATGAGGAAAATCTGAATCAAGACGACTGTACATGGCAGCTTCCATTGGTTTCCATTTTTCAAAAATCCATTTCAGGGTGGTGAAACAAGATTTTTTTTTTTTTTGCCTTCAGTATGGACTGACTGCTGTGTTGCACACTTGTGACTTCAGCAGGCCAGGGCCAATGTTTGCACTTACAGCTGGCCTTACCAGTTTGGGGACCTTGTTCTAGTGTTACTATACTGTCCCTATAACGGCCCCGTTCCCTCCATGAGGGAAGCCTGTAAACCAATTATAAATGTACGTCTACATTTTAGTGTTGAATTACTGAATGCAGTGGCTTGCAGTACTTTTGAATTGCTGTCTTTTATAGCAGGCTTGCAATGAATGTTGTTTAAAAAATATTTATTGCAAAGGGATTACTTTGACTTTTTTTTTACCATTTCAAGTTTACTGTGAGTCTGACTGTCTTCCATTATTGGGACCATTCAATGAAGTGTTCCATGCCCTCTATGTTTGAGATTATGATGTCTGAATACTTGATGCGCCACACCACACTTTTGTCTGTTACAAAATGTATGTGGTCTATGCATACCATTTGTTTGACTTGGTCTATTCTGTAAGAGTATAAACTTGGTCTAAAATGCATTACTGTTACATCAAAATATGTGAAAACTGTTTTTATGTTTAAGCTTTTTGTACAGTGTAAATAATAAAAATCAATTGTACGTAGGTGATTCTGAAGTTTATTTAGTGAAAATAGTGTTGAATATAGCCAGTATAAAGACAATGTAAAATCATGAAACTAGTGTGAATGTTGACAATGAGGCCTCAGAAACAACCCCCTGCCCAGAAAGCTTTGCAGAAAGGAAAAAAAGCTAACATGCATTAAAGCACCATACTTTAATTGCAGTTAATGTGTTTTCCAACTGTTATACTGCACTAAATGTATCACACCATATATATATATATATATATATATATATATATATATATATATATATATATATATATATATATATTCAAACAGTGAAATGAGTGTCACAGTACAGTACAGTACACAGTAACTTAAACCTGGAGAGTCAGTTTATCATGAGACCCGCCCTAACCTCTGGCTTTTTGTCTGCACTCCCGCTATTGTGCTTCAATAAATATACAAGTGGTGTCAGAGAAAAAGCACATATTCAGATCACAGGAAAGGATAAAAGTGCAGTAGCTGGAGGCATATCTTTGTGGATTAACAGGCACAAGAGTTTGTTCTGCCAAAAGAGGCTAGACCTCAAAACATTACACTAAGCAAGTTAATCTGGTAAATAAAAGGCCTATATAATTTGCTTTGAAGTAAGTAAAAGCGTGTAACACATTTGCATACACAATAGTTTGTATTTACAAGTCTCAACATTCATATTATTTGAAAAAGGCTTGGTTTGTGTGTGTAGCGTCATGTAGCTGCTGAGAGGCACTGCAGTTTGACTAAAGGATACAGAACACCCCGGAGGGTGGCAGAGGAGTGGCAGGCACGGAATGTGCTTTAGAAAATAAAATAAAAAAAACAGTAGAAGAATTACATTTGTAGTTTTGTGCTGGTGGTGTCAAAACTCCAGTGTAATAAAAATCCTATTCGGTCCAAAATGTACAGTATTTTTATCAGTCAAATGTAATTTAACCTTTAACAAACATTTGAAATCGAAGGGCGTCGTGGGGGTCTCTCTTATATGACCTCCCTGCTGTTCCTTATGGCACAACAGAGGACCATACTGAAGATCATACCAATGATCTGAAATGAGTGAGAACATTGTGTAAGGCAAATGCAACAATACACGGGCATATGCTTCACTCCTAAGTACAAAAATGAAATGAGTGAAAATATCATACCATCACTCCAGCAATACCAATCCCAATGTAGCCAATAATATGCAGCTTTGAATTGAAGAATTCTGTAATCGCGGTCAGACAATCCTATAAAAAGATACACAGTTAATCGACCAATTATAAATGTAGCAACAATATCTACAACTACCAGCCAATACATGCAGTACTGCCATCTAGTGACTAGAGTGTGTAACTGGGACTGGACCTCTTTGTCTGCCTCTTCTTCAGGACACAGTGCTGGATCAGGCGTGGAGCCTCCGCAGCAGCCCAACTAGAAAAGTACAAATATTTTATGTCCATGCAATAGTTTTAACTTAAACATCAGAGCACTGGCATTAGGGCCAACTGCTACCGGGCCACAATATCGGGACATATTATCTGGTTTAAAATTTATTTTACCTCCATTTTTAAAATGTAACGCTTTTACCCTGTTTTTTACTCTGAAAATATTTTATGCTGATCAAGGTAAACTTCAAACACGAGCATTAAGACCATAATTTTAAAACTATTGTTAAAGGTGCCTTCTTCCACCAGTACCTGAACAAATCTTATGTTTAGTACAAGTCCTAGTACAAGAAAAAAAGGTTAGGGACTACTGCATTAGAGGTTTAATAAAAAATACCCACTGTTTTGTGGTAAATTGTTGCTATTGCAGTGCCATTCACGTTGGTGTTGTCAGTGATAGAGCTGCTGTAAAACTTCTGAACTTCCTCAATAATCTGTAATATAAAAATAAACAGTTCGTATATATATTTAGAAAGACAAACCCATTATAAGTCAGGAAATGCATAGTAGCTACCTGTTCTTTGTTGATAAAACCAAACACACCAGCTGCAATCTCAGCTCCAAAGATGATCAGAAGGCATGCAAAAAACTGGAAGAAAGAAACATATCTTTGAAAAAAAAATAGGCCCACACATGATCCAAATACACTAGACACAAGATGATAAAAAAATTTGACAAAATATATGATCAGCCAATACACAAGAACTAAGCCAATTGTGTAAATGTAATGCATGTTGTACCATGTTCTTCTGTATCTACCTCTGTATCTACCTGCGTTGCACCAATGAAATTTCCCCATGTGGGACAATAAAGGAATATCTTATCTTATCTTACCAGTCAAGTACCAGCCAAGAATACTTCAGTTAAGAACACAGACAACACCTACCGAAGCTAGAAGACACTGCGACTCCCGCACAGCTCCAAAACATCCAAAGAATCCCACCACCATCATGAGGCCTCCAGCCCCCAGAAGAATGTACACGGCTGGGACAAACACAGGAGAGAAACAGATACAGTCAACTTTACTGAAGCATGAGAGGGTTAAGGTTGGTTTAGGTGAACTTCGACACTTCACCAGAAGATGTCAGCATTGTCCCAGGACACGCACAGCTTTGTGGGAGTTGTATTTGTAATGGCCTGTTGTTTTATATCGAGTAGGAAGGAGGCGATATGGCAGCTCTGTTTCCCTCTCCCACAGCACACATGGGATTAAGATAAAATAAGATAATCCTTTATTGTCCACACATGGGGAAATGTCATTGTTGCAACGCAGGTAGATACAGAGGAAAAGGACAGATAACTTATAGGAAGTTCAAAAAAACACTTTTAATAGAAGAACTCTGATAAACAAAACTCTGATAAACAAAACTCTTATAAAAACACTCTTAATAGAAGAACTCTTATAAACAAAACTTTTATAAAAACACTCTTAATAGAAGAACTCTTATAAACAAAACTTTTATAAAAACACTCTTAATAGAGGAACTCGTATAAATAAAACTCTTATAAACAAAAACTCCTTTAGACAGAACTTGTCATTTCTTAATAAGGAATGGAGGGGAAAAATAAAGATAAAATAAAATAAAAACAGCTAGCATTATCAGACCACTTCTAAAATGTGGGTCATTTTAACATCAGCCATTGGGAATTACCATAACATACAGAACATCTCACATCATTGTTTTGGACAGACATTTTGGTTTGGGAGATCCGTTAACCTCTGCCTAGTAATGCCAATACAATACATGTGTCCTAGTCTATAACCTAACGATAATGGTGTCTTTCAATTGCTTAAGTCGAGGTTTATTCATTGTTCATTGTTTTATGTTGCACCGAATCACCAAGACAAGTTCCGATGTTTGTGAATTTTGTTCATTGACTATGGCAATAAACCCTTTTTGATTCTGAGCCAAATCTATAAAACGTACCTCTGTTTCCCCAGGGCACAGCACAACTCTCCTTAGCATCTGTTTACTCAAAGCCAATTCAGAATTTCTCTTTGTCCTATCTATGATGTCGTCACCTCCCGACTCCCCATCCTGACTACTAGGTTTCTGTAACCAAACACCATCCCGCCCCCCACCCCAGCCCAGGGCCTCTGCTCTGGGCCTCATCAGTGCCATCGACAGCAGCCACCAAGGAAATTTAATTAATCCACAAGGGGGAGGACACAGGCTGTTGTTTTGTTGCTGCTAAGGACCAAGATATACTCGATTTAAGTGACGAATGACAGAGATTCAGAGTCGTCATAGAGCACAGAAACGAGACCGCCTCTATTGTATATACAAACTCCTTTAATAGAAGGATCTGAACCTGTAATGTTTTCCATCATGTTATTTACACTCCAGTGCTCAATGATATCCAGCAGCTAAAAGGAGAAGAATAGTAGATATAGTAGAAGTATAACCACAACATACACAAAGGTATTTTTTTTGTACTTTTGAAATGTTTTTCTCAGTGTGGCCTCATAGTTCCTGATCCTTCATTTCAAAGTTCTGGGTTCTGGTTCTCGGATTCCAGAGTTTCAGCTTCCTCTTGTGAGTCACTTTTGGAGGACTTTTTCCCATTCAAAATATATAATATGTTGTTTTGACCTGTTAATCGCTACGGCAACGGTCCTCATTTCTCGTCATCTCCGAAACCCATGGATAGGCCAATACTGAACACGTTTTTCATGAAGCGCAATACATCGTTTGACAGGTTTGATGTTAGCTAGAAACTACATTTGCCTTTGAAATTATGTTGAAAATAAAAATAAAATTGGTCTAGGGTTTTGCATAATAAAATGTACCGTATTTTCCGGACTATAAGTCTTTTTTCATAGTTTTGGCCGGGGTGCGACTTATACTTATATTTATACTTATATACTATACTTCGGGGCGACTTATATGTGATATTATTTGTTATTTTCACACTTGCAACCGCATTTCTTACTCCAGTGCAACTTATATATGTTTTTTCTTCTCTATTATGCATTTTTTGGCTGGTGCGACTTATAGTCCGGAAAATACGGTATATATATTTCCTTTCTTCCAGCCCCTCAGTTTCCTTTTCCTTTTTACTTAATATTTTGGAATGAGCTTTTTGACATATTTGTGTACAGTTCATGTTAAAACGTACAAACAAGCATTCACTGTTAAATATATACTGGTGTCACCTGCCCCGCCCGACCTGTTGGCTCTGTCCTGAGAGAGGGAATCTGATGAAGTGAAGTCACCATTTTAGGTCATGGTCTGAACGGGCGAAACAAGAATAGGCTTCATTCTGATCCTCTGCCCCCACAGCCGGCGAGAGAGAGAGCGAGGGAGACAGGCGCTATTGTGTGCATTGACACTTAAACTGAGTGAAATACTGTACGTTCTGAAGCCAGTTGTCTTTTTATGTGAAGTTTTATAGGAGAAGAAGTGACTGAAAAGCGAAAGCCATTTGCGACGCATAACAGGCTACAATTGTTTATTCGGAAACAAGCGTGTAATTTGTTTTAGTAGGAATGTATTTGCTTTAACTTAAAACGACATTGACAATTCTTCGGGGGAATAAAAAGGCCTGTAAAAAGTGAATCACGCCGTCCAGGGTTCAACACAATACACAGACATTAACCCGAGCTCCAGTCCAGAGTTATTTATTAGCTTTGTAGGGGTAAAGATTGAAATGAAGAGTAAAAAGGTATTTTGCCATAAGCTAAAGGACTTATGTGTGACTGTGATTTGTGACTTTGGGGCAGGTCTGAATGTGGTACACAACGGGACGAGACTTGGTGCAATAAAAGGGTGATCATTGAATGTGCAATGAATGAAAGACATGTAGATTTATGTCGCAGTGTGTCAGTCCAAAGCTCTCATAAATGGGAGATTGTCACACATCAAATAGTGTCAATTCTGGGGATCCACAGATTTATTTGGAATTATAATCTTGATGCACTCCCTGTTGGATAAGTAAAAATGCCATGGTTTGTTACAGCACGGCACAATATTGTGCATAATTATCTGGTCATTAGCACGATAGCACAATATTCCAAATTAAGAAAAATAATGTTTAGTCCTACACTTAACCATGATTATTATAACTGACTGCTGAGATTTACAGGGGCAATTGTTGGTTTCATTCTGCTTTGTTATGGTCTTGGATTGGTCTATTTTGACACAGTTTGAACAATAAATCAAGTAACTGACAATTTAGTGTGTTAAAAAATCGTATTCCCTGTGTGTGTGTGTGTGTGTGTGTGCGTGCGTGCATGTGTATGTGTATGTATGTATGTATGTGTGTGTGTGTGTGTGTGCGCATGTATGCGTGCGCGTGCATGTGTGTATGTATGTATGTATGTGTGTGTGTGTGTGTGTGTGTGCGTGCGTGCGTGCATGTGTATGTGTATGTGTATGTATGTATGTATGTATGTGTGTGTGTGTGTGCGTGCGTGCTAGGTCGATGTAGTGTTAAATATTTAGAGTTCTCCACAATATTCAGACTTACCTATGAAGAAGGTGTCTGGGGCTCCATCTCCAGTGAGCAGCTCCACTGTCCCAGGATCAAACCTGAGCCACAGTCCCACTCCCAACACCAGGAGGCCCGACAGCTAAAACACACAATCACAAGACAAACTTTCACATTCACACAGATACAGATACGGGCCTTCGTTAGCATTTCCAGCAGTGTCTTGTCCTTTCTCTGTCTCACACTCTCACCAGTCAAGGAGCTTTTGATGCCCAGGCTGGGTTCCCACTGGGTCTTCTTTTTATTCTAAGCAAGTGCTGCCAGATATGTAAATGACTCACTTCAACGCATGAAAGAACGGCCAAAATCAAATTCAGTGGCGATGTGGGACAGGCAAGAGTTTGGCATGTCCAACAGGTTCATTGAGTTTCATTGATTTGTAGTCATGGGTTATAACTACTAAATTACCTAGTATGACAGTCACATATTATTCAATACAACTCACAAAGGATAAACAGATGAGAATTAAAATTAAAATCATAATGTCATTTGGAAACTCTGACTTATAGAGCAAAACTAAGGTGCGTGGAGAGTCTGCCTGGCCTTCTCTGATACAAGATCGCCTCCATCACTGGGGAGCATCTGTGGTTCATCTCCCATGGTGCATTTGGGCCACTGACAGTCTCTTTGATGCCAGGGTGACGTAACACGTGCTGCCATTGGCTGCTCGTCAACAGTTCACCTCCCCAAAAATGACTGAGTTTGGTATGGTGCGGGTGGAAGACACTACAATTGCCCTGCTTTCATTCTGCCCCAAAACAATACGGCCAGTGTGTGTTTGGTTTGTACATAACAAGTAATACATAAAAACATGAGCATATGTGTTCTCCATTATTCCTGTTATCATCATTATAAGTATCGAATCAATTCCTGCAAAGATTCAAGAACTTTAACTGTTGGCACACAACTTTTATATTGACATTTATCTTATTATCTCTTCCTACAGAGTTATCCTTTCTTTCTGCAGTGTTTCTAGATGCAGAAATAGAATCTACTGATCACCATGCCAAAAGACAAGTGGGTGTTCAGTGGAAACCAAGCAGCTGTGACACAAAATTACATCCTACACAAATCATGTTGTGTGGCTTATTGGATTATTGCATTGAATTGTTGAGCTAATGTAATAGAGAGTTAGAAGGATGTAATGCATGAGTTATGGACGACTCTTGTCTGAGATGGTTTGGATAGTATGAGTCAGTGAGGAGCAGGTGGACACGGGCTGCACCACCACCACCACCAGCACCACACTCTGATATAAACACAGATAAGCTTGATGTTGAAGACGTAAACATGGGACAGGCAGGAGTGTGAGAATACCTGACTTTGCGCCTCCATGAGCACATCGAAAAGAGCAACAACTGCACTCATGGCATCTCCCCGCGCAATGCACACATGGGGGGCTTTACATGCAAACACAATTCAATGGCGCCTCTTACCCAGAAGATGAAATTGAAGACAAATAGCAAATATTTCACGCATTTCATCCCGCCCTGCACTTTGCTCATGGTGTCGTCTGATCAGCCGTTTTTGTCCAGGTGAAAAAGAAAAAACACGGGCGTCCAAGGATACAGTCTCTAATGTTACTGAGACAGAGATGACCTGCTGCACCGCTTCACTACAAGTCAAGTCCCGACGTGAAACGTGCGCACGCAGGAGGGGCGCGCGCCGCCATGCCCCGCCCATTGCCATGCGCGCGAGGGACTCACGTGAGGTCCCCACGGAAGCAACAAGACCTGCGTTCACCTTTGACAACTACAGCGCTCTCTTTAGACGGCCTGATGTCTTCCTCTTCTGTTTTAGCACAATCAGAGAAGCATTTTGTCCCTTTAGCGCATATGGCAGGTTCTCGTGTTTTAAATGATTACTTTGATGTGTTTGTGAGAGTATTTATCATAGTTTTCATCAGTCTTGTGGCAGTTTGTGAAGAAAAATATTGACAATAAAAGCTGAAAATTACAGGAAGCCGAGTAAAAAAAATAAATCCTTCAATAAGTGACATTTTAATAGATCCATGGGGACAAGTTACATGCAATTGACCCATTTTTGACAGTTTAAACAATCATTAGTAATTAATATTGTTTGTCCAATTAATTGTGCAATTTATATGGATTTGACCCTTGTTTATTATATGGTTGCTGATAGTTTTGGAATGACCTCGTAACATTATAAACTTCACGAAAACAGACTTAATATTTAGTAAAGCCTTGAGGATGTCTACTCATTGGCTTTCCCAAGATTTGTTCCATTTACTTCTGGTTTCAGGGAATTATTTTTCCCCTCCTATATGGAAGACACTGGAAGGACATGGTCCTCTTGCCCTTAACTATACAAAATAATCATAATAACAACGGTGGCCACAACTCCATATAGCCCACTGTAGTTTAAGGGGGAACAAAATGGATTCATTTGTGTTTCCAACAATTTTAAAGATTGGGGGTAAATGTTGTACACATAATGAAACTGCTGCTTTACACTCGGTCTTTAATGGCACATGTTTGTTGTGACAATACAGGTTCATTTTTGCAGTGGGCACCAACAACAGTGATCTCAGACTCTTAGTCCACTTCTTCACTTTGCTGTTTGCAGATGTGGGATGAACCTACAGAAACCCCTTTTTGCTTGTCACAATATCAGTGTTACCATCTCAGTTGTTTGGCTGAATCATACGATCCCTCTGTGCAAAATGATATCTTGGATTTATCAAAACATTCATACAATATCTTACTACCGAGCTAAAGTCAGATCATAATGTTCTTATTTGGTTGTGGGCAGAACTCAATAAAATCCCATTATGTCTAAGCAGGTTCTTCTGTGCATAAAATGTAAATCTAGAGCAATAATGTAACACGATCTCCATATGGAGCAGCAGAGTCGTCCTTGTGAGAGCAGATATGGAAATGTGGAATCAAGCCAAATAACCCCATCTTTATCTAAAAATGTGTGTTTATTATTATGGAATTTCTGGGTTATAGGCCTACCCTTTGCATGCTGAATGAAGGTAATTGAAGGGGACTTCGGCAGAACAGGAAAACTGTTACCAACAACAGTGATTGTATATATTCAGTGCGCAGACCTGTTAGGGTTAGATGGACTATTTGAGCCACTCCCCTCAAGCAGGAGGCTACTGTCCATCCAGAACCTTCCGCCACAAGAACAATTTCTTTCCCTCTGCCGTTGGACTCATGAACACTTAACACCTGCCACTTTAACTGTTATTCAAACCAATACCCATTCATTTCACTGCTATATATTTAGCACTATTCTGACCATCTGTAAATTGTGTATATATTCAGACCATGTCTTATTTTATTTTAAAATTCACAATTATTATTCATAGTTGTATGTTGCACCTTAATGCAATTTTTTCATTAAACTAAAGGCGGTATGGACGATTTTTCGGCGATTTGGGAACGCAGGCGGACCGATACAACACACACGTGCGTTTGTTTATTAGCGCAACGGAGCGCATCGCATCTCTCTTCTCCCGTAGTTTTCTGTCCACTTCTGCGTCAGCTCGAACTGTCTTTCTCCGTCTTCATTTTGCCCCGTACACTGAGGGAACTATATTATGATAGATCCATGCGCTTAGGCACGCGGAAACGTGGGGACGAGCCTGACGCGGCTGCAGGTGAGCGGTAGGTGTGTTTTATGATTGATACGTGGCAGGACAAATGATTTATCCACGCCATGAGGAAATATGATAAAAAATTTGCTGAAAAAAATCGTCCATTCCACCTTTAAGTTTGTGAACAAACCCTTTTTGATTCTGATCTGTCTCCATCTATTGGACGAGATGCACATTACAGTAGTTCTATCAAACTGCTTCTTTTCTCGTCTTTTTGTTTCTTTCTCATTTTAAACTACATGTTTGGGTTGTTGAATATATATACATGCATTTTTTTCTTCAACCATAAACATAAAACTTAAGATTATGTGCGTCAATAAAGTTTACAACGTGCGACACAGGCCGCATGCGCAGTAGACTGACAGTTAGAGAAGAAATGTGACAGTAATTTATAAAGGTAATATAAAGTCAAATTAGGCATACACATAACATCGATTTAGGATAGAGAAGTTTGACATTGTTAGTCGTAATTTGTTGTGTTTTATGGCCATAGAATGCGCCTAATTCATCTTTAAAATTTACAACTGGTGTAACCTCAATTTTTACTGATTAACTAACCACCAAATATGTCTTGTGTGTTGTTATGTTAAATATCTGAATAGTTGAACACTAAAAACAAGGTGCATATTGTCTTTGTTTGACAGAAATTGAATACAGTAGCACATGTGGACCTCTAGAGGGCAGCAGAGTATGGCGAGCCTGGCTGGCACAATAAACCAACAGGTAAACAAGCTTAAGACGCATCACTGTGGATCTGTGACTGTAACCATGGAACTACTATGTCATTAAAACATTCATGAACCTTTCCAACTCCACCCAATCGTCACCTGTCAGACACGTGACCTGTTCCCACCACTAAGGTAAATATGCATAAACTGCTCAAATATCAAAACAATTCAAATCTTTTACTGTCAGCTGTGCTGACATTTATAAAACAACACATTTCATGATACAAATGTACAGCTGCGTTTTAAAAGGCAAATATGGCTTTACTGTGGAAAAATGTTGATGAATAAGATTAGCATTGGTGATTAGCATGTCTTACGTACCCAAACTCAACCGCCATCAACGGAAATATGGCTCGTGTGTCTGAAACGTTCCCAATGTGATTATAGTGCCGCACTTAGTTTAAAATCGTTTGTGTGATTATGAGGTTTTAGTGCTTTAGTACTTTGATCAAGTAAAAATCCGTATAAAGCTTTTCAAAAGTCCTGATATCTGCTAACTGCCCTGTGTAAACACAATTTGCGTTTATAAAAAGTAGCATGTTAAGACTTTTACTTACGATGTAAATATGTCGCTGGTGTCTGTGTTTTTGTCTCAAAGCTAAAGGTTAACCTACACTGACTTAAATATAAATAGACAAACTTGTTAAAAGCACATAGAAGCAAAGTCGAGTGTTTGTGTTCAGGTTGGTTAAGTTTGTGGTGTTATTTTAACATTATTGATTACAATTACTGTATGTTAGCATTAGCTTAGAGACAAAATCACTTGACACTCCCTTTGTGAAAAGGACCTATTTAACTGTTCTTGATATGTGACATATAAATATGTGCGGGAGTGTCTACAGAGCCGCGGCGCGCAGCCTAAACTGCATGGCTATTTCGTGCCGCGGCTCCTGAAACTGCTGTTAGGGTCATTTATAAACTTGTTCCCAGGGGAAGCATTTACATGGTACATAAAGGTCTTAACATGCTGCCTGTTATTATCTAGCTGTAACTCGCGTTCCATTTGTGTTCCTTAATTATGTATTTATTTTTTTAGGGAGACTCTTTCCTGTAAGGAACTAATGGAGCAGGAAGTGGAGCTCTGCATTTTTAAGGTAACTGGAAATAGGTCGGTTTTGTGAAAGGCGCGGTCAAATAACCCAGCAGTTTCAGGAGCCGCGGCACAGCCATATAGCCTATCCTAACCCTATCCTTAACCCTAACCCTGACCCTAACCTTAACCCTAACCCTGCGCGATCTAACCCCGGCGCGGTCAAATAGCCCCGCAGTTTCAGGAGCCGCGGCACAAAAAGCCCATGCAATTTCGGCCGCGCGCCGCTGCCCTGTAGACACTCCCTTTGTGAAAAGGACCTATTTAACTATTTAACTGTTCTTGATATGTGATATCATATCATATTGATATGTGCGGGAGTGTCTACAGAGCCGCGGCGCGCAGCCTAAACTGCATGGCTATTTCGTGCCGCGGCTCCTGAAACTGCTGTTAGGGTCAGGGTTAGGGTTAGGGTTAGCCATGAGGCTATTTTCCCGCGCTGCGGCTCTGTAGCCATGGCAAATGTGCAGACAGCACTGGTATGAACCGCACCCAGACGCCCCTTCTTCTGCTTTGTGGTTAGTGAATACCATGGCTCAGCCTCTGTCTACTTCAAAAAGAAGAAGAAGAAGAAGAAGAAGAAGAAGAAGAAGAAGAAGAAGAAGAAGAAGAAGGGGCGTCCGTGAAACTTCAATACAAGCTCTGACTGACTTTATTCTGATGAGTTTTGTTGAGTTTTTGTTCCCCAACAAACAAGCAAAATAAACCTTTGCAAACCTAATAATTATTTTAAGTCAAGGTGACTTTAGATACTTGTATTTGGAATTATGGAGAGTCAAAATTACAGATGATTGACATTCACATTTTCACATTTTTATTATGTAATCATAGACATGAATAAATAATATTTGTGAATATCCTTAATATTTGTGAATTGGAAAAGGGTGGTGTGGCTAAAGATATTTTTCTAGATTACATACTAATAATACTAATAATTAGATATTTGAATGGTGCAGGGCCTTTGGCGAGGCAAATAATATAACATGTCTGCTCCAACGGCCCAGTATGTTTGTAATTTGCAGTCAACCCAAAAATGTCACGATCACAAAAATCTCATGATGTTATTAAGTAAAGAAAAAATAATAGAAAGATTTGGAAAGCATTTTATATTTTTGTACCATTTTTTTGTGCATGTCTGCAACTGAAGCTTGATTGAGCTGGAAAAACTCAAGTCAAAGCCAGAATAAATGCTGCCAGTAAAAAGGAAACCTAATTTGTGCCACTGAGACAAATTTCTTTTACTGTACACTGTTACTCATTCTTCTTGGAAATCAAGAGGCTTATTGTGTGTCATCTAAATAACATTTCAATATTCAAGTTCAAACCTCAGAGCCCTTAATGTGGTATGTGTTTAATAAATAACAATATAAACCACTTTTGTTTAACAAACATTTGTTCTCTCACATCTGGGACAAATATCATTTCAGATTATGTACTTTGTCAATTGTTCTGAAGTGTTACTACTACACAATATCCTTTAACTCTTATGCCGGTAATCAGTTTGAACTTTTCACACTTTTGACCCAGACGTGACCATAATGGACGCAGTCCTCCTGTAGACATACAGCATTTCAATAACTTACTTTGTGCAGGACGTGGACTGTCTTTGGCAGTTATGAATGTGCAGAAAAAACGTTCTTCACATGTGTAACTGTTGTATGTATTTTTGTTTCTTACAAAGGGCAGTTATGGTTATTGCCGCCACGACTTGCGGCTCAGCACACACACACACGCAACGTTGATGCGGATGTGTCTCCAGGCCACCAGGTTGTCGTAAGAGGTCAGCGCCCGGACAAAAGTGTGGGAGTTTGTGCAGTAGGAGTTCCAGTGTCTCGAGTCAATTCCCAAACAGCCTGCGGCTCTGGATCGCGAGGTGTGACACGTCGTCTCAAAGAAATATTGCCTCTTGTTCACGTTGTTGATCTTTACATTTGGTAACACTGTCACCTCATTTCCTGAAATGTCTGTTGCTTTGGTCTTGTTCCCTACCCAGTTGCTGACACTGTCACACACAGAGTACATGCCCCTGTGCTGCCCTGCCTGTCGACTCCTCCTGCCACCCCGGGACCCTGCGGGCTCTGCATTGGGGGGCTGGGCGCTGAAGAGCACCCTGGGAGAGAGATGGCGCCTCTTTCTGAACAGTTTGGGGTCCACTGTCGGGATGGAGCCGCCCGCGTCCTGCTGCTTTGTGATCGTGGTGGAGGCCACAGCCTGGGCACTGACGAGGAGGAGCAGGGCCAGCATAGACGACCTCATGGGCTCACCGCTGAGCGCTGTAGCACAGAGGTACAATGTATTATTAATATTGATTGATCGAATATGGGATAAAGGGTCAAGGTAGTTTATTAAATGAACCAGTGCAGCAATATTATATTCAGAATTGTAAACTGTAATACTGATACCACCAAAAGAGTCTGTCTATTGCAAAAATACACCATAATTATTTGTCTGTATTATTTGAAACTACAAAAAGTGTCTCTGATAGAAATATCAACTGATATACTGATATATACAACTGAACTAATAAAATAATGATACATTATTTGTTTAATTATGCTGTAACTTTTATGATCTGACACAGATCGCAGTTCCATTTTCCAACGTGAAGTCAAAGTGTATTTGGAGTCAGGGGCGTGTTTACACCTGTGCGTGTGCTATTACCATTAGCAGGCTACATCAGGTCGGTTGATTATACAGTTTGTTTGCCTCAGGACACATTTTGAATGGTGGTGTAGAACATTTGTAGGCACAACAAGTTAACACAGAAATCCTAGCCTTTACGCACATCGCATCATTTGAGTTATTACCTCATTAAACACTTGTGAGGTCCTCCCTCTTCTTTCTGTCACTGTGTGTGGTGAACAAGGGGCAGGAAATACACCAATGACTCTTGTTGACAATAAAATATCTGAGTGTAATATGTTTTCTTATCTTTTGTGTGAATGTGAGTGTTTGGTATTACTAAGAAAATACAGAAACAATGTTTTTGTGTCTCTTTATGAAGAGATTACAGTACATTTGCACTGTCTATCACCAGCTTGATTCAAACCGCATAAGTATATAATAAAATAGATTGTGTTGACTTCTGGTGCAGTTTTGTACCTCCTCGGTTTCTCCTCGTAAACTGCAGGATCCTGGTGGCTCTTAGAGAATGGGATGTAAACTCAGCTCATTCTGGGCTCCAGTCATGTGACTCCTTTGTAGCACCAATACCTCAACGACCTCTGCATCCAATCGCCTGAGAAAGATGAGCAGAGACGTCTCATAAACTTACTGTAAACGCATTCTTTGTGAGGCGGATACGGGAAGAGAGTGTTAACTTTACAGCCTAGCTCAAACACATAGTGAACATACCAAAATACAGCGGCAGACCTGCATAATGTAGATTACCTGAAGTGGACACGGACTGTAAGGCTAATATTAACGTTTGGCACTTTATTTAGAGAAAACCTCTTGACAAGATTGTTAGGAAACAAACACTTCTGTGTGGAGTGTACATCTCTTATAAATATTCATACAAATACACACATCATTTAAACAGTTTGTAATTTGCAATTTTTATGTAGAGACAAATACATGTATTAAAAGTCAGATTTCCTTCTCTGTGTTTTTAGATACTTTGAAATGTGTGTGGTGGAAACTATGATCAATAATCCAATCCAACAACGTTTTTGCATCTCAAGTTGCTTTGAGTGCGTATTGTTTTCATTTCCGTTTGTTGATTACTCATCGTTTTCCCTTTTTTAATAGAGCAAATAGCGTGCACATGGGAAATGATGTCAATGATGAGTGTAGATGGATAAATGGAGAGATGGCGCCCTGCTCTGACATGTGTATTCCACTGATCCACAAGAGGATTTGCACAATTATAATTCCATTATAAGGATCAACTTGTGTCTTTTTAAGTTGAGAAGTCTACAAGCAAATCTATGTTGTAAAAGCACGTTTAGAGCCGAGTTCAGACTTTGAAGGAATAGTTTTGACAATGTTTTTGGCACTGATTAAAAGCCTGTATTGTTTATGTTCATGAGATTCATAGCCAAAGCCACGTTTCTTTGTTTTAAATAAGACAAATCCCTATATTATGCATTAACTTTGACTTGACTTTAATTACTTTACTGATTACTTTAAGATGAAAATTCTGTTTGTGATTAATGAGATCGTTATAATCCTCCAACAGGAAAATGTAAACTCAAGTTCATTTCCTCTAGTTTTCCCCATCGATACGCTCCTCAGAGAAATGCTTATCACTCACAGTTCTGATCTTTCATCGAGCGGCAGAAATTCCACTCCATTGTTGTCATTAAACGTATAGAAATGTTTATGTGCTGATTTTAATCATCAGAAATGTAGCATCTTTTTGACCTAAACATTAGTTAACGATACCTGATATGTTTTGGTAGATTTTTACTTCTTCTATCAGTGTAATTATACCTGCAATGCACTGTCCATTCCTCCGGGGCGTCAATGTTCATCATAGGTTTTTTTAATCAAGCCAAACACGCTCTCAGCCCTTGGGTTAACAAGTCGGGCCTGTTTTGGCAGTGGGATGAGATTTAAGACAGATATTTGAAAATCGTCCGGTCCAAGATGATTGCGTGAAGCCAAATAGCAACTAATGTGAGCGGCTGTGGATCAGAAAATAATCTACAAACTGGCCTCTCGTTCACAGCTGTAATGATGTAAGATGCTATCAGTGACCAGCCTCTGTGATTGCAACATATGGGCGGCAGTGTTGTCTAGCCGAGTATTTCCCACCAGACAAAACCTCGCTCACCATTCCCGTTGATCGGTAATGTCATGGAGACCAGAGACTCTTTCCATTGCACATCCTTTCTCTGTCAAATCTTTCTCTGTCAAAACTATCAAATGTCTTCAGATTTAATCAAAAGCAGGTATGGAAGGTATGCGGGAAAATTCCTTCCATTTTTTAAAACCGTTCATGATTCAGAGTGGGCTGTGTGAGAGAGAGTAATAAATGGAAGATTTAACAAGGACAGTTTCATGACTTACTGGTGGCTTTGTTTGGTCTCACTGCACTGAGACGTCGCAGCTGACCTATGTCTCCATACACAAAGTTGTAACTATGCACAACACACTTAAATCAGGAGCATGCCACACTTCAAATTGCTCAAATAAACATTTTGAACAATGTCTGTTTTTCCAATATTCATTACTTCTTAGTTTTATTGAACTGTTGGCTTGAAATGCATTTCACGGAGAGGCCTCTGTGAATCAGCAAGAACTCAATAGTAAAAAAAGATGAACCTTTTTGAAAACTCAGATTTCATCTTCTGTTTATTTAAAAAAAAAAAAAAAAAAAAAAAATATATATATATATATATATATATTTTTTTTACATTCAATTCAATCATCAGAAGACATTATAAAAACATAATTTAACTGTCCTTTCTTGGAAGTTGAACTTCCACTCGAGTAAACGGATTTGCCAGATCGCTAAAGAAAATGTTATCTTGTTTAAGTTCCAATCTGTGTTGTGAAAGTGACTTTAGGAACATATTCAGACTAAAAGAATACAAGCCTTGCTTTGTCTCCACAGGGACTTTCACACATTCACACATACAACAATATAATAACAAATATATATATGATACAAGTTTAACAAGATAAACATTAAAATATCTTATTGCTTGGGTGTGCAATGAACACAAACTTGGGCTTATTTTTCTCATATAGCGGAGCACAGAAGCAGCTCCAGAGGACACACTCACAGAGCTGCTGTTAGTGTCCACTGTTTCAAACAACAAACAACTATAATAAATCCCTCTTCCATCATTCAGTTCTCTCTGACCAATCTGATCTATCACTTTGTGCTCACTGCTTTCTTTTTGACACATGTTTTTTTTTAAATTCAACATAGAAACCAGTGCACAAAAATAGTTGACATGGCTTAACCGTAGAACAGTTCATTCCCATTTCTATTTGTTTGAATAAACTCAAGCGTAACGTTTCCAGTTTGTTCTTGAGTCTGATCCAAAGAGAAGTTTAATTTTCTTTCCAGGCTTTTATTTTCACGCTGAATTGATATTCTGAGGTGACGAGAATTTGCTTAGGTTCTTGGTAGAGTGGAAATCATTGACTATAATCCAGAACGCCTCTTTGAGAGCAACATTCTGCCATGAAAAGGTTACATACAACAGTGCTCATGGCATAGTGTCACATAACAAAACTATGTTTAAAGCCTGGCTCTGCTTTGCTGCTTTTGTTTATACTGGAATTAATCACAAGACTTTCTATACAATCAGGATGTCAACCTGAAACATATAGGTTGAAACTGTGAAACATAAATTAACTTCAATTAAATTAACTAAGGCTTAAGTCTTTATACTTTATACTTTTAACTTGGGCATCCACATCAAAGCATGTCAAATATATGTCAAAGAGATCAAAATGTTTTTCTTGTTGTGCTGCCATGTTGCTTTCATATTTTTTACATTAGGACATAAACTGGAGAGAATGTTTTCACAAGTGAATTGTTTAGAAGAAGTCCTCTTTACAGTTAAATGTTTGGGGTAATAACAACATGCTATAACAGAAAAAGAAGAAGAACAAAACAAAAGTTGCTCCTGTTCTTTCTTGTGTTTAAGTGGGTACCAGCTTCTCAGCTTATTGCCTGCGGCTGCTAGAGAAGACGGGACATGTCTGAATGAAGGATAGATGCTGATGCAATTATGCACTCTACGAGAAAAGTTAATGGGGTTTGATACCAGTGAAGGCAGGAATAACAGAGGTTTCTTTAATTGAAGGCAATTATAACCTTTTTGGGACTGTACATTTGTAAGGGAACACACATCTTTTGCCATCATCTTAACACAAAACAGCAGGTCGGTTGTATTAGTAATCTTGCTGTAAACCTCAACCTGGGTGATAGTTTCATTAACTCTCAATTTGAGTTGGGATAAGACACTTGGGAAATGTTTATTTATGTTTACATATATTATCATTATTATTATTTTACATATATTATTCCATGACATTTATTATAGTGGAACTGGAATGTTCATGAGTTCATGGAAAGACTGACTGTAATTTGAAATTGTTTTACAGAACAATTTGGGGTTTCACTTACCGGTATATGTAACTATTTCATACTTTTTGCCACTTATAATTACACACTACAGTAGGAGAAATGAGGACACGCTATGGGAAAACACCTCGTTTAGCTGTATCACCTTGATTAGCAGTTAGTTTGGGGGCCCTAAAGTATAGTAATTAGCCAGACTAATTATGGCAAAACACACAGAAATATACAATTACACTCCAGCTGAAGAACTATGTTTGTCTATGCAAGATTGTGTTATAGTTCTTCATTGTAAAGAACAATGTTTTTTTTTTTTTAAAGATCCAAGTAACCTTTGCCTTTTGCGTTTCATTGTCACGTTCTTTGAAAGGTTAAGGTTAACTGTCGAGAAACCACATGTTTGGCAGTGTTACAGTGTGCCTTACACCTCATTTTAGACAGACATAGCCGCAAGTTTTTCCTTTGAAGGCAGCACCAAGGATTAACCCCAAACACGCCTCCAGCATCAACCTGACAAACTTATGTCAATAATAAGATCTGACTCTAAAACTGACTGTCTCATTGAGGTGCCCACTAGCCTGCTTTGGAACACACACACTCTTACTACTCACTCTAGTATCTCCCCACCACCCAGCCCCCTCTCATTTCATCACTCATTCATTGTAAAATGACCACCGGCCCCTTTGTTCATGTATATAATAGGCTGAAAGCTTTTGTTTTTCAATAAAGACATACATTGCCAGCCTAGCTTTAAAGAGGAATGTATCAATAAATGAAATGGAAAGGTTAGGGACCAAACCATAGCTGGAAAAGTTTGATACGTTGTACGCTCTCTCGAGCATGGCCAATAACCTACTCTTATGCAAAGAATGCAATAAATTGCTTTAAGTACACATATACTCTGTACATGATTTGAGATGTTGCCTCTAGCTAGTTCCTTGTTACAAACCCAACCTCAAAATACAAAAATAGTGTAGGAATGCTTTGAGAGAATTTCCTTGCCCCAAGACATAGGTGCCGTTCTGATATGTGCTATTGTAACCTGATGAGCCCAAGGCTAAGCTTCAGCAGTTTCTGATGGGAAAGAGAGTAATTAGTTCTCTGTAGGAAATAGTCTCATTCTAACACTAACAACATCATCATTTCCCATGCATCTAGTCTCTACAATAAGTTATAGTGATACAAATACACTATTAATCTTAACTGGAAGAAGCTGGAATTGTGACAAATCCTCACTCCTCTGGAACTGTATGTTCATAGATGAAATTGATAAGTTTGTAAAGTTTAGTTACTCGTTCTTACTTTATTAAAGAGCCCTTCTCCTGAAAACTGGTTTCCAATGGTTCCACAAAATCATTCCAGTTTGAGTCCAATTCCACAAAATTCCGAGTCAAACATATTTGTCCGTGGCATATCCAAATTGCGGTGTCTGCCGACTACACTTGAAAATAGTTCTCAAAGAAAGTGCGAAACATCCTAGAGGCTGCAGACTGTTCGACAGTGAGGTGCAGAGTGGGGCAGGTCCTAGTGTCCGCCTCTTCTCCCTGGAAAGCAAGGAATGGTTCATCATTTCCTCAACTTTCTCTATGATTGGTAAAGCTTGGATTTGTCCCAAGTTTGTTTGTAGACATTCCACACAATATCTTACAGTATTAGTCTTGTTGTTCTGACCACGCCTGGGATCTGTCTCTGTGTGTAATTAATGACTTCTAGTGTTTTGCATTACAAGTCCAACAATTTGACTGATACAGGCTCCAGCACAGGTGGCCTTTTCACCCTGATACAAGTATACTTTCATGCAAACTGATGGAAAACAAATTGCTTTTCCATTCTTTTGACATCTATGTAAGATAGTGCTGGTGTTTGTGTTTTCCAAGATGTGAAACTATTTTTAAACTGACGTAATTGTCCAGGTCAATACTTTCATTCAGATGGAGTAACAATTATTTTAGCTCAGGGTCACCACATGTTGAACATATTTGTGTGTATGTGCACGTGTGTTCAAATACAGTAGTTGTAAATATGTTGTTTTTGAAGCACTACTATATTCCCAGCTGTTCGCATCTGGACCACAACGGGAACATACTTGACCCCAGCAACGTACTGTATTACAGAAGGATTCTATTAGGACATGACAACAGCCTAGCTCTGTGGGCTTTCAAGGCTTTTACAGGATAATTGAGAAATAACATCATGGTAAGAGCGTTGAAAGACTAGAGTATTTATCTATTTTTGTAAAAATAACCTTCTTTATTCCAGTAACAGTGTTTATGCTATTACTTTGTCTTGTAGTCAGTGTAATCTGAGCATTCCGATGTGTTCTATAATGGGACACAGGCCAGTATCGCTTGCTTTTTGGGTGGATAAACTACGCTTGTGCAGACACTACTCAGATGTGGAAAATTACAGGAAAGCATTATGTTTACAGTAGCTCAGGGAAGACTAAGGGAAAATTCATCTAAATATATTTGTATGCAGAATCAACTGAATAGTCAGAAATAATCGCAAGTAGATTCAATAATTATCAGTAAATGCATATTAAAATGTCATTGAATAACTGCAGGTTTAGTGTTGCTTTGCATTGGTGATCCACATCTGGCCTTCATCAGCCACATCAGCGTGGACCAAGAGCTTGAAAAGACAGCTGACTTTGTGGAACTGAGCAGGAAGTACGTTCTTAATCTTCGTTCTATGAAAACTTCAGATCTGATTATCACGAAGACACAGCAGAGCAAGATGTAGTGCTCCCTTGTCAACATGTGTTATACAAAATTTTGCATATGGGAATTCAGCTCACATGAATAAAATCAGGTCTTCTGGGATTAATTTGTCACACAAGTCAGCTGTCATCTCCTTTATAAAACCCAGGAAGTAGTTAATGTACGATGCAATGTCCAATTCAGCCAGAAACTGTTATGGAGACCACACGTGTGAACCTAACTTTGTTTTGTCATTGTGAAAATATGTTAAGGGACTTGTTTAGGGTTTTGTGAAGAACTGTAAGAGCCAGATATCCTTGTGCAAAGTTAAACATATCTGAAGTGTTGGTTTCAGAATATCATGTGGATGAAAATTCAAAGCAAAGGTTGTTTCTGCATTGTTTCTGACATCTGAGTTAAATTTACTGTTGGAGAGACATTTTTTAGTACTGCCACCAAGAGTCTTTTTGTGCCATCTGTAATCTAATAATAGTTTGTCAATTTATTCTAAACAAATTAATCACCTGACCTGAGCAGTGATCTAAGGATCACCAGCCAATGTCAGGTCAAGCATGTGACCTTTGACCTGCTCTGTGCCCAGCCCAGATTACTGCAGGGCCACCAGACAGATAGGCTTTCGGGGAAAAGCAGTCCAGGCCCGGAGGACAATGGCCTTGCTGTCTTTCACAAATTTTCGTATTGGATAAAATGTAATGTAAACACAACTAAATATGTCATGACTCTTTTACATTTTTTTGTGATTTAGTAGAACACTTACCACATCCAAACTTGTAATCTTCTGTGTGAATCTTGCAGTGATTGTCTGCACATCTGTGTTTACTCGTAGGGTGATGATCGGCAGATCCTTGCTTGCTTACAGAGGCTTCACTCTTGTGTGCTTAGTGAGAGCATGTGATTCTTTGTTAAAAAAAACAACAACAAAAACAACGTCAAGCTGAACTGGTCTTCCAATAATATAATAATCATTCTCAATCATCTAGAACTTTCTGTCACTATTCTATACTACTATTTATTTGTAGTCTGTTGCTGTATTAACTTGGGACATAACATGAACTATATCCCCAAATCATTCATTCAAATTATAAATCAGAAGACATGTAAAATCTTTTGTCCTGTATCAGTGAACTTGATGTCAGGAGACGTACGTCAAAGCCCCATATTTCACAATAAGGTATTGTTGAGCATTCTCTGTCTATTGGTGCCATGGTTTGGCTCTGTTCCCATGACTGATGCCCTGCGGCATAATTGCTTGGCAGTTTAAGCCTCCCAGAATGTAAAGTGAACAGCGAATAATGTGGTTTGACAGTGCAGCATGATGTCACCAACAGCAAGAATTTATTGTATGCCCTTGTGTGGAAATACTTTCCTTCATGATGGTTATTATCCACTCAAGATTTAAAAATGTGATGGTTACTACTGGTATTTCCTCCCTTATTTTAGTGACTGCTGAGATTAGTGTTCATTGGAGGTTACACCAATTGGCACATTACCTTTGATGTCATTAGTTATTATTTTTTGTGTGCAAATAGTAGTACTTAAAATGAAGGCTCCTTTTTGTTCATTACCTGTCCAGGACTCATCACTTCAGAGTTGTGCCGCTGTAATCAAATCTGGCTCAGGCAGGACAGCTGGTCCAGAGGCTAAATAGGTTTGGCCCCTGAGGCAGGCCAATGTCTATTATGCTGTTACCCTGAAAGACTGGGACCCCGCACACATACATGCACACTGAGGATCAGGTGACCGCCAAACTTTGATCAAACTGCAACAAACTGCCGGACTTGGACTGGAGATGTCATCTCTGTACGGCACGGGGGCGCAGCGGTTTGTGCACGGCAAGAGGGTGGGGCCTTTCTGTGTGGAGTTTGCATGTTCTATCTGTGTTTGAGTAGGTTTCTTTTGGGTGCTCCACAATTCATTGTAAAATGCTATCACAAAAAGTGTAAGCAAAATTTTAAAAACCCTGCATTGAAGCTAGTTAAATAAATAAATAATAAATCAATAAAATGTTTGTTTTTTTCATTTTCAAGTTGCAACCAACACTCATTATTCAACATACTGCCCTGTCAAATACAGACAACTGTGTTTCCACTCTACAGTATATTGCAATGTTATGAACAGAGAGGGAAATTCAGTTCCTGAAATCACTTAAACTGTGTAATACTTGTTGTAATTGAACAATCTGGTTGCCAGATGCGTTTTGGATAATAACATAATTCACAACCCAGCTGCTGAACACAGATTTATAGTATATTTAAAAGTGGATGTGTTGTGGATTTATGAACCATGTTATTTCCAATGAAAAATAAAATTTTAAGTAAATCTGATCAAATTTGTGTTTACTTTCTACAGATACGCTAAAAACATTCAAGCACGGCCTTAAATAGTTTGCAGAATTGTCCAGTTGCCTTGTTGTCCCTAAAATGTCCCATATCCTTGGCATATGGGACCTAGGCCCCCTAAGTTTCAGTGTAGACATCTCTAATTCATTTTGAGGACGCTAGGTAAGATGACTTAATGGAATAAAGCTCTAGTAAGTTTTTGCTGTCATTTCCATTTAATCAAAATGCTCTTATTTCTTCCCATTTTGCTCCTGCAAATGTTTTCAAAATTAGAACAAGATTGATCCGAGCACCTCAGTTCAGCAAGATGTTTATGAAAAGATCAGAAACGTTTAAATACATGTGCTGCCCTCCTGTGGCTGACTGAAGAAGTTGAAAATATATTTTTTTACAATTCACACAGGATTTCATGAAATATGTTTGTAATCTGTGGCTCTGTGTATTTTTAGGTCGACCAATAGTTAAGACAGTTTACACAAGTTTAGATAATTATTACGTTGTTCCCCTAATCCGATACAACACAAGATTTTCAATGCATAGTGTTTCTCCTGCTGTTGTTAACATCCTGTTTTGAAGCCAGTATCCTCAGAGGAGCAGCGACAGGGCAGGTACGCCTGTCCAAGTGCTCATTAGAAGAAAGAGCAAATGAATCCTCTCAGGGATCTTCAAACTATACCGAGCCAACAACAACACGTGCACACGCCTGCTGCTGGAAAACATGTGATTGGTTAATGAAGCACTCTTTGTGAATGCATTTGCCTGGCGAAATGTCAATGGCGGCTGCATTGCATACAAAATAAAGCCTGAAGCCACCAGTGACATTGTGTGTAACAAGAGTGATTACTTTGCATTGAGACGGGAACGTGTTAAAGGACGTTCACAGCTGATGCACAGTGGCTGAATGACTTAAGAGCTTCACAGAGCAGTACGTCTTTGTGTATGTTCTGCCATAACTTAAGTAGTGTTGCATAGTAATGATGACTATATTTAGACTGCAACATGTATTACACGCTGCACAAAGCCATAAAGTAGTACAGTGTAGCGTAGGATGTAGGCAAGGGGTGGGAGGCAGGGCTGAAAACAAAAAGAATATCATGAAAAAAGAGTTGGATGTAAACAGACTTTGAAAAGACGAACCCACTGTTTCATTGAAATAAATTGAATTGAAACTGTCATTCCTTTCATGTATGGAACCAACACACAACTCTATTATAACTGTTGTATCTGGTGTATGTATCTGGTTTCGTCCCTTGGGTGTCTTCAGCGATGGGGAAAAAACACAATAGTTGGCTTGGCAGTGTGCCGTTGCATCAGGTGCAGTAAACAACTTGGCTATTGTAGTATTTCCTACACGGCCTACCATTGATTAAACGCAGGACAACAACCGAGTCCAATGTTTCTGTCCTCACAATGCAATGGCGCACTGCTGAAGAGTGTTGGCGTGACTAAGAGGGGTGAAATTGATTGAAGGCAGTGCATCAATCTCTCCACATAAATGCGAGTGTCAGTCGGCTCACTCTCACTCCTCATTCCCCCTCCTTATCCAAACCTCTTGTCTTGTCATAGATCACCTGAAGCACAGTATAGTTTGGCCTTTTCCTAATGGGTCAGAATATTTATATCTCTGTCCCATCTGTGCACAAATTGTTCTCCTTTTCATAAATCATTGGGCTAAGGCAATTGCACACGCACAAAGGGAAGTGAGAGATCCCCTTGGTGTGCGGCAGGCGCAGCCACTGTGTCCAATATCGACTGCTTTGTTTGTTTAGCGAGAACAAATGTGAGCGGTATCAAACGTGACGCTGTTGGAGTCGCAGCGGATGTTTTTGAATAAAGGTGTCAGATTCTTTTGTCGTCATATTGTGCATGGATTTATCGCATCAACTCCAGCTCGTGGGTTTATCTTGCACACTTAGCTAATCATATTTGCACAAAAGCTTTGAGTTTACCACGTCTGTTGACTTAAGCTTCAGTGTATTTTAATTCATGGAAATAAAAAGGATTCCCTTTTCAAATTAGAGGCTAGCATCTGTATGATATCGTGGCAAAATTTTGGATGAATGGATGGATGAGTATATTGTTTATTAAAATAATTGATTAAGAATAAAAATGGAAAAAAGCTATGTTGTAAACTTTCACTGTTTTAATTCTTTTTTACAGACATTATACATTTGTCTTATATTACACCTCGGCTAATATGTTAGGACATGTTTTAACACATTTCTGTTGAATGTATTATTGTTTGAATATTGTAATCGGATATATTTTTTGTCAGAATCGCCCACACCTAATTTGAATTGAGATTTTTTTTTCATATGACTGAAAGTGAATTTTATTTGAGTAAGATAGAAATAGAACTTGTATTTCTGAGATAAACTAAAAGGTGTAAAAGCATGTGAATATGCTGCTATAGGTCCAATTACTAAATCTATTTAGCAAATGGTTGCATTAAATCACTAGGAGCTGTAGGATCACCAAAGCTATTACACACCAGTAAACAGAGACTTCAGAGGATATATGGCCACGCACTGGCAGCACACTGCAGTGCCAGGTGGGAGTTCCAGCGGTCAGTGATACAATATACACGCACTACATCACACAGACTTCACTTTTTCTGTGACACATTTAAACTAAAGCTCTACATTTGGCTAATGTGCTCAGGATGCTCGTGTCCCCTGTGACATAAGAACAGCTTTTACAGAGATGCATCTGTGATTTAGCACTGAGTCTTCATCTGGCCTCTTCAAAGCGTCTTCCTCTAATGAGCACTTTGATGTCCATCCTAACAAATCTCGCTGTCTGCTGTTGGGTCTAACAAAAGATTAAGAGCACTTCATTACCGTAATCAACAACAGGAAGGTTGCTTTATTATTCACCAAATGTATTTTGTTGATAATCAGTTTTAATCCCACCCCCAAAATGTATTAGCAACACGAATACTAATATGAATACTATTTACACTATTGGCAACAAATGCTCATTTTGCTGGTTTTCACTGCACCATTGTCATTTTTTCATAGTTTTTTGCATATGTATATATGACTGTGCCTGAATAGACACCATCATCATCATCATCATCATCTCCACTGACCTAGATCATTTCCTCAGTCAGGCTGCCACTGTGCTATCGGTAAATATCCCAATACAAACTGCTGCTGGGAGGCTAAATGCTCTTGTAACAGTCATATCAGGAGGCTGTCACTGCCCACGTCCTGCCTGGAGCTTCAAATACATTTTAAGCTTTACACCAGTTTAAAATGACTAAATATATCCCATTGACCTGTTTCTAGTATCCTTTAATAGGAGAATAAAAAAAATGCCTACAATTTGACAGATGAGCTGTTAGAATGGTTAGAATTAATTCACTATGCTGTAGTAAAAGTTTATACCACTACTGCTTAAATAGCTGTAATAAACCCTTAATTCATAATGAACAAACACAATGATTTTTCAGAAGGATTAGTGACTATTTAGTTAGTTTATTTAAATCTATCTTATACATTTCCATTTCCTCTAATTACAGGGTTTGGAGGTATTAAACTTTTTTTTGTTTGTCCATGCTTTATTAAGACTAATAAAAGTGTAGTTATCATAAAGTGTTACCTAAAAGTATGTAGCTTAAGGACATGACTATTAAAACATTTAACAACCTTTTTATAAATACAGCATAGATTTTTAGTCAGTTATCCAATGTGCCTGTTGAAAATATCCCCAAACAAAATGTTTTGTTGTATTTTTAATTTGCAACATTTCATTGACTTTTTATTTTGCATAGCATTTAGTAAAAAACATTTACACTGTAGCATGTTATACCCCTGCAGATATCAAGGAACATTTGTTATTTGTTACTCCAGTTAGTCGCTGTTTGTACTGTGCCAATTTGTAATGCTTTTGGCTTGTTCCTGACATGCTGGAACCCTCATCAGTTCTTAACTTAATGTGTTTCCTCCTTCAAAATGATTATACAAACATCAAAGCAACATTGAATTTGTAAGCTGTCTGTAGCCCGTGTCAGTGTTCTAGAGACTTATTGATCATCACCTGCGCATGTGGAGAGCCTGTTAATCACACGTGGCTTCCATAAAACTCTTCTCGACCCGTGGCAGAGAGGAGATCCCAGCAAAAGCACTTCAAACAGACACCTCTCAGCAGCACAAGATTTCTGTTTACATCAAACATGAGAATGGCGTCTGTGCCGCTTGGTTGTTTGTCCATGTAGAAAATAGTGTGGGTGAACCATCAGCATCCATGCATGCGAATATACATGTGCATTTTCTTCATATTTACAGTGGATGCACTCTCTAGACTTTTCTTCCCACTGAAGCAAAACAAGTAGGATATAATTAATCCTACTTTGCATAACTTGTTACCCGGGAGAGTGTGTGAAATCATATTAGCTACACGTGTGTGTGTTTGTGTGTCACCAAACATGTGGGGGTGCAGCTGCTTAGGGGGCTGGCCGTAGTGGGCAACAGACTGTGAAATGCAATCCCAAAGTGTTAATTTCACAACCTGGAAAAACTGTGCAGGAAAATTCCCATCTCAGCAGCAACGAGAAACTGGGATC
Source organism: Eucyclogobius newberryi (assembly GCF_026437365.1). Taxonomy (NCBI): domain Eukaryota; kingdom Metazoa; phylum Chordata; class Actinopteri; order Gobiiformes; family Gobiidae; genus Eucyclogobius; species Eucyclogobius newberryi. Next base: position 21,320,922 of record NW_027315823.1, read on the forward strand.
CCCCATTTTCCTGTTACCATGGATACCAACGTGATACCATCAAAGGAATGCCTCCATCTGTGCCCATGGATATTAATTTGAGCTTGTACTGTATCCCCAGAAGGAACGATGCAGGCAGGTCTTTTGTGTATCTGTTGAAGTTATACTATAATAATGTCACACCTGTTCCTTCTGGGGTCAACAATGTCATTATACCCAGCGCAGTGAAATGCAATATAACATTTTGGCGTCTGCTGTACTGTAATATTCTTTGGTTGTTAGTAGTTAATACTATAGATTAGACAGTTACAGAGGTATTCGATAGTTGTAATTAATAAACTCAATGAAATGTAGCTCATAATCATGGGATTTGTTCATAACATTTCTGTAACACTGTACAATATCTACATTTTATAACTGCAATTAAAGCTCCAGTGTGTAACTTTTTAGCTAAAAATAGACGACAATAAAAGCTTTTTTTTTTTGAGCTGGGAAAGAGGTTGTTGTTATGCTCCACAGAGAAAGAAAAGAGCAAGTATTTAAAAATATATATAGAGCAATGTTCAAAGAGAGAGAATATGAGAATATATCTATTGATTACATAAATTCTAGGTTTACAACAGCCAACTCACTCACTATCTGGCCTCAGGGTAGTTTCTTGACCCCTCTGCATAATATAGTCAAATCACTATTGCAGAGCATAGTGTCCTCCACATCAGAGGTCAATTACTTTTCTATGCTACTGTTGTACAATGAACGCAAATGTCACGCATGTAAACTCAAAGTACAGTCTACAGAAAAGACCAATTATGTATCCTGCACATCAAAATTCACCCAAAAAGGTCAGTGTGTCTGGAGTGACTGACTTGGGAATCCATAATTTCATGCAAACTGGCACTTTGTTGCATTCTGGTTTGTGACTGTGCATACGATGTCACAGCAAAGAAAGTATTCAAAGTAAGTCAAATCAGGATTCAGTTCACGAAGCACATTTCAAACACATATTGGAGCATTTGAGAGAAGGTTGAATAAAACCTTCTCCAGAACATTTCTGAGGGTGTTTTTAGCTGTCAAAACTAGGGTTGCACATTTAAATAATGGAATCTGTAACAATTAAACTTTCAATTTAAGTTTAAAATCTAGGATTCTGTTCAAAATACACACATACACACCCACACACACACACAGGTTTTTGTCAACTATTTATTTGTGATGGCCTTATTTCCTGTTGCCAAAAGTACATTCCAAAGGTATCCGTTTATTGTGTCCATGGCAGGAGTTTAGAGGCCAGAATACATAGTTCTAAAATTGAGTGGAATGGCAATGTCAAAAACAGTCTGCAGTGCATTGTTCATTTCACGTGATAGTGGTTTGCCTCCTTGCTGCCACAGTTTCTACAACAGTTAGCATTTGCTTGTGAATAATTGGCACTTTGACATGGTGTTATGAAAACGCGTGACACATTTTACCTGCAGAATTCCCTCCAGACATTTTGTTGTCCTCACACACTTTCCCGCTCTTCATCTGTCAAAAAAAGGTTACCGTCTTTTTCCCATTTAATATGTTTAGTAGATTAGCAATGCATTTTAGATATTATTGCCCTTGAAATGATAATCCTTGATTTAAAAAAAAAAATAGGTAAGAGTGTTATTATCCCTCCATTTTGTACCGCTTGTTCCCTTTCGGGATCGCGGGTGACTGGAGCTTATCCCAGTGACTTCGGGCCTTAGGCGGGGTACATCCTGGACAGTGGCCAACTCATCGCAGGCTCTTTCAACATATCAAAGCTTTTTATGTTGTTATCTTTTATAATCTAGTGAATCTGGTGTAATCCAGGCCTTGTATATCAGGTCAGTTCTATTTGGTACAAAACCTTGGCCATAAGATTTTAACATCTTTGTTTAGTTTTTATATTTTGATTACCTCCTTCCATGTTGTAAGTACAGAATTTTACCCAAGGATTCTTACGTTCCTCCAAATGACTCAACCCTTTGTCATCTGCCAGTAAAACATGTTCAGTAACCGCCGGATAACATTACTCTCAGTATTTTTTCCATTGAGCTTCTGGGTCACACCAGTACATCAACGCTCTGATTTCTGAAATACAGTAATTTTCCAGACAAGACAAACCCCAACCTCCTATTTCTTTTGATAATTGTAGAGTTTTGAATTGGATTCAAGGTTTCTTGCCCTGCCAAACAAATCTTGAGATTGATTTATTCCACTCATCAAACAGCGGACTGGGGATGGAAATTTGGAGAGTCTGGAATAGCAGGAGAAATCTTGGCAAAACATTAATTTTTATAGTTTGCGTTTGAGATTGTGTAAAAGCTATATATTGAGGTCTTATTAAATGTTTTTATCACGATTAATTGTGAATTGTTTGTCAGTATTGTATTCATGTGTATTTGTTGTCATTTCAAGGTTGTTTCTCATGTCCGTAACAACACCCTTTTGAAACATAAACCTTACCAGTTTAATTCCACATATGCCCGGTGTTGTTTATAGTGGTGCCCAGTTGAATTGACTTCTTGTTCCTATCCTTCCTGGTGGTGGCGGCTCCTATTGCGTTTCCCAAATGAGCCACAGCACCATCTCACACAGTGCTTTGGCAGCAAAGCACGCGCAGCACCTGTCAGGAGTTCCATTAGTCAGTCCATCTGCTCCGTACAAACTGTGGTTCACACTTCAAAGATGTCTCCTGTGCCAGCTCCTGCAGAGACATACAAGCCCCAGAGATCATGGCAACAATGCAATTGTTGTTATATTGTAGAAGGATAACATCAAATTCATATTCCTTTTTTGCCTTTTGATTCGACTATTTCTTTTTGATCACATTTACTTAGCATAGTATTTTGTCTCTCTCTCTCTTAGTTTAGGTGTGGATCTATATCACGTCACTCACTGTGCCTTATTTACAATCAAAGACACAATTTGTATTCCAGCCCCCCACTCTTCTCTCAAAAGAATGTCCCCAGTCAGGCATAAAGCAGTGGTCCGATGCTCCATGGGTCTTTCCCTATAACCCGACAGATCCATTACAGTGACAGCGTGTCGTGGAGGGACCACACAGTTCTACCCTCTGGGGGTCTCTAATCCAACGGACCGCATCCCTTTCCCAAGGTATGCCTCCTCCTTGGACACGACCTTCACATAACTGTGGGGATGCTGTTTGGAATAGCAATTTTGCATCACACATGCCATTTATGAGGGGTTGTAATTCTCTATACTGGCATGTTGTTGGGATCACGATTTCAAATGTCATTGCAGTGAAAGTTGAAGGAGACTGTCATTATAAACTCAATGTGATGCCGCCTGTCGGGTAAAGGCCACTACATGTTAATCAAAGAATTTAATTTGGCCAGTAAAGGTCTGATATTGGGCTGGGTGTGACAAAACATAATTATAAACTATAACTTCTATATGTCACTTCTAATTTCAATTTGATGTCTAATTTAATCTAGGGTTGATTATATGGCTGAAACATTAAGCCTCCAAAGTTGATGAGACTGAGATGTATTCCCTCGTTGACGCTGTGTGTCACACTTGGTTTGCGTGAGGAAGTGGCAGCTGCTCACATTTCCATAGTGGTAAAACAACTTAATGACGTATACAGCATGTGTGAGCAAGCAAAGACATCACCAGTTGTATCTCACACACTATGGTTTGCCAGAGGAGTCATGGAAGGTTCCCATGACCTTACGCTTACTGGAATTTGGAATTATTTTTAGCGTTTGAATCATGTTCTACTCTGCAATTTAGGCACATATTATGTTTTGAGACAAAGATCTAGGAAACTTTGCAAATTTAAATAAGATGAACTGAGTTGTCAGTTTCATAGCCGTTAAATTTACCTGTACTACACACTAGTCCAGATAGTTACCACAGATTGGCTTTGCTGTAAAAACAGTTTGATGCACTTTTTGGTTTGCTTTAAGTGTATGCAATCCACCTTGATTCTCTTTCTTTCTTTCTTTTAGATTAGTGTGCATACATTTTGCTTTACAGAGCTTCATTTGGTTAAACTTTTGTTTGGTGTATATTGACTGTTGTAATGCTCATTTAACCCCTGTGCGGTGCTTGACTTCATGAGCAGGAAAGTCAACTTGTGACCTTGACCTTCACCTTGACTCGTGATGTTTGTGACAGCAGACAGTGTTGATGTGTAATGATTCGCAGCCAACATATGACTGATCAATAGGCCAGTGCTCTCTCTCCCTCTCTAACTGGATCGATCTGCTCCGTGCCCGAGCCAGACCCAGCAGACAGAAAAAACTTAGCTCCTCATTATTCAAACTGTGAGCTTTATCTTTCGTCAGACAAGCGCCAGCCCTCTTTGCCGCTGCTGTCTGCATTGCCATCAAATGACAAATGCACTCAAGGTCTTTTGGGAGGGATTATTATATTACAGTTTTGTCCGTGTCATTTGAAAAATCCCAGCCTCTACCAGGCTTGATAAGAAATGTCTTAACTTTCCCACACTGATAATCTTCCATTGTCTGTTGGGGTTTACATAAATGAAAAACATCCTATTTGCTGCCTTTACAAATGTGTTTGAATTGCATTGCTCTGTGGAATGCCTGAAGTCTGATCTATCCAGAGAAATCCTGTAACCGCTTCCATTATGTATTTTTAGGATATGTTCCTGATCTCTCGGCAACGATATCTGCTTCTCAAAACCCACAAGACGCACACGTATTCACAGCGCAACAATATAATCAGCAGAGTACTTTTCCCGGCGTATAGAAGAGCGCTTCAGCAGCCCCAGACATCAGTTACTCTTATTCCCGGCCTCCATAGCATCCAAGGCTCATCTCTGAGAGCAAATGAAAATGGTATTTTCTTATCAGCGGAGCAAGGATGCAGACCCGATGCACTCAGTCTATCAGTCTATGTTTACAAGCTGCTTCAATAGCCAGCAGGGTGAAGGTTAACAAAATTTATTCTCTGCTATTATTTTTTAACGGGGATGTGAATTGACTAAAGGAAAAGGCAAAGAGGGAGGGGATGTGAGTGATATGGCCAGGGGCTGTGATAACCAGTGTAAAATAAATCCGCTCTCCTGCCCATGGTCTAAGCTGGTTCCCTGTTTCCACGCCAGCGCTAAGTGGCCGTGCAGTCAATGCAAAAACACTGTGTCATTTTAATCCCCATCTGTAAAACGCTCAGTCCTTTGCACTCACTGTAAAATCTAGTCTCTTGGTGGAGCCTGGAAATTACATAAGTTAAGTCACCTTCTTTTTCACCAAACACTCTATTCGTTGCTATGGAAACCAGCTCCAGACAAAACTTCCTTTGTGTATAAGAGATTGAACCACTGGAGTATTGAGAGTGTCATGATGGTTTCGGTACAGTAGGGATTTAGAATTTAATTAATGTGCTGGCAATGATTAAATCCAAATCTGAGGCAACATACAGCGATTGTCTCTTTTTTGTGGCGTTGACTCCAATCCACTAAAATAAATCAATGATGTAATCTGTATTTAACTGCAGCCATAGGATTAAATACATGGTTCCACTTCTAGTATATTTTTAATACCTTGTGTTTTGTTCAGCTTTCATCTTTATATTTTAATTCCATTAGTCCTGTAGTTTTTCTATTTTTTATTGCCTTATCTGACCATTATTCATTGGTCATTTATACCTGAACAGCACTTTAGTCTCAGGAATTTCCCCATTGTAGGACAAATCTTATCTGTCACCCGAGGTTGTTTTAAATGTGCTTTATAAATACCGTATTTTCTGGACTATAAGTCGCACCAGCCAAAAAATGCATAATAGAGAAGAAAAAAACATATATAAGTTGCACTGAAGTATGAAATGTGGTTGAAGTGTGAAAATAACAAATAATATCACATATAAGTCGCACCCCGGCCAAAACTATGAAAAAGGGTGCGACTTATAGTCCGGAAAATACGGTACATTTGACATTGGCCTTTCGAAAACATGAAAAAAAATCATGATTTGATTTTGTTCATTGTAAACAGCAATATTAATCTAAAACAACCTACTGATATAAATGGGTCCATTGGCTTATTTTTTAAAACATTTCATTTATGATTATTTGATTTTTGGAAAATGTCTATGTAATATTTTTTTTTAATTATTGTACAAACTGCAATCTGAATTTCTCAAATAGAAAGTGAAAGTCTATGGGCAGAGACAGGAGGTGGAAACAACAATGTTCACACTGCAGAACAATTCAGGATTATTGAGGTTTAGCAAATAATGAGGGGGGAAAATAACATGATTCAATTCATATTTTTGTAATGCCCAAAATTGTAACAGTAGTTGCCTTGCAGGACTTTCCGAAACTGCATGCAAATGGAACTGTCCCGTAGCATCCCCTGTTCTTAGACCCTCCTTCTATGCAAGGATCAGATCACGCCACAGGAAGTACATCCTCGGCTGGGCCTTCTTGATGAGGGAGCTGATGGTGAGCTCCCACTTGAGGTCCTGGGTGACGGTGGTGCCGAGGAAGCGGAGAGTCCACAGTGATGATGGGGGAGTCTGTGATGGTGAGGGGGGCCGTAACTTTTCTGAAGTCCACGATCATCTCCACTGTCTTCTGGGCGTTGAGCTCCAGGTTTTTACCGATGCACCAGGACACCAGCCGGTCCACCTCCCTCCTGGAGACAGACTCTTCCCCGTCCGAGATGAGCCCGATGAGGGTGGTGTCGTCCGCAAACTTGATCAGTTCTACAGAGTCGTGGCTGGAGTTGCAGCTGTTTGTGTAGAGGGAGAAGAGCAGAGGAGAAAGTACACAGCCCTGTGGAGATCCTGTGCTGATAGTCCGAGTGTCTGAGACATTCTTCCCCAGTCGCACTCACTGCCTCCGATCCGTCAGGAAGTGCAAGCTAAAACTACAAAAAGTAAAAATAAAAACATGTCATTAAAACCTCATGGACGTAGATTTTGCATAATGTGAGAGAATCACAATGAGAAAAATACTTTTTCAGTTGTTTATGTCTCCCTGATTTATTTACAGTGTTAAAATATATTTTGCAGCAGGTCAACAATTAATTGTATTACATTGTAAATAGCTCTACACCTACATACAATTAATGTACTTCATACTGTGTATTTTGATGGGCCTATTGCATCATGTAAATTAAATAAATAAATAACGCAATTGATACTGCACATTGACGTTTAAAATTGTTGTGGTGTCTATGAGAGGCTACAGTCTTCAGAAAGCCCATAGAGACTCTTGTCAGACACATAAGCAGCATCTTGAAGTTTAATCAACAAAAAAGGCTTTTGTCGTGAAAATAACGTCCAGTGTCTGATGTGGGAAAACACTAGTGAATTTATTTGATCCCTCCTGCAACGCTTGTTTTCAGCACCATGGAGAGCAGCACCGCCCCCAAGAAACAACTTTCTACACTGGGAGGATTTGAGTGGTTTATTCTTCCACTAGTGTTTTTGCTGTTGACAAAATGAAGTGTGCGTCATAATGTCTATATTTTGTACAAACTTATTAGTTGACGCAAGGGCAGCAAGATGATTGGCTGTTTGTTTTTTTCAATAAGTGAGTCAGAATTGAGAAGTGAAGTGAATCTTGGATAAACAAATCCAAACCGGGAGGGTGTTAGAAATGTTCAAGACGAAAAATAAATGAAGGACTCCAAACCAGGAAGCCCCCGTCTCTTTATTATGTGAGACGTGTTGATCTGGAGCTCAGGGTGAGCCTTGAATCAAACAGGTGTTTATGTTGTTCTCCTGAAGCGTGTCGTGTGAGGGGTTCATTTCCTATTGGGTGGCTGCTACTGGACATATGTCAGACATATGTGCGTCGTGGGCGGGTGTCTGCGTGTTTGTTCAAAACAGAAGAGGGAGTGCGGCGCTTCAACGCGTGTCGGCGCAAATAGGTGGATGTGGAGATGTAAGCGCAGCCGCGCACGGCTCTCCAAGGCTGTTGGGCTTTGGCTGGGCCCCTCTGGACTCTAAAAACCACCTGTATGGACCAACACCCCCCCAGTGGAATCCACTCGCCCTCGTCCAGCAGACACAGGGGAAGCACCACGACACGCGTCTGGGGTGATGAAGCGGAGCGGAGCGTCATGACGGCGGACAACATGTTGGAAGACCTGCCCGTGGAGAGGTACGAGCGCGGGCGCCAAGGATGCTGCGAGAGAGTAGTTATCAACATCTCGGGGTTACGGTTTGAGACCCAACTCAAAACTTTCAACCAGTTCCCAGACACGCTCCTGGGGGACCCGAGGAAGCGGATGCGGTACTTTGACCCGTTGCGGAATGAATACTTTTTTGATAGAAACAGACCAAGCTTTGATGCCATACTGTACTACTATCAGTCCGGGGGGCGCATCCGCAGACCCGTCAACGTGCCCATTGACATATTCTCCGAGGAAATCAGGTTTTACCAACTTGGAGAGGAGGCCATGGAAAAATTCCGGGAGGACGAGGGCTTCATAAAAGAAGAAGAGCGAATTCTCCCAAAGAATGATTTCCAAAAACAGGTTTGGCTCCTCTTTGAATATCCTGAGAGTTCAGGGCCCGCCAGGGGCATAGCCATCGTGTCAGTGCTCGTCATCCTGATTTCCATTGTCATTTTCTGTATGGAGACCCTGCCTGAGTTCAGGGATGAGAAGGAGCGAGCCACAGTGGCCCCAGTCATAAATGGAACGTCCACGTCACGTCCCAATCCGTTTACAGACCCTTTCTTTGTGATTGAGACGCTCTGCATTATCTGGTTCTCTTTTGAACTACTTGTCAGGTTTTTTGCCTGCCCCAGTAAGACGACCTTTTCCAAAAACATCATGAATATCATAGACATCGTTGCCATTTTCCCATACTTTATCACACTTGGGACGGAACTGGCCGAGACTGAGACGAACGGAGGGCAACAGGCGATGTCCCTGGCCATTCTGAGAGTTATCAGACTGGTGAGAGTGTTCCGTATTTTTAAGCTCTCGCGACACTCTAAAGGCCTGCAGATCCTGGGCCAGACACTCAAAGCGAGCATGAGGGAACTGGGCTTGCTCATTTTCTTTCTTTTCATCGGAGTTATTTTGTTTTCCAGTGCGGTTTACTTTGCTGAGGCGGACGAACCAACATCTAGCTTTACGAGCATCCCGGACGCGTTCTGGTGGGCAGTGGTCACCATGACTACAGTGGGATACGGAGACATGCACCCTGTGACTATAGGGGGGAAAATTGTCGGTTCTTTGTGCGCAATCGCTGGCGTCCTGACCATTGCCTTACCCGTCCCCGTGATTGTGTCCAACTTCAACTACTTCTATCACCGGGAGACGGACGGAGAGGAGAACCCGCAGTACAAGCACACGAGCAGCTGCGAGCACCTCCCTCCAGACGAGCTCAGAGGGAGCTCCTTGTCCCTCAGCAAATCGGACTATATGGTGATCGAGGAGGGCGCGTTCAAGCAGCCCAACTACAGCACAGAGAACACACAGAACTGCGTTAACACCAAGAAGATATTCACAGACGTGTAAAATAATGTGTGGAGCATGAAGTCTACAGTAGCTATATAATCATATTTTTATATAACCGAGAATGATGTGTCCGTCCATATCCGTTTGTGGCACCTGCCTGAATATCATCTTAACAAGTCATTTACATCAATACAAACACATACAGTTATGTTTACAACAATAAAGTATTAATATTATAACCTGGTCTGGAGTTGTCTGCAGGCTAGGCTAGTATTAATATATTCTGAAAGTATTCATTAACAGAGGCTATATTTATTCTTGATGGTAAAAGATAAGTTGCAAATACAACACATCGGCAGTTTTGTGTCCAGCCTGTTCCTCTCTTCACCAAGAGATGGCGTCAGTGACACAGTTATTTCAATAGTAATTGAACACAATTCTTAGTGGCAATTGTACCTGTGGGACTTTTTTCTATGTGATTGCAGTCAATCAATCATCAGATCTAACAGAATTGGCCAGATCAATTATTGCATTTTTCCAGACTAAGCACATTTAAAACATTATTTTTTAGATGAATACTTTGTACTGTTTTGTTATTTTACTTAAAGCAATTACTCTGTTACATCCACTACAAGTATCTCTTAAAAGAAGACACAATGTTTTACACAATCGTGGATGAAAATAGAATATAATGTATGTAGAAATTATGCGCAATATGCGTACGATTTAAATCCAGCACTACATTTGCTAATGCGCTTCACTTTGACTGCAAATGGCTTACACTGTTAAACAATTTTCTCAAGATGCAAAACAATTCTAATGTTCCAGCTAGTGGTAGAAATTATATTTTTGTATTATTATTATTATTACTGAATCATTCAATACTTTTGAATAAGTGGCTTGTTAAGGAAATATTTCAGCAGTGTGTATTGCCACATGTTGCCTACATATTTTGATGTTACAGCAGAAGTTGGTGGTATTTCTGGTCGGGATATACGTGTAGCCTATAATATATTATATTGTGTCTAACTGCCAATCAAAAATGTCTTGTTTCGTGGGAAGGCAAGTTTCAATGTCGAGTGTCAGTGTCCTTAATAGACTGTGATACTCTAGCCAATTAACCTATGTGGGTTATATTTATCATAACCTGTTGTCTTGTTCTCAATATTCTTCAGGTATCCACAGTGCTCTACATAGAAATGCCTATCATGAGTGGAGCTTTTCGTAAATTGTATTTTTATTCAAATCTGCCTCATAGCTTATATGAAATAAAAGGAAAAAACAATGACTGGATCAATGTTGTTTGTTAAATTTGTGTTTGAGGTCATGTGCAAAACAAGGGCGAGCACGTGCCACGTCGTCGTCTTCTTCTTTGGTGTTTTATGGCGGTTGTTATCCAAGTTGTTGTTGTTGTTGTTGTTTTATTATGGCGGTTGGCATCCTATTGTTGCATTACCGCCAAGTGTTACATTACCGCCACCCACTGTAGTCGAACGTCTTAGACTTTAGACTTTATTCTTCAGACTTTAGCCCCCCCCTCATCCCCCACCCAACCACCTTATGATGCAGTCTCCATGACAACGATAGTTTCCCAGGTAACCCCCTCCAACGTTGCCATGGTGGTGCTGTGTTGTTTTTTCACAAAGACTTTCCAACTATGTTTCATTATCACCTCTTTGTCCTCTGAGGCCTGAAAAGAGCAACAATATGTAATTAGATATAAAGCCACCAGTGTCATCGTTGAAAGATTATCACAACATTTGTCTTAATATGACGTTCAAGGCCAATGGCCTCCTCAAATTTGGGAGAAAAATAAACTATAGTCCCAATATGTATCGCAGAGAAGCTAACTGCACGCCACTGTTGTCCCTTCTGAAACAGTCCCAGCTGCTCCTTTTATTGTGAAACATTCTCTGAGTTGTCATGCCAACTGGCCTAACGTCTGCTATCTTTCACCTCTTCACACTGCATTCGCACACTTTTCAGAAGCGCTAATTGTGTGACACATTATTTATAGGTCTTCTACCAAAACAAATGCAAAACATAAATTAAATACCAGTATGAGGTACATCTTCGTGCTTCTGATGTTGTTTTCTGGGATTATTTATGGCTAAACAGATCATGTCATTCTATTTCTTGCATTTTTGAAAGCTTATTTGCTGTAGTGGAAATTTTGTTTTAGGTCTACTGTATCTGTCTATTCCAAAACAGACTTACTACTGCCCTCTAGTGGGTTGACATTCATACTACTACTGTTCACTACTCCCATCTTAAGATAAGATAAGATAAGATAAACTTCAAACATTTGACAGTGAACAGATTCGTGAAAATAATTTAGATTGTTGTTCAACATGTTTCATCTGAGCCTGCCAGTGAGCTAAGTATTTGTCTTTGAAGTTTATCACAGCTAAAACGCTTAGTTTGTGCAATGTTAAAACTACTTATTACCTGTCAGAATATCTAATCTTCTAAATTACTGATAAAAACGTCCATGAATTAACTGAACTAATTATTTGAATGTATATTTTTTAATAGAAAAACAGAATGCAATGGGTCAGGACAAAATCTAGAAAACAAACCTCTTCATGACCTGAATAGTAGTGTTGTAAATGGTGAGAGAATGGTGTCTTCTTGATAGAACACCTGAAACCCAGGTGCTCTGCCTGAAAGCTGCTGACTGGCTTTGTTCCCGCGGTGTCCCAGAGTGAAAACCTCAATGTATTTATAACCAAGGAACACACAACATGGCTGCACGATACCCTGTGTCGTTTATCATAGACTGCAGAGCAACAAGGACACTGTGGTCTTATTCTGGTTTCCTAGTCTTAATAGAGGGAAGATGTTCGTGTGTGTGTGTTCAAATTCAAATATTGCATCAAAGGCTTTATATCTGTTGATTTGCAAAACCTATTTTCTGGGGCTGAGTAATATAGTAATATGGCAGAAAAATGAATTCAGAGTTCATCATAATTCATTGCCTTTAGGCTATTTGCTTCTTCTGAGAGTTCACACTTCACAGTCATTACACAAAACCGCTTGTCTCTTACTCAGAGCAAAACAGAGGCCAATTGAAGGAGTGGGCGGGGAAAAGTAAACAACATGTGTCTGTAATTGAGCATGGTGTTATTGTGTGTATCGGACAGAAATGCGGCGATAGCATTAATGAGTTAAATTGTGGGAATGTCACAAGCCATTTTATAATCCTTGTCCTTTCTGTGCACCTCTCAGAGTTTCTCATTCTTGACTGTTGCGCTGCTGTAAGATGGTCTCAGCTGGTTTTGCTTCACTCCTCTCTGCTCTGGGATCCTTCTCATTAACAGGGAACTACTGACACTGCACACGCTGGCTGCACACAATGACCACACAAGCTTCAAAGGACTAAATACTTTCACAAATGCTCACAGAAAACACAATAATACAGAAACACTGCTCCTGTGTTTGTCCTGCTCAAGGCATTTTGATTCATTCACAATATGGAGTAGATATTTATTTTAGCTGATCTTTTTTTTAATGCAACTTGATCCCAGCTCCTCCTGGTGCATCATTGTGTTCTTGGGCGAGCTCAAACGCCGCCACTGCCACTAATTATTAATATTGTAGTAGTGGTAGTAGTAGTTGTAGTAGTAGTAATTAATATAGCTACTCAAGGACACTTCACACGCCCAGAATATTGACCCATTTTGCATATTTACACTAGCGATATTTAGACGTTGCACGGGTTTGACCCAAAAACTATAATGCTGAACGTCCAAAAATAGAAACTATGAGACACAATGCCATTCTTTCTCTGGGTGCCTTTCATCCCTCTGTTCTTTGGAGAATGTATAATGGCACTCTGGGGACCATTCATAAAGTTCACTCTTCTGTATCACGACTCAGTGTGTCAAGAATGCTGCTGAAATGTATTTAACTGTCATTTATTTTAACACCGACCTTAAAGGTTATCTCTTTGCTGCCCTTGGTCTGGTAGTTTGTTTATTGTTGCCCAACAACAATGAAGATCATGGTTGGATTTTTGATCATGTTTCCTCTACCCAACAGTTTTTGGTATAGCCACTAAATAAAAAAATAAAGTTTGTTTAAGTTTATGGCTCAATTAGTATCCCCTGAACAATCCGTCTTGTGTCACACCCACAAAAAGTGCTTTGTCATTGTGTGACTTATCCATAGAGATCCCAGCTGCTCCACTAGAGACCTCACCGTAGCAACTGTCCCGAATTAGGCAGAAGGTGCAGTGACAGGACTGGCTGATTGAGAAATGTCTGTGCCACTGTGTGTCTTGAAGGACATGCTGCTGTTGTCGAAGCTCATGGTTGTGGTGATCCCAGACACACTGGGTTCATCTGTCAGGTATGCAGTGGTCATGGACCCTGTACTGACCGCACTGGGCTGTGCCATCACATGTAGCTTGATATGTAGTGTTCTTGGTATAAGATAGCAGAATGCTGACAGGTGACTTGAATATCCCTCACTGCTTTATATACTACATTGTACATTGTCCTTTCTTCCGAGATCAACAGTATTATGTGAAAACCCTCAAAAACTTCAAATGTCACAGAACTGTAAACATTGTTCCCTGTAGAATATTGCTATTTTGTTAGTGTATATGGCTCAAAATGTGTGTGTTTTTTGGGGGGGTGTTGCTCAGATGTTAATATCAGAGAGCGCGCGCACACACACACACACACACACACAAACACACACACACACACACACACAAACACACACACACACACACACAAACACACAAACACACACACACAAACACACACACACACACACACAAACACACACACACACACACACACACAAACACACACACACACACAAACACACAAACACACAAACACACAAACACACACACACACACACACACACATATGGTCAAACTGAGCTATCTTGTTGAGAGCTGGTTGTTGTGTTGGTGAATTTGCAGCGTGACAGGCTGTGGCAGTAGACTGCAGCACAAGTGTCCTTGTCCACTCCTGGTTTCTGGCTCAGTTCCAGGAAAAGCCCTCATCCTGCTGGGGCCAATCCAACAAACTCTCCTATCCATTTTCTCTCCTTATCTATTTTCTATTTACCCTTTTTTTAATTGTTGTTTGTTTGTTTGTTTGTTTATTGGTGATGAGGTCAAAGATAGACTGACAGGGCTAGCTGGTTTGATATTAAAGGTAAACAACACTTTTTGCATTATGTTTTTAATTAAAAGAAATACAAATGTTAAAAGCATTTGCTTTTATTCATTAGCTCCCAATCTAAAGGAATTTAACATTTTGTGCTGTTGCTTTTTCAAGCCAGCCCTCCAGAGGCGTGATGCTCAATTCCCACAGGATTTAAATATTGTAGTGAAAAGGCTTGGAATGCATCAAAGTGAAAGGTAGAGGGACACTATATGAAAATGTTTCTGTATTTTTTCATTGTGTTGCTGGAAAGGACCTGAGCTCATTTCTGGAGTTGAATCTGTTGTTGATTTGAAGTAAATGATGGACTATTTGTACAGAGTGTTTGGGACGTGCATCTGCTGCAATGCAGTGTGAGAGAAAAATGACATACTCCAGAGCACAATGGGGACAAGCATGAGCTACTTGTTTCCTTTTGCTGGAAAAGCAATGTAAAAGTAATGTTTTATGATGCTAACATTTGTTTTATTATTATTAGGCCCGAGCGCCACAAGCTGGCGAGAGGCCTATTAATCTTGTAAGGCCGTGCGAAGCACGGCTGCGAAAGTGCGCACGTAGTGCGCACGAAATCGAGCGCGAAGCGCTCGCCCACTTCCAAACACTCACTAACGCACTCCTTCACTCACGCACGCCCCGTGCATACTAATTAGTAGTAGGAAAATGGAACATTACCGTTGTAAACGGGCAAAGCCCGTGCAAAAGTGCGCACTAAACGAGCACTTTACATTGGGATGATCATCCCCATATAAAGCACTCATTTGCGCTAAGTACCTCACGAATACGTTCCCCATCTCTTGCATGTTCCGTGCATATAAGCATGTAATGCAAAAATTGAACATTATTACTGTATAGAGGGCCAAAAACACAAAGTGGGCGGAGCCCACTCAAAATTAACGAAAGTACCCGTCAGTGACCAGGGACCCACACCATGAGGTAGGAAAGCGCGAGCGCTTTCCGAAAATGTATAGTTTATGATATTTGAAAAATGGGAAACATTGTTTTCGCATCGGAATATTATTCTTTCTTTCTTCTTCTTCTTCTTCTTCTTCTTCTCGGGACCAACCCCCCTATTTTTCACCCAGTGAACATTGACGAAAAGTCACAAAAATTTGCACACCTAAAAATCGTGCCTCTCTACATTCTGGCTATTTCCCTTTTCTAAAATAAAAAAATTGGCGCGTCAGCGCCCCCAAATGTACCAAAAATGCTTTGAGAGATAGGAAATGACCCAAAAAAAATCTGATCGTAGAATCATGAAATTTGGCGCAGAGGTAGATGGTGACAAGAGAAGTAAAAAATATTATCACGGCAACGCCGTCCGCCCAACCAAATGTCGGCCATATTGCTTCAAAAATGGCTAAGCATGACTCGGAGTTTTTCCAAATGTCGTACTTTTACGAACTCCTCCCAGGGCGTTAGCTCTAAAAAGCTGAAATTTGGTGAAAATGCTACTGAGGAGTGGGACATCAAAAGTTATTCAAATTACATTGATACCTCTCACGGTCTCTGTGCGGCGAAGCCGCAAACTTTAGCTAGAATTTCAGAAATCTCCCAAATTTAACATTTCTGCCGTTTGCGCAGATAAAGTCCGAATTGCGTCAAATTAGAATCAGTTGTTAAACTCTTTGCCCTAAACCTACTTGAAGTGAAATAAATTAATTTGGCGCCACAGCGCCCCCTACAGATTTTGAATGGAGGTTAAATGTTTAGTTTTGCGAAATTATATGAAATTTGACACACAACTCAATTTTAGCATCCCCATCAAAAAAGTCAATGAGACCCATGTCATAATTGTTATGGCTTTGCCGTAGCGATGACCAAAACCTCCCATGTTATTCCAATGGGGAAATCGCCATGTATACACTTTATACTTTCACAAACTCCTCAATCAATCATGTGCAAAAATAAAGAGCTGGATTTGTCCTCCATGGACAAATGGATCAAAATACACATACATTCAGCTCTTTCACCCTTTGCTTGTGCCAGAAGTTCTTCCAAGACATGTCTCAGATCAATATCCCTGGGCTTGGCAAACGATTTAACTTTGACACCATTCTTTGCCAACTTCCACCCATTGTCACATCTATCAAAGCACCACCCACATATGTTATGGAAGTATGTGCTTTTAATTAAAGGGAGCCAGCTAACACAAAGTGAATGAAGCTTATTCTCCAACAGCGTCGGTTCATAAATAATATCTCTGCTGTCGTGAGGAACCTGGGAAAGCCATTAAGCAACAGCACAATGTGTAAGTAGTGTATGTGGCAGTGAGCCAGCGCTCACACAGAAGGCATGCAGCAGGAATAACCTTGGATGAAGAGACCTTTATGCAGGTGTTTCCCGCCCCAACACCCAGCTTCTCTCTATTTCCTCCTGTCCTTGACAACAAGAGGATTCCTGATGACTTATGACCTCTCCGGCGTTCAGTCCTGGTCAATGCCAGAAAACATTTCCAGCTCCAGTAGCACTGGTCCTATTGGTAATGACAAAAGGATCATTATTGATTAGTTGTTTCTTTGTTCCGAAGATAGCCCCATAATGGAGGCTTGGCTCTATTTTGGTCAGTTTCTTTATCCATTATGTATGAAGCTTGTGCAGGGAAGTATTTTGAATATAATAATCTTGTATACAAATTTTTTAGAAGAACAAAACATTTATATGTTTCTTAAGATGTAATAGGTTTGCTGATTTGTTTTGTTGTTAAAAATATTGACTACATCAATACTCATTTTAAGATTTAAAGATTTAACTGCAGTTCTTTCAAGGGATTCTATAAAGACTGTAAACATGTTAAGCAGTCCCCTTCTCCATCAACCTCCACTTGTCCAGTTCCTCTTTGATATGCAAAGCGATGCCCGACTGCAGGTCTGAGTGTAGTGCACCAGGCTGGAGCCCACAGTGTGTGTCTGCTGGTGGGACACATCACGCACGCAGCAGTGTGTCCAGTATGTCCGGCATGTGTGATATGTGCGTGGGGCTGTGGCTCAGTGAAATTGCATCATCTTCAAGCCCGACTTCATGGGGCGATTCTTTCACGCGTGTCGTTCCAAGTCAGCGTCTGGAGCACACGCACCGAGGAGAATGATTGGACAGCCTCGTCTCTGCCTCGGCTTATTAGACTGAGACAAATGTGAAGACAGGCGGGAGAATGTATATGCTTAAAATGTCCTGATGTAAACAAGTGGATTTTGACGCGCAGTTGTTACAAGTGAACCATACGGCTGCAGATGTTGTCGCGCTGGCGTGAAGTGAACAGAGGTCTTTCTGCTGATTCCAGCACCTTTGATTTTTGTAGGTGAGGCACCAGCGGCACCTCCTCGTTTGGATCCCTCCTCCCGTTTTGCCCATCACCGACACCATCCCGCGACAGTCTCCCGGAGACAGGGAGGAGAAAGTGAGGACACCCGCACTTATTGTACCCGGTGTTTACGCGAGATGCTGCAGACAGCGTGCGGGGAAGAGCATCGGAAGTCTTAAATTGATCATTGTTCTTTTCCTGCCTTGGAGACCAGAGAGTTGTTACCGCAGCGTGTTGTTTTCTGACGTTTTGCTTTTGCCGTTGGCTTTCAGGAAAATGACTGTAGGTATGTACAGCTGAGCGATGCTTCGTGTTCCTGTCTATAGTATGAATAGAGTGAATAAACATTTGTCTGCATTTTACCAGTCAGTCTAGTAGTTGATGCAGTTTTTCTCTTAGAAGCTATTTCCTTCTAAGGATCAATTATTTATACATGTTTCTGAATATTTTAGATTCAGGCACCATTTCGAGACAAAAATTCACAAAGCTAGACCTGAAGTCCTGCAATGTAAGCCATTAATATATTTTTCTTAGTGCTGTCAATCTTGTAGGATTTTAATCAATTTTTCAGCGGTTTTGTGTGTTTTAAGAATATATATATAAGACTAGATGCAGTCTGTGACTTTGCTGCCTACTGCATTGACTGTTTCATGCATGGCTTGATGGCGAAAGGGAGTCTTGTCATTGTATTGTCCAATGCAGCAAATTCTTCTCGTATTTTATTTTTTCTACCTGCACAGGGATATTTTATATGCAAGGTACTGCTCACTTGCATACGAATTAGATATGAACAATGTTCTCTCTTGGATTTGACAAAAATAAGGGCATATATACAATTTTCTTTTGAATTGTTTGTTCTTAAAGTTTGAACTCAACTCCATCTGAATACACAAGTATGAAGTGTTTTCTTTCCCTGACTCTGTCTGTCTCTCTGTGTGTCCCATATGTAGCCCAATCCTAGGTCTCATCCTGTGGTCGTCGGGTCTTTACGCTGAGCCCCCTCCCTTTCCTCCTGGCCCGTGCCTGCAGTTGTCCAGGCTGCAGTGCCCAAACTCATTGAAAGGTGCAGGCCTCCTCTCCCTGCAGAATGACTGTTGCCACGGGCGACCCGACGGACGAGGCGGCCGCTCACCCTGGACACCTCCAGGACTATGACCCTGAGGTGGATCATGAGTGCTGTGAAAGGGTGGTCATCAACATCTCGGGGCTGCGCTTTGAGACACAGCTTAAAACCCTTTCGCAGTTCCCCGAGACCCTGCTTGGAGACCCCAAAAAAAGAATGCGCTATTTTGATCCTCTGAGGAACGAATACTTTTTTGACAGGAACAGACCCAGCTTTGACGCCATATTGTATTATTACCAATCAGGAGGGCGGCTACGTCGCCCTGTCAATGTCACCCTTGATATTTTCTCGGAGGAGATTCGTTTTTATGAGTTGGGTGAGGAGGCCATAGAATTGTTCAGAGAAGATGAGGGTTTCATCAAAGAGGAGGAGCGACCTCTTCCTGATAATGAATTTCAGAGACAAGTATGGCTACTGTTTGAGTACCCAGAGAGCTCAGGTCCTGCCAGAATAATTGCCATAATCTCTGTCATGGTCATTTTAATATCAATTGTTAGTTTCTGTTTGGAAACTCTTCCCATTTTCCGAAATGATGAAGATGGAATGCACAAAACTCACTCTGAAGTTTTTTCACCTGAGACCAACACAACAATTATCAGCTACACATCAACCTACTTCACAGACCCCTTCTTTATTCTAGAAACTCTTTGTATTATATGGTTCTCATTTGAATTTTTAGTACGCTTTTTTGCTTGCCCCAGCAAAGCAGGCTTTTTTGGAAACATAATGAACATTATTGATATTGTTGCTATCATCCCGTACTTCATCACTCTAGGTACAGAGTTAGCAGACTCTGGCCAGGAGGATGGCCAGCCAGGTCAGCAAGCCATGTCTTTAGCCATTCTCAGGGTCATTCGTTTGGTACGAGTCTTCAGAATTTTTAAGCTTTCACGCCATTCCAAGGGGCTTCAAATCCTGGGCCAGACCCTCAAAGCCAGTATGAGAGAACTGGGCCTTCTTATCTTCTTCCTTTTTATTGGGGTTATCCTCTTCTCGAGTGCGGTGTTCTTTGCAGAGGCAGATGAGCCAGAATCACAGTTTGAAAGCATCCCAGATGCATTTTGGTGGGCTGTAGTGTCCATGACAACAGTTGGTTATGGTGACATGGTCCCAACTACAATTGGTGGCAAAATTGTGGGCTCCCTCTGTGCTATTGCAGGTGTGCTCACCATTGCCTTGCCCGTACCTGTCATTGTGTCCAACTTTAATTACTTCTATCATCGTGAGACAGAAGGAGAGGAACAAGCCCAATACCTGCAAGTGAATGTGCCCAAGACAGACTCCATTGAGGAACTAAAGAAGAGCCGCAGTGGCTCTACCATCAGTAAGTCTGACTACATGGAGATCCAGGAGGCTGCCAACAACAGTAATGAGGACTTTCAGGAGGAGACTCTCAAGACAGCCAACTGCACATTAGCCAATACAAACTATGTCAACATCACAAAAATGCTCACAGATGTGTAGTTTATTTCCTTACTAAAGGAAATACTTGAAGTAAAGCAACTGGAAATAAGCTTTGGGAGCCCACTGCCTCATGCTTGAAGTATTCAAGGCAATAGAAGACAAGAAGATGTTGTAATTGATAGCAACATAACTTTTCAAAGACCATATACACATCATGTTTATCCTCACTACTCTTCAAGTAGCTCCCCATCGTCTATGAGGAGTTTTGAATATTACATTTCTGCATGGTGTTGTCTCTGCTTCACAATAGAACAAAAATGTGCACAAAACAATAGAGTAGTCCATAAAATAATAGTTAAGAATAATCACTGCAAAGAATATACACTTTTCTCTAGAGACACTACTAGCTACCAGCGCTTTCCGAACAGTGTTTTGACTGTGCACACTACATGCTGCTTCCTGGAGCCAATAAAACCAAACTTTCTTATGCTACACCATCTAAGAATAAAAGGACATTTGAGCATAAAGAAAGCCCACATCATTTGTTGAGTGGCCTATGGGTGAATTGTAACATGGTTGGTGGTTAGCAGTACACCATGTTAATTCTAAATCAAGGCTGAATGACAGCCATCAGCTTTGAGCTTGTGGTTCGACACCTTTCTACCAGTAATCATCAGTATCTGATGAATGACTAAGGATGGCCTTGACTTTACACTGTTTTTGTCAGACATATAATGTATGTATTGCAATGCAAGCTTCCCCTTCATTCACCAACACTGGTCTTATTGCAAAAATTTGAGGACAGCTTGAATGTTTCATATTTACTTTTTTCACTGTTGTTTAACATGCAATCGGCACTCATAGAAATAGGTGGGTGGGTGACATACAGTAACTGTGACTCAACTGAATAACTGAATAACAGATACCTGCTGTTAATAGTAAACCCTAGTAGGATTTGCATGATGTTTTTATTGGAGATGTTCGACTAGTCTCAACTGCCACTAGCTTCATCGCACCTGTGTATAAATGTCTTGACACTGCCTTCAATACAAAAACACGACAAGTAGTTGTACTTAAAGCTGTATGTTAGAGGATTTTCTGAGCTATAATATTCAAATGACTGAACTCCATCTGGATGCGGCGTCTGTGTTAATATCAGTATAAACATTCCACATAGATATCATTGCCAGGTAAATATTTAAGAAGAATATATTTCATTTTTGTTACATAGAGGATATATGTGCAGTCCTGCCTTTCCAAAAGTTGGCACATGTCTTCATGATCTCAATAGGAAGAACTTAGGAACTTAAGGACTAATGTATAAAAATGCTATCTGGGTTTTTGCAAACTTCGCTACTGCATGAACTCAAAGACATTCCTTGAAGCATGCATTTGCAATAGATATGCTTATTTTCTATCTGCATATATATATATATATATATATATATAATATTGATGCAATTGAGAAGATACAAATAACACATTCACTTTATTAGAAGAATAAAATATATCTGCAAGATTAAAAAAATAAGAATTTGAAAAAATATATCTGCAAGATATAAAAAATAAGAAAACCTTGCACCGTCCCATGTTGCACAATTTATGTTTAGTTATTATGGTTTTTTAATTGTTGTTAAGACAAGCTCAGAGTGCCAAAGACACACACATAACCATTTCTGCACCAATCCTTTCCTATTAATTGTAAATCCTAACCACATCCTGAATTTAAGTCAAAAGATTACTTAAAGCAAATGTATCGCTGTGATAAATTGGTTTCATTCCATACACTGGTGCTTCAAACAGAGTCAAGTAATGTTGAAGCTTGGCACCCATAACAAATACAATGGTTGGCTATGAATTACTATGATTTTAGTTGTTCAATGAGAACGAGAGCGATTTATCTTAGAAATACTGCGTCCTTCTTGGCAAACTCACTTGTCTGTTGGTGGAGTTGGTCCTATGTAGTAAACATGTAATGAGAGAACTCTTACTTGACTTACAAGTAAGAGTTCTGTTGTTGATTTTATGTTTCAGTTAATCAATTTCAAGAAGATGATTATTGTAGTTTATTTTAACACTGCCCGATCTCTTTTAACAAAGGATGAATGCTTTTTAATGCCTACATGTGTGCACTCTCCCTGTTTGTTGTAAACATACTGGCAATGCTCCTAACGGGAAGGTTGAAATGATCATTTACTTCCACTTTTTAGCATTGACATGTGCATAGCCTCTTCTAATTCAGGGGCACTCTTACTTGACTGTGAATAAGGCAGTCAGTTGTTCATTCACAGAGTAGCCTCGTCAATTTGGTTTGTTTCCTGTCTTGGCTTAACACTGCCATGGTAACAGTTTAAGGCAGTAATTCATATGGATAACAAATACTGTAGATGTCCTGTCCTCATTTTGCCCTTGTCCATCAATCCTTAAGCAAAATGTTTCCCACTATAGTTGCCAATATGTGCTCAGGGTGCCTCTTCAGACTGCCCGAGGTTTCTAAACATTTCTCTGTGGCCATTCTGAAACTTGAGAAGGTCCAACATTTAAAAAATAAATATGAATATGAATAATGATAAAGTCAGAGGGAAGTGTTTAGTGATATTACTCTGATGCTGGATTGACTGATTTTGACTGGCCTCATTTAATAATCCTATTTCAGAATTCAGAGCACCTTATCAAATTCAATATTACAACTACTGCAAATTAGAACAGTTAATTGTTGTCAATCCACTGACTACTCTTTCACTGGCTATACTTCATCTGTGTGCGTCACGCCCACAGTCTGACCCAAAACACCTCGGCATGTGCACATTGTAGTATGTTTTTAAACCAGGGGCAACATTAGTGATAACACTGTATCATGTTATATTTTTTTAGGTTTGACCTTACCTCCAGCAAATGTCAGTGTAGCAACTCATTTCCTTCTGCTCTAAGCACAAGATGAGTAAAGTGACCCTCGGCAGATGTAATCTGTGAAGTGAAAGACATCTTGCTTTCACAAGGCTCCTTGCAGCCTCTAAAATCCCATACCTCACCCACTAAGGCACCCACCAGCAAATCGGCTTCAAGAGACGGGTGCCCCGTGGGGAACACACTGAGTAATCTATGCAGAATGACTTAAAGCTGGCAGTCTGAAATAAACATTTTACACTTTGTCTGTTGTTTCATATTACTTAAATGTTGGATATCCAATGCATCAGATTGTTAATTACTGTCATATTAATTATCACAAGATTTTGATATGAGATTGTGTTTTAGGATTATGCGGGCTACACTGTCATCTTTACGTCAAAAGGAACTCTTATGTAAAAGGGAAAGCATTGATCAATATGCAATCTGAATTGTGTGTTTGAGAAAGAAGATTTATGCTTGTTCACCTAACTCTTGTCACTGTTGTGTCTGCCACTGAGGCCTGAACCATACATCTACATGAATACAGATTATGGATTTTCTTTCTATGAAATGAAATGAGATGAAATGTGAAAGATGTAAATAATAGCCTGTAGACAAGAACCATATCCTCTGAAATGTATCTGGAAAATAGAAAAACAAGTTTCAGTATTATTTGCACTTTATGAAAGGACAATCTATGGACAAGAAAATAAGAATGCATTTACATTTACATCAATAATGAAGCCAATAACTCATGAGAAATGTGTGTGTTTATTGTGTCACTTATGATTTATTCCACCACAAATGCAATGGCGCCAAATAGGTTGTGTTCATGTGACATCACATCGTTCTGTAATCCTTATAGTTTAAAACTGAGTAGAGACAGGTATGTGGTGTGTGTGTTTTGCTATTTAACTGTTGGCCTTATCAACTTGGCAATGCTCGATCTCGTCAGATCTCAGAATCTAAGCAGGCGGTAGTGCATACTGTCCTTGTGTCCTTGGGCAAGACTTCACCCACCTTGCCTCCAGCGTCCATGTGTGCTGGTGTGTGAATTTAAAGCATGTGTATCTTAACATGCACTGTCCCGACCAAATAAAGAAATCAACAAATAAATAATAATAACATATTGCTGTTTTATCTACCTGGTTTATGGTTCATATCTCTGTAATTATTGGGCCCACATGAAGCCAAAATTGGCAAAATGTTCTCTGTCAGTGAAATTAAACAAAGGGTTTTTTGGGGGGTTTTTCACCATAGCCTCAGAATATGGAGCCAATATTCTACAAAATGTGTTATTGTTGTCAGTGGAAAGAACTTTAAGCTTTAAAATTAATACAAGTTTTTGTTGATCAGATGACATGAAAATGTTTCGATCATAAGTTTGGATATTTCTGTCAAAAACTGTGAATTGCGTTTAACAGGCCCGCCATCTGAAATTATGACATGATATAATCCAAAAATGTCAACACAACCTGTAATAGATTTTGTATGTTGTTTAAACTTTCACAAAAGGAATGGATTGATCACAATGTGTATTTGTGTTTGTTTTTAAGACTATTAGGGCTTCATGTGTATAAAGTACATAACAGTGTAAAACCGCGGCCTAGTGGCAACACACTTTGTTGCAAACAGGAAGTTGGAAGGAACAAGGAAGCATCTTTAACTGGTTATTCATTTATTTATTTGAGACAATCCTTCACAAGTTCTTGATGTGTCTATAGAGAAAAAGCAAGTACAGTATTGTGTTTGCTTTGCTCATGTGCAGTTTTTTGTGACTACAATTCATTATCTCCTTTAGTAAATGCTTCATATCCTCAAAATGAATAAATTCATAAAGAATATAAAAAGATTTGATTTTGGATTGCCATTTAGTATCCAATCTTTTTTTTTTGAAAGAGTCTCCGGGAGGGTGCACTTTTCATTCTCCAGCCATATTTAGCCAGCCTAACTACAGCCCCATGTCTTGAATCTTTGTGGCTTTGTTCTGTTCCTATCTCCTTCAGTTGTTTGTCTTGCTTTGAACCAGCAGTGCACCTCGTTGTGTCGTGGTTGTGAAGAAAGCAGGCCATGTGGGGAGAGCAGCCGTCGAGCGTGGGCCACTGCAGGTGCAGCCTCTGTTGTCAGGGAGGACTGTTGTTTGTCAGGGAAAGTAACATGCCCACAGGCGCGTGCTGGAGCTCTCCAGCCTTATCAGCCTCTAATTAGGACTCTAGCATCAAGGGGCCTGCTAATCCAAAGGGGAAGTCCTGGACCAGGACCACGCCCCATTTATTAAGAGCAATTTTCCTCCACTCAATAAACTCCTTTAATGATAAGGCAGTGAGAGGTGGGTGTCCTTCAAAACATTGCCCCTCTGGTTCAGGCTGTTAATGGACTACTATGCCATTAAATATTCACACTCAATGCTTCAAAAACTTTTTAAATATTGATTTTACTGCTAGGATGTATTTTACAAACTTGGAGTTGTTGTCACCTTGTTATTGTCCAATCCAAGACGCATTGCCCTCTAGAGGTCAAACTGCATACATTACTTTCTAACATAATGACCAGTTAATATTATGTTGGTTGCCTAAAGTTTTGCTCTTCTTTTCATATTATTTCCTGTTTAGTGTAGTTAAAGTAGTACAAGATAAATGCCTGCAGCCCTTTCTTTCCAGACACAATAGGCCAATGTGCTCACAGTTCTCTGTAGAGTCATATGACTGATCAATATTCTCATATTGTGTGATAGCGGCATTGAATTTCTGTGTGTACACGCATGCACGCACACACGTACACACACACACGTACACACACACACAGACACACGCACGCACCCATCTCCAGCCCTCTAGGGGGTGGCAAATGGCCATCCGTGCATCCCATCTCATAGAGGACAGGGAACCTGCCACTGTGCACAATCTGTGGGACAGATGCTCGGATGCTCCAAAGCAGCATGTGCGAACAGTCAATGATGGTATAAAGTAACAGTACGACGGTAACTCAATGGAAATCCTCTGACATAATGACAATATGTTGAATAAACCACGAGAGGTCAACTCCTGACCTATACGAGTAGAAATATATTGTTTCTGTTTAAAATCAATAAATAAAATCTTCATAATTTAACATTTTTTACTACTTTAAACTATTTGTTGTGCCTTTTCCAAACTTGTTGATAGCCACATAGTATTAAGGGGGGAGGTGGTGGGTCGCAGCACAGACTGAAAGCGGCTGAGCCAACTGCTTGAGGGTTTAAATGGGGCAAACTGTGCGCTGATTGGGAGCAGAGGAGGTGCGGCGTGACACGGGGAGGAGTAACACGGCTGCGTTGATGGAGGCTGGAGAGAAGGTGGCCCTAGTGTAGCAGTGGACGTAGATTGGGTAGAGTTAGGTCTTCCAGGCTGAATTTACGCAGGCTTCATTAGCAACAAAAGCCCTATTCACCACAAACATAAAACATTGTCAGTTGATGAAAATTCAAAAGCACTGGAAACATTAAAGCCACATTATCCTAGGCACCTCTTTCAAATTCAAAAGTGCTTTGAAATGTCAGGTCCATCTCCATCATACTTTGGATGGACTGTCCTTATTGGAGCATCCTTATTTGAAAAGAATGCCATGTAATATTGTGTCCTTGATTGTGACAAAGGTGTAATACAATCTGGCAATCAGAGCTTTATCCAATACAATTGTTATGTAATGTTGTTTTGGGGCACAGTTCAAAGCTATTTAGGGAGCGTAAGTCAAATGAAAGCATACAGTTGTATTTTGAGAGAGAGAGAGAGAGCTGCATGAACTGCATATTTACCAATAATCATTTGTAATATATTTCACAGAGTATTGAATGTTTTATATTGATTTTCTACTACATGCAAAGTGAATTTAAAACTCAATATACTTATGTGTACAAGCAAAGGAGCCCCCCCCCCTGCAGTGCCTCTGAGGCCCCCCAGGATGCCCCGTACCCCACTTCAGGAACCACTGGATAAAACTGATGCGCACAGCTATAATGACTAATGTGTCCCATATTGTTGCTCTTAATGCTTACTTCCCCTTGATGCAGTGGTGTCTGCCCAGAAAGTATTACT
Organism: Eucyclogobius newberryi; assembly: GCF_026437365.1. Lineage (NCBI taxonomy): Eukaryota > Metazoa > Chordata > Actinopteri > Gobiiformes > Gobiidae > Eucyclogobius > Eucyclogobius newberryi. The sequence continues at coordinate 21,348,284 of NW_027315823.1, forward strand.
ACCTGTCAATTGTCAAATAGTAGACAATAATAGAATTGTCTAAATATGGACAGTCAAAGAAGCATATGAGCCAACAAAACATACCGTATTCTGTAGGTCGTTATACTTAGCCAGAACTCATGTCATTGCCTGATCCTGTAAGTGTCGGCATTACTTAATGAAAGATTGATAGCTATGCATTGTTCTGAAGCAGCAACCCATGCCACCACACCATGACAACAATAGCCTCAGTGGATAAGATCTGTGGGGCTGAGCGGTGAATACCTGTCTCTGTAACACTGCAAACACCTGGGCCTTTCTACACCTCATGGAGAGGATCCAATTGCAACATACCAATGCCTGGAGGCAAACCAGGCAACCAGAAACCACACCCCGACCACGATCAGCCTGAAGGCGCAGGAGAAATATAGAAAAAATTGCATAGATTGGGTTGTGTAGCACGAGGGTTTAGCATTGTGAGAGCTGCAGTCACATGTTAACAATATAATTTAGCAATGCTGTGCACACTTATTATGAATATTACACATTTCTTGTCATATATTTGACCTTGTTTTTTTATGGAACATCAATGACCTATTTATTCTGATGTTAGGGAGCCAGACACACCATTTTTTCTTGATTCCACCACAAGGTGGCCCTGAACCCATGAAGCTGGTGAATAAATTGTGTGTGTGTGTGCGCGCGTGTGTGTGTGTACATACATTAATGCATATGTGCATATATATAAATATATATATATATATAAATAAACATATATATATATATATATATATATATATATATATATATATATATATATATATATATATATATATATACATGTGTGTGTGCTGTGTGTTGACAGAAATCCTCCCACCGTCACTAAACAGGCTGTAAAATTGGCTTACGTCCAGCAAACCGTACGTAACAGTGTGAAATATGACCGAGAGAGCACCTGCATTCCGGTGTACAGGCTCAAGACTTTAGCAGCGAAGAGAAAAATGAGCCTCATGTTTCCACCAGTTGTTCGCCTTAAGTGGTGAAGCGGCTGAGTTACAAAGAAACTGGGCTCTCTACTGTCCCTGAAGGTCAACTGAGGTCATAGTGTGGCAGAAAGTCTGCATTTATTTATTTAGAATTGGCTGCATTTAAGAAGGACAGAATGGCAAGGACACACAAATGTGCATTTTAATGCACATTTGTGTGTCACTCCAAATTAAGTAAATTGCTTCAAACCTAATTCAAAACATCTGTCTCTGTACAAATACTATTTGCACATAAACATCCCCCACCTTCTGTTCGAGATTTGTAACCGTGTCTTAAGACTGTATATACCAACTTGTTTAATCTCAGAGGATGCAGTGAGTGGATTTCCGGATCGTTTTTAAGGTAAATTGTATTAATTAATTACTGTATATTTTTTTGCAGACATTGTGTGTGTGTGTGTGTCTGTGTCTGTGTCTGTGTGTCTGTGTGTCTGTGTGTCTGTGTCTGTGTCTGTGTCTGTGCGTGCATGCAGTTATATTTAGTTATACAAGGTGTCACTGACCAGTATTCTCTGTTGCAAGTCTGGATTAATTACTAAATCATAATGTCTGAAATGTGGTTTGAATCACATGTGAATATAAAATTGTGAGCGTATTTATGTGTCTGGATTGAATTATAAAGCAAACTACTGGAAAGTGGGAAAATAAACCCAGATGACGGGTTGTGATTATTAAGAAATTAATGCAGAAACTTTTATATTTGAGTAAATAAATAAATGCACTTTTTAAAGATGTTTGAATCCATACACATATGAAACAGATCCAAACACATCAAGTATTTTAACCTTCGTGTTTTAATGTGCGTTTTTTCAAGAAAATGCAAATACTGACTTTAATGTAATGTTTATGTCTCAGAGCATTGACAATGAAACGTCACTGCCCAAGCTGTGTTTTTAGAAAATGGAAATGAGTTTTGTGAAGAAGCTTTGACTGGTGAGATTTCCCCTTTGGCTCCAACAAACAGGATTTCAGATTAGCACTTGTCTTTTGATTAGAGACATTGGGATCCATCCAAGTATTTGTATTAATCTGGTAGTATTTAGACGATACTGGGCGGGTCACAGTTTATCTCTGGTGTTGCATAATCTGAAGCCAAATACTCGAAACAAGGAAGGAACTGTGTCGGCGATTACTGCTAAAAGCCTTTTTGATCGAAGTAAATAATGTATAATTTTAATTGAGAAGGTATTTCTGATTTTCCAAGTTCAACTTTCTGTTTTTTAGACTGGACTGGACTAGTGTCAGAAGGTCAATACATATGACAATTAATAAAAGGGACCTTAAAATACCTGTAATATTTCTGTATAGAGGCGAAGCTCCAGACTTGAGATTTATCATTTCATTTTTGATGGATAAATAAAACTAATCCATAGCCAGAGTTCAACATAATTAATGTTTTCTATAATGCAATAAAAACCTAAACCATATTAATAAATCAGTTGATAATCAATTATACATACAGTAGCCACTATTGAATTGCTACATCATCATGATTGCTATATTTTAAGCAGCTGTACTATAACGCAGCTGCTGTGACCTTGAATGCTCCTGACCCAACCTTGCCCACTATTTACAAAATAAAGACCGTTTCCACAATATATAGGATTACTACTGGAATAACCAGCTGCCTAACAACAGATACAATTACTAACGGGGAATATTTAATCCTTGCAACCTGACATGCACTTTGAAATTCTGTTCCCTTTAAAAGATGAGCATATGGGATTTAAAATACAATTACTTAGATCATGTTTTATTTATTTATTTAACCTTTATTTAACCAGGAAAAGTCTCATTGAGATTTAAAATCTATTTTTCAAGAGCGTTTGGGCCAAGAGATTGAATTACAAGCATATTCCACACACAATTACAAACACAGATCCATCTAGTTCCATGCAATAGCTTCAAAAATATGAGTTAAAACAATTACACACTGATGATTCTATTTCCCTGTTGTTCAAGATTTGTTTGAAAGATTCAAAAGAAACCAGCTCCTTTTTGTTGTTGTTTTTGTTACCTGTCACTTTTGCAGCCACTATATTTCATATTATTCTATTACGTAATTATCACAACTATCAGTATCTTACATTTTACCCACAGCAACTATCACTTTCTAAGAGGTTACAATTCTCTGAAAAAAATTAACTAGAAAGTAAAAATTGCTAATTGTTTGTTCAACAACTTTATTTGCCTATCCAAGATATCAAATATCATATTCAGTTATTGAACCACATATTCAAATAAGGTTACAAAAGACTGTAAACTTATTTGAAGAGGACTGAAGAGGACTGAAGAGGACTGCACAGAACTAAACCTGGGATTCACTAGCATCGCTAAAAAGAGTTCATAGAGTAATAAACTGACTAATTTATAAACAAGAGTTTTTATCAGAACCTGAAATGCCCAAAGATATATTTTATTTAACCAGGAAAGTCCCACTGAGATGTAGCATGTCTTTTTCAGGGGAGTCCGAGAGGAGCCTATTGTATGTTTTTAGTGGTGAGGGAAACAAGAGCAGACACGGTCAGAACATGCAACTTCACACAGAAAGGACCAGGCCCGGGAATCAATCCCAGCACCTTCCTGCTGTGAAGCGCCACCGTGTTGTACAGTTGCATGGTAAACAAGTACAACTTGAGCCTCACTTTGTCACTTTAAGGTTTTGCAGCATAGCCTTCTTATATCAGCACAGTTGGGCTGTTGTACAGTAAGTGCTGAAATGTTTATTTTTTTACACTAGTTGAACACATGGACTTGAGTGTTCACTTGGGCAGTATAATAATTGCTATAGAAACTGTGGACTCAGATTTTATGATTATATTATTGGATTTATTTATGGAAGATTACTTGAAAGAATCTTTCAAATGACATTCTGATTCTTCTAAAAGTCACAGTCTATAAAAGATGTGCAGTAATTTAGACCTGTGCAGTGTCAGTAAAGTTCACACACTATCATGCTGATGGAGAAACTGCTCCATCGACACGGTAAGATGAGGTGATGGTGTCATGAGGGGGCGATATTGTCGTAGAGTGGAATGTGAGGTGCTATGAAGGACATTCAGGAGTCATTGTGTTTCCCTGACTCTAATACCTTAGTAACAGTAGTCTTTCCTGTTGGTCAGGACATGCATATATATATATATATATATATATATATATATATATATATATATATATATATATATATATATATATATATATATATATATATATATATATATATATATATATATGTATAATAATAATAATAAGTAATAATAAATAAATGTATATATGTATAAAACTGTTAATCAGAGGTGAAAGTTTGATTTAGTTCTAAATGATAGATGACCAATGAGCTCTGTGTTTTCCATGCGTCACTGAAATAAACAAACCTGATTACACGGTCCTGTTTGAATTTGGCCTAAGCAGCAATGGAGGAAGTGGTGACCTTTAAAATGTTTTCTTTGCCGCATTAGTTTGGCCTTTTTGCATGTGGTTAAAGAAAGAAATCAGAATACTCACATCACCTGTAACTGTTTCATGACATTACATCTGATAACTCCAGAAATCAGATAAGGCATATCATAGGCATAGGCACTGTTTAAGATAGTAAATGGAAATTTGAAATTTGCTGCTGACCTTGAGGCATGTGCCTGCTGTTGGTCTCACTGCAATGCTACACAGGGACAGTGACTGCAGCAGGCTGGAGGAGATGAGGAGAGTTCTGTCAGACTGTACTGGTTATATCTCAGGTAACTCAATAGGCACAAAGCCATGCCAAATTGGATGCCATACTGAATTAGAGTGCTCCTCATAATGTCCCTGAAGAAATTGATTGCGATTTGATATATTTCGAGTTAATTCTTCCGTTTGGAATGTTTACAATTATGCAAAAAAGTTATTCTGTTAGTTTATTCTGAATAGTTAATTTGATGATTTATTGCTGGACTGACAATATGAACTGTCAGATAATGTCTGTAAACATATTTACAGTGTCTTGGTTGATTATTTTTATTTACTTATTTTTTCTGGAGGTGGAATTCCGCTGATTTTATAACCTTGATAAATAATGCATTTATTGGGAAAAGGTTTGTTTTGCTTTGACCGTAAAATACTCACACAATGTGTGGCAGAAGATAGCTGGTGATTATCCAAAGAAGACTCCATATCATCACTAGGATTGTAAACAAAAGGAGTGTGGAGTGCTGCAGGTATGAGGTATGACAAAAGCTATATCAGGAGGAGCGTACAGCCCAGTCCCTGAGGTGAGGTGGGGGCGGAGCGGATGATCTTGCATGTGGATGCTTACTCAGCAGGAAAGGTAGGGTCTCACTTTAAACAACGATTGGCCGGTGCAGAGTAATTGTCCTATCAGAGTGGTGCTCACTTTCTTACCATGGGAGGAGGGAGCATAAAGCCAGGTGACCCCTTACTTTTAAAATGCTGTAAGTTACCTGTGCGGGTGTTTGTTTTCGTTTGGCACTGTGTAGACATGTTTGCAAGTGTGCACGGCTAACTCTGGCAGCTCGTGTTTCGTATGGGGTGTTAAATTACCCAATGGGTGCTTTAATAGAGCTAGAGTCACTCTTGATTGTGAGTCTGGATGAGAGGGAGGTTGAAGGGAAGAAGACAGAACAGTCTGGAGCGTCTAAGAAGAGTAGAGAACCGGGGACATGGTGAGTGCTGCAGACCACACACAATCACATAAACTTTACAACATATTGTTACTATGTGGTCACGTATGTGTATGTCTCCATGCTATTTACTTAGCAATTGTTCAATTTAGTGTATCACATTGTGTCATTGAGTAAAGGACATAGATTAAACATTTGAATAGTAAGATGTAGATGTAAGTCTAAGCTGTTTGCACAAAGTAACTGGTGCAGTTTTCTCTTCTTGTCCAAAACGTCCCTTTATCTTGCTGACTAAGCAGAATCAATAAGTCTTTTTTTAACATAAGCCTTGTCATGATATCCTCATATAGAAATTGTGGATTCCTAATCCTAGGGACTGTTATGGGACAAAGTATAAGTGGAATTAAAACCAGATAAGTCTTTCAGTGTGCGCAAGACCCGTGGTGTCAAGTGGACACAAAGGTTGCGGCTTAAAAGGGTGTCAGGATATGGTTACCTGTCTGTACCAGACAAATGGAATGATAAGCAGCTACTTAGAGATAAAGTAAATGTGACGCTGATAGACTATGCAAAACAGGGTTGGGCAAAATTTCAAGTCAGTATGTATTTAGACAAACTATCAGCAAGTGAGAATGATACATGTATTGTCTCATTCCATTTGTTGTCTTTTAAAACCAATGCCTTTTGAATGTTTTGCATATTATAGGGCTGCACATACTTTACTATGGTGTGAGCACTCTGTCAGATTTGCAGAGTTTGGATTTTGTGTGGGCTACGGGACAAAAATCTGAAAGAAAAACCGTACAAGCACAGTATCAGATGGCTGTTTCTGTGCTGATGCCAATAGTAGCTGACAAATGTCTTAACTGACAAAACGGCACCATTTGAGACAAGTTTGCTTTTTTCCCTTAAATAGACTGCCCACTGGACTGAGAGTAAAAGCCGCAGACATCAGCCTGAATGATCACGGCGAGGAGAGAGGCTTGGCCAGGCTTTTCGGTGTGGGATAAGTGTCTCCAGAGTGGCGGACAGAGCTGTGGCTAGCAACCTCACAAACAATGGAGGTGCCGCTCGTTAATTTTGAAAACATGGATGATGTGGGTATCAACCTGGGTGACCCCAGTGACTCTGGATACCCGAACTCACCCACCTCTGAGGCACCAGATCAGAATCTCCTTACACATCGTCTTTCGTCGCCTCCTCAGTCGCCGCTCAGAGGAAGAAGAAGGCATTTGTCTGGACATGAGAGGCTGTCCCCAACCTCCCCCACAACTGTGACCACCAAGGCAAACACCAGCAGTGGCAGTCTGATTTCCAATCTGAAGCTCCTCATTAATAGTGAGTCTCCTACGGACAGCGTCTTCAGTAAAATGGTCAAAGACGGCTATGAAAATGAAGATCCCTTTGACAAACGTTGCCTGGAAGAAAGAGATGAGAAAGTTGTTATTAATATCTCGGGCCTCATGTTTGAGACCCAGCTCAGCACATTAAATAAGTTTCCAGAAACACTTCTTGGTGACCCGATGAAGAGGATAAGCTACTTTGACCCAATGAGGAATGAGTACTTTTTTGACAGAAACCGCCCATCTTTTGACAGCATTCTTTACTTCTATCAATCTGGAGGCAGGCTCCGTAGACCTGCCAATGTTCCTTTAGATGTTTTTGCAAATGAAATACTTTTTTATGACCTGGGTCATGAGGCCATGGAACAATTCAGAGAAGATGAGGGCTTTATCAAAGAGCCAGAAGTTCTTTTACCTACAAATGAACTCAAACGTCAGTTCTGGCTGCTGTTTGAATACCCTGAAAGCTCCAGCGCAGCCAGATCAGTGGCTCTAGTCTCTGTATTAGTTATTGTCATCTCCATTTTCATCTTCTGCCTAGAGACTCTCCCAGAGTTTAGAGAGGATGACGCCGTCCCAGGAGTTGGCCACTTTGTCAATGGGACTCAGGACAGTTCCTCCACACAACCCAAAGACATAATGGTATTTCTCACAGACCCCTTTTTTATTGTGGAGACTATTTGCATCATCTGGTTTTGCTTTGAAGTGGGTGTCCGTTTTGTGGTCTGCCCCAGCAAAAAAGATTTTTTTAATAACATTATGAACATTATTGACATAGTATCAATTATTCCTTATTTTGTAACACTGGGAACAGAGTTGGGAACCCCCCCTGAAGAAGATGATGGGAACTCTAATCAAAACATGTCATTGGCCTTTATACGAATAATCCGTCTTGTGAGAGTTTTTCGAATTTTTAAGCTCTCGCGTCACTCAAAAGGACTTCAGATCTTGGGGCAGACCTTGAAAGCCAGTATGAGGGAATTGGGGCTTCTTATTTTCTTCCTTTTTATAGGAGTCATCCTGTTCTCAAGTGCCATCTACTTTGCAGAAGTGGATGAACCTCAGACGCAGTTTGTGAGCATCCCTGATGGCTTCTGGTGGGCGGTGGTGACAATGACCACAGTAGGATATGGAGACATGTGCCCAATTACAATGGGAGGCAAAATGGTTGGTACTCTGTGTGCCATTGCTGGTGTTCTGACCATTGCCCTGCCTGTTCCGGTCATTGTCTCCAACTTTAACTATTTTTACCATCGTGAGACGGAGCAGGAGGAGAAGCAGATGATGGATGCTGCAACTGAGGCAGCTCAAAAAAAGTCAAACAAGTATGGAAGCACACCTTCACTCAGTAAAAGTAATGGGACCTGGCAAAGTGAGAAAAATGGTGTGCACTGATGCAAAGATGGCTTTACATTTATATAGAATATTAGAAATATAGTTGATTCTATTATTTATGTTTTATACAGTGCGTAAGATGACAGTATTAATAGGCACTGTGTGGTGTTACACAAGTCTGTCTGTCTCATTGTGGATGTGTCAAAGTGCATTTAACACAATGTCAAACCTGGAGTATAATTACCATCTTCATCTGGATAAGTTTGAAATAAATAAGAAAATGGAATAGAGCACATATCAAAGACAAATTGTAGACTAAAGAAAACAAAATGACTTAAGATAAAGGCATTTAAACTGAAATACCTGTATAGTTCTATACATCATAGTCCAATGGCAGTCTCTTCATCATAATCAGCAAAAGCGAGGCAGTGTCAAGGGCAAGTGTGTGTCCAGTCAATGCACATTGTCTTCTCAGCAGATCGATAGCAGTGAACTGTCAGCTCGCAGCAGCTGCCCATACGACGCAGCGTAACAGTATCTGGGTGAAGAATAACTGGCATGTTAGCACATCTGCTGTTAATCTTGTAGATAGGCTGCAAAGTAGAAAATGAAACTAAAAACTGTTTAGCATGCACTGGTAGGACACAGGCATGCTACTGTTCAGTGAAATATTTCATTCTCAGTATATATAAGTATTATATTAATTTTTATGCTAACCTAGTTCCAATAATCCATTAACAAAAATATGAATTTACCCTTTAAAATTATATAAACTAATTGCACTAAAATATATTTTCAAATACATCATTAGCACTTTAAAGTTGTATAATGGTTGCTGTTAGCAGGAAATAAAGCAATATCATGTATTTTCAAATAGGTTTATGTTTCCTCTTGCATTCAATAGACTTTACAGAATGTAATTGTAAGAAAGCACTCGACTTTGGGACCAGCATGGCATTATGTACTGAAAGGAAATTTAGCACCAACTATGAAGAAATGTAAAATGTGTTTTGTAGTTCATAATGTATTTTATTATATTGTAATAACCATAATGTCCAGTTTTTTCCAAAGATAAGAAAGGCCAATATTTAAAAAGTGATATGGACTGAATATTTATGTGTCTTAGGAGATAATATGGTTCTATATATGCATGCTTCATTTCAGACTTGAGAACTGTACTGTACTGTACTGTATGTGACTTGATTATACATAAATACCGCTTGTGTACTGTTCAAATATAGTAGGCATTTTACCTCAGCCGTTGCCTTTCATTATCTTACGATATGCAATAATATGAATGATAATAATGTATGGTTAAAACCTGTTTTCAGATTCTAAAATGTGATTATATAGCATGCTCAGGTGAGGGGCTGTTTTTCCCCCACAGGCCTATTGAGTAGTTATGAAAATGCACTATAAAAAAGTGAGTCTACAAAGGATGGATCATCTTTCATTGGAGCAATCGTCTCACTGTACTAGACCAAAAACTGTCTACAATAACAACATACATTTAACTCCATATTTGAAATGACCATTATAGGCCAATAGAATGTTGTGATAAAAACCAGCAATATTTGTTTGATTGTAAACGGCATAAGAATGACATGAGCACTTTATCGAGTTATGAAGCACTTAACTGTTTGAGGACTGTTACGGTATGTGTCAATGATGTACAGAAGGTAATATTTACTATGATCTGTTAAGAGTGCCTTTCAATAAAGACATATGCAAACTAAATCAGCCATCCCCCTTCACTTTATTTCTCAGGTTAAATATAATAGACCTGTCAAAGCCATTTAAGTGCAGTTCGGTTTGACAGTAATCATGCATAATAGTAGAGCGAGCATTGCGTGACTAATCTTGGGGTCTGAATATTTATTATCACCCCGTGTTAATTGCTACTATCATAATTTTGCTCCGGGACTGTGGTGGGACCTGCCCCTTTTCTATCAATCTATCAAAAACTGAAAACCAATATAATGGATAATATGTTGTTTCAAACAGACATATAGGCTCTATACCTGCTCTTGAAATTAGACCAAAAAAATATGAATTATCAAGAGACAAAGCAATATATTTATAGAGATTTCTGTAAAAGAGATATAACAGGTATCTAAATGTAGCTTTAAGTTATGTTGTAGAATATAGGTATTCCTTAATGGACAAATATGTACTGGTTTTCCCAAAATGTAAAAAAATAAAAATAAAAAAACACCAACAAAATGTATGTTTTCTTGCCACTATCTCTCGTTGTAGAAAGGCATTCACGTAGGAGTGTTCGGTTAAGGCAAGTACATAAGTATTTTAATGCTGTAATTTATGATTCTTTTGCCCACTGTGTCACTGCCATCCCTGTGCTTTAAAGTTATACACTCATATAGAATTGTTTTAAAGCTGAATAGTTTCCTTTTTACCTTTTCGGCAATTCCAAAAACCCTCTGATCAGTTGTGCAGATACTTTGCTGGTGTGAAGTCGGCTCAGCGCTTGTTAACTCGTTTCTGGTTAACGTTTATGTCACTGGGCTGCCCTTCTGGCCCACTGATCTCTGATTGTAGAGATAGCTCATGAACAAGCTCTGATCACTTTTTAACTTTGGGCAAACAGGTGGATCTCAAAAGGTCGAAGCCTATGTGCAGCTGTCATCTATTATTCAGCAGGTGTTCTACAAAGAGATCACATCCATCGCACCTTTGATAAAGGATCGTTCTAATAAAAGCCTTTCTGTGAGCAGCAGATGGGTCAATCGACCTGACTCATAACCCGTAAACCAGCTCAAAATAACCACGCCTGTCGTCTAGTCAGCACAGAAATAAAGCCCAAAACATCAGGTGAACCTCACGGTATCAGCAGGCCCCATATCAGTAGATTGGGTTTCAGTTTTGTCAGCAGACTGGATATAAACCAAAAGTTAGTCTTGCACAGGCAGCAGTGTGGTCATCCCCTCAGAGGACAAGTGCGTTTGATCAGGTCACTTTGTGTTAAATGTCTACACAGGCTCAAATTTCTTTCAGTCAGTTATATGTTTGGCTGATTCAAAGGCTTTTTTCCAATATTACTGTTATTTAAGTGCTGTTTTGTGCTGATGTAGTCAGCCTTATATTGATGGTAAAGAGTTCCCCATAGCTTAAATATTGAGTAAGCTCAGTAGTTTCTCACCCATTATTTTGGCACTATTCTGTGTGTGCTGCTACTGATCCATTACATTTAAACTTGTTGCTTTTATTAAATATTTGATTCACCTTATAAGATGAATTTGTAAAATCGGGTCCCAACTCCCAAGAGCAATATATATATTTTTTAAATGTATGCAACATTTTTAATTCATGGAAGCAAGATCTCAGTACAACACAGAAAGGTTGGGTGCAGGATGCCCCTGTTCCTCATAAAAGGGCAGAGAATACATTTTTAATGAATAAAAGGGTCTGAATTACAGACATAAAAATGTTTTAGGCCTATGGTATAATTGTAGGAGCATACTTGTGTGCAAATTATACTAGTTCTCCAAGCAGAAAATAATACAAAACATTAACAGAAGAGAATAACGTTTTAATTCTATTCAGTTGTTTCAATAATTAGCTGTAGCCCAACGGAAACACAGAGGCAACTTGAACATTCCCTTTTTTATCGTTTTAGTGTAATATCTTGTAATCCTTAATTTGACAGACTGCATTAAGGAGATTGGTCCCTGAAACCTTTTAATTATTCAAGTGACATTTTGGTCTTATTTAATAATTCAGGGCTGATTTTAGACAGAACACTATTAAAAACCTGTCTCACAATGATTAATATCCTGGCAAATCATTGAGGCATTAAGTTATATTGTATGCATGGATCATTCATAACATTGAATGCTGATATTTAATAAGCTATTGTATTATTCCTGAAAAATGTATGAGTATCGTTCATCATTTGAAGGAAAGTCCCGAGACAGAGCTGACCCATAATGACTCAAGTAGATAGAGATTTATGACAGGTGTAGGAGCAGTGCTCGGCTGCAGTGCGCCAGCCCTCCAGGTCAATGACCAGACCTTGCGGGACGAAATGTGAGTCTCACATTTGTCCTGCTTAGCACCCATGAAAAATGAAGAAGGTGACCTGAAGTTTCACCTGGGAGCAGGCTATCGGGCTGTAGATGACCACAGTCCAATAGCGTTTCACATCATTAGACAAAGACCAATTAGGCTGGATTGGACAATACTTACTTTGTGGTAAAGGTAGATAAATCAAGGTGGCAGGGTATGGATGATTACCGTTATTACACCCTCTACAGAAATATTTACGGGACCACCAGTATCAAGTCTTGCAACTGCCAATGTAATTTCTATAGAACTATAAAGCAGTATTTACTTTAGTTCTTATTTCAAACAACACAAAGTGTCCCTTCATACAGGATGGTCTACTGCAGGAACAAGCTCACAGCTTTGGTTCCAAATATAAAAACTGAAAAAAGGCTGGTGCTGAATCTGCTTTCACCTGTGCTCAATGTGCTTTAAATGCGTTCACCACAAGGAGGAGGGGAGCTTCAGTCTGTGTAGTCACGCTGCATAAAGACTGACACCCTGTGGCTTGTCTGTGTTATTACATTTACTGTTTATCTGTTAATGAAAATGTGCAGCCACATTCAAAAATGTAAATGAGTGAATATATATATACGAGTGAACACACACGAAATAATACCCTAGATTTGAACTTGATTTGACTTGATATAATGCATCTTTTGATTTGGAGAGAACAGAATAAAATTATCCATCCATCCATCCATCTCCTGCCGCTTTATCCGGGGCCGGGTCGCGGGGGCAGCAGTCTGAGCAGGGACTCCCAGACTTCCTTCTCCCCAGACACTTCCTCTAACTCCTCCGGGGGGATCCCGAGGCGTTCCCAGGCCAGCCGAGAGACATAGTCTCTCCAGCGTGTCCTGGGTCTTCCCCGGGGCCTCTTCCCGGTGGGACATGCCTGAAACACCTCCCGAGGGAGGCGCCCAGGAGGCATCCGGAACAGATGCCCGAGCCACCTCAGCTGGCTCCTCTCGACGTGGAGGAGCAGCGGCTCTACTCCGAGCTCCTCACCTTATCTCTAAGGGAGCGCCCAGCCACACGGCGGAGGAAACTCATTTCGACCGCTTGTATCCGCGATCTTGTTCTTTCGGTCACTACCCAAAGCTCATGACCATAGGTGAGGGTAGGAACGTAGACCGACCGGTAAATAGAGAGCTTTGCCTTTCGGCTCAGCTCCCTCCTTACCACAACGGTCCGATGCAGCGACTGCATCACTGCAGCCGCTGCACCGATCCGCCTGTCGATCTCACGCTCCATCCTTCCCTCACTCGTGAACAAGACCCCGAGATACTTGAACTCCTCCACTTGGGGCAAGGACACCCCACCCACCTGGAGAGGGCAAGCCACCTTTTTCCGGTCGAGAACCATGGCCTCGGATTTGGAGGTGCGGATTCTCATCCCAGCCGCTTCACACTCGGCTGCAAACCGTCCCAGTGCATGTTGCAGGTCCGGGTTTGATGGAGCCATCAGGACAACATCGTCTGCAAACAGCAGAGATGAGATCCTGTGGTCCCCAAACCGGACACCCTCCGACCCCTGACTGCGCCTAGAAATTCTGTCCATAAAAACAATGAACAGAACCGGTGACAAAGGGCAGCCCTGGCGGAGTCCAACATGCACTGGGAACAGGTCTGACTTACTGCCGGCAATGCGAACACAGCTCCTGCTCCGGTCATACAGGGACCGGACAGCCCTGAGCAAAGGGCCCCGGACCCCGTACTCCCGGAGCACCCCCCTTCTCCAGATCCACAAAGCACATGTGGACTGGTTGGGCAAACTCCCATGAACCCTCGAGCACCCGATGGAGGGTATAGAGCTCGTCCAGTGTTCCACGACCGGGACGAAAACCATTCTGCTCCTCCTGAATCCGAGGTTCGACTATCGGTCGGATTCTCCTCTCCAGTACTTTGGAATAGACCTTACCCGGGCGGCTGAGGAGTGTGATCCCTCTGTAGTTGGAACACACCCTCCGGTCCCCCTTCTTGAACAGAGGGACCACCACCCCGGTCTGCCAGTCCAGAGGCACGGTCCCCGAACGCCACGCGATGTTGCAGAGACGTGTCAATCAAGACAGTTCTACAACATCCAGATACTTTAGGTACTCATGGCGGATCTCATCCACCCCCGGAGCCCTGCCACCGAGGAGTTTGCGAACAACCTCAGTGACTTCAGCTTGGGTGATGGATGAGCCAGCCTCCGAGTCCCCGGTCTCTACTTCCTCTTCGGAAGACGTGACTGAGGGATTAAGGAGATCCTCAAAGTATTCCTTCCACCGTCCGACGACATCCCCAGTCGAGGTCAGCAGGCCTCCACCCGCACCGTAAACGATGTTGGTGAGACACTGCTTCCCCCTCCTGAGGCGCCGGACGGTTTGCCAGAATTTCTTTGGTGCCGACCATGGCCTCCCCGAACTCCTCCCAGGCCCGGGTTTTTGCCTCTGCGACAGCACGAGCCGCGGCTCGCTTGGCCTGCCGATACCCGTCGATGACCTCCGGAGACCTACAAGCCAGAGTGGCCTGATAGGCCTCCTTCTTCAGTCTGACGGCATCCCTTACTTCCGGTGTCCACCGGGTTCGGGGGGTGCCGCCACGACAGGCACCGGAGACCTTGCGACCACAACTCCGAGCAGCCGCATCAACAATGGAGGCGGAGAACATGGTCCACTCGGACTCAATGTCCCCAACCTCCCCCGGGACATGGAAGAAGCTCTCCCGGAGGTGCGAGTTGAATACCCTACTGACAGAGGGCTCCACTAGACGTTCCCAACAGACCCTTACAATGCGCTTGGGTCTGCCAAGTCTGTCCGGCTTCCTCCTCCGCCATCGGATCCAACTCATCACCAAGTGGTGATCGGTTGACAACTCTGCCCCTCTCTTCACCCGAGTGTCCAGGACACGCGGCCGGAGGTCTGATGACACGACAACAAAGTCGATCATTGACCTCCGGTCTAGGGTGTCCTGGTGCCATGTGCACTGATGGACACCCTTGTGCTTGAACATGGTGTTCGTTATGGACAATCCGTGGCTAGCACCGAAGTCCAATAACTGAACACCGCTCGGGTTCAGATCGGGGAAGCCGTTCTTCCCGATCACCCCTCTCCAGGTGTCATTGCCCACGTGGGCGTTGAAGTCCCCCAGTAGAACAACGGAGTCCCCGGTCGGTGCACTGTCCAGTACCCCTCCCAAGGACTCCAAGAAGGCCGGGTACTCTGCACTGCTGTTCGGCCCCTAGGCCGCCACAACAGTGAGAGATCTGTCCCCCACCCGAAGGCGGAGGGACGCGTGTTGGGTAAACTCCAACACGTGGCGGCTGAGCTGAGGGGCTATCAGCAAGCCCACACCAGCCCGCCGCCTCTCCCCGCGGGCAACACCAGAGAAGTGGAGCGTCCAGCCCCTCTCGAGGAGATGGGTTCCAGAGCCCAAACTGTGCGTGGAGGTGAGGCCTACTATATCTAGTCGGTATCGCTCAACCTCCCGCACAAGCTTAGGCTCTTTCCCCCCCAGCGAGGTGACATTCCATGTCCCCAGAGTTAGTCTCTGTGTCTGGAGATCTGGTCGCCGAGGCCCCTGCCGTCGACTGCCGCCCAGATCTCTCTGCACCGGCCCCTTATGGATCCTCCTGCGGGTGGTGGGCCCATGGGAGGGCGGCCCCACGTTGCTCTTTCGGGCTGCGCCCGGCCGGGCCCCATGGGGTAAGACCCGGCCACCAGGCGCTCGCCATGGAGCACCCATCCCAGGCCTGGCTCCAGGATGGGGCCCCGGTGACGCCGATCCGGGCGACGTAAACTGCCTTGTTCGTGTTGTCATCATAGAGGGCTTCTGAACCGATCTTTGTCTGACCCGTCACCTAGGACCTGTTTGCCTTGGGAGACCCTACCAGGGGCATGAAGCCCCCGACAACATAGCTCCCGGGATCATTCGGGCACTCAAACCCCTCCACCACTTTAAGGTGTCGGTTCAAGGAGAGGGAATAAAATTACCGACACATGTATTTTATTCAGTTTTGGGTCCATTATTTTCAAAAATTAGGTTGAATCTAAAAGGAAACTAGTAAGCAAAACTATTTGATTTTAAGTATTTATTGAAAGAAATATCAAGAATGCATAAAGTCGAATTGAATTGATTTAAAACTATAAGGCTCAGGGTAAATACAATTTTACTGTGAGGTCTGAAAATGTCTGAATGGGTACTTTAGGTGATTTGTAACTTTAAAATGTTACTTGGACAGAAACTGAAGGCGTGTTGTGCTGTTTAAAATTGCGCCATTTAAGTGTGGCTAGCGCTTCCTCATTACAATAATAGGAACCATAATGCTTAAAACTCCAGAGTGTAACTATTCAGACACAAATATGTCTGATTATTTTGCAAGAATACATCTCTACAACCCTGACTCTTATTTGGCACAATTCCACACTTTAAGATTAAGTAAGTGGTTCCATTTGAGCATGTATTATAATGTATTACTAGATTAATAATTTGTAACAGCAATACCAGTAACAGTATAATAAAACCTTGTAATTGCATCTTGAATCACCTGACTTCTCTTAAACCTACTGCTGTGAACTTTACTGCTCAGTTAGAACACCTGATAATGAAACTTTGAACTTGTTTACGAGCTTATGCAGTATTGTGTGTGTGTACTTGTGTGCGTATGTGTGTCTTTATTTTTTTATTTTTTACATTGCATTACATAATACCAAGCAAATTTAATATTACAATAGATAGGCATTCATTTAATTTTTTTTACCATTTTATTTTTCATCAGAACATAAAACATACACAAACTCAACAACACTTATTGCACCAGAAAAACAAACAAACAACAACTACAAAAAACAACAACAAAAACAGAATAAATGATACGGGGAACAAAAATAAAGTAAATAATAATGTTGATGATAAAAATAAAAGGCATTCATTTTAAGTTGTTTCTTTTCTTTTCTGTCTGTTATTGTCATTTGCGTGTTGCTTGACCGTGCAAGTCTAAGGTTTGTTGACTGGATTATTGTAATGTATGATTTTAGAGATTAATTTTAACTTCCTGGTGTAACTGTGATAAATAATATGTAGCTTTTGCAGTCTCGCGATGTTTCGTTGTGCTGTGTGCTTTGGTTTTACATTACATTTGCAGAAAGAGCTAACGTGAAGCCGTAAACAAGTTCAGGCCGCACCTTACATTTCAGCTACGAACCCGGAAGAAAGGTGTATTTTTCCCGTAATCCGCCCCCATTGGTCGGCCCACTGTGGCCCCTCCCCCTCCAGGTGAAGACACATGTCCTTATATGGGAGGCGTATGACGACATTGCCCGCGGTCCCTGGAGCGCCCCTTTGTCAGCTTATAACTACTCTGCACTTCCAGTAACCACGACACAGTTCACATTCAACAGATCTACAGCTCTCTCACCTGTTTTCTGTTCAGAAGTGACACTGTCCGCCGCAGTGGAGGAAGGAGAGGTGAGTGTTGCCAAACGTTTCCTGCTTTTTGAGACTGGAAGTTTAGCCTATTTTTTACTTCATTTTACCTGGCAAAACATTATGAACACATTCTTACTTACATAGAAACAAGAAAGTAGTATACGTAGCCTACTGCATTAGATTAGTGTCTAGTTTGTCAAAAGCAAACATGATTTACAGCTTTTTAAAGAGGCTCTAACTACACTGGCTATCCTAATTGTTCTGCTTGTGCCATACATTTCTTGATTTTTAGTCCACTGAATGTAAGCTACTTTCCCTTGCAGATCTTTGACCATGGATACACAAAGTGACAAACAAAAGCTCAATAATAATGGCGAGCTGATCCTGGTGCCACACAAAGACACCATTCGTCTGCTGGAGGTGTATGTGAAGCGCAGCCTGAGTGTAAACGATGGTGGTCTGGAGGGTAAGAGGGCTGAGAGGAAGGCCAAATGGGTCACAAAGGCCTCAAAGCAGAGACGACACTCCAGCGACCCGTCCATTCATCTGAGTGAATTAGCTGACAGAGAAATTGGCACTTTTTCTGGTGTTGAACCTCTAGAAAATCTGAACACGTCACTTAGACGAAAGGAAAAAAATCCCAAAAAATCCAAAAAACTTAAAAAGTCTTCGCTTTGGAAAAGCTTCTTGGGGATATTCTCTCGGAAGGATGCTGATGAGAAAGATGACGAGCAGGAAAGTCCGGCACAGGTTCTTCAAACCAGCACCAGTGATGAGGCCTTTGAGGCAGTGCCCACCTGCCTGCCCACTGCAAGTGCCAATGTGCCAAGGAGAAAGTCTACAAAGAGGTCAACTATGAAAAAGCGTCTTTCCAGAAGACTATCACTGCGGAAATCAAATAAACTCGGAGATATCGACCCAGAACAAATCTCAGTCAATGGTGTGGTATTCTAATTAATACGCAAATAAAGAAAATGTAAATATACTCATTTATGTTTGTTGTGCAGCTGTCATGAGTGTTGAACCAACATACTCATACTATGAGAAAATGTCAGAGGAACTTGAGAAAATTGTCCACGAGGTCAAAGTAAATGAGGAAGCAAAACCTCTCACAGATGGTAAGCATGAGGTAGTTGTTTAAATATACTGTACACACTATGCAGTTCTGACGCCTCCATGTCTATGATGTGAACTTCAACAATGAATCATGCATGTTTGTTCAGTTTCACTTTTTGTTTCAGATGAAATTGTCAACAGAATCATTGCTTTGACAAAAGAACAGGGAGATGCTATTGATGATAAGGTGGGTATTAATGTACAAATAGAACACTATATTTTAACTAAAAGTGCAGCAAGGATCCTCTTGGTACAAAAGTGCCCCACATTTTGCTGCAGTCTACATGACGTGACTAATATTTTTTCATACCGTCTTAATTAGAATGAGCTCTATGAGCTATGACATACTCACAGCGTAGTTTCCTAGTTGCTGAAAGACTTATACCAAGTTGTTTTTCTTTTGTTTTCCAGATTAAAGATAACCCCACATTGAGCAACTTCTTCCAGAGGATGTCATATGCATCTTTCCAAAGGCTAGCCGATGTATACCTTGAAAATGAGGCCTCTCCTGTTAAGAATCAACCAACACTTCCTCCAACTGCTCCTGAACTGGTCAAGCTGGCCTTCACCCTGGACTTCACAGCCAGAATAGCGGGGCTCTCCAGACATAACATTGGCTATATTACTAGCCTCGGGAACAGATATCTACTGGATAGATTTGAATACAGACAGGTAAAATGAAAAACATTTATCAAATCGCTATGTTTAGCCAGGTTTGATATTTGCATCTTTTTTTCAGGCATGTACGGATCATCCATGGTCCGACTGTGATGACTGAAAAGCTTCTGTAACTCGGAGACATTCTAGAGTGGAGTCTTGCTCTGAGCACTATGCAAGTTAAACAAGATTATTGATAGATGCAAGTTATTGATAGTATTTATAAGCTAGAATGTTGTTTTATACAAGTTTACAAACTAAATATATAAAACACATTTACTGTGATGTCACTATTGAGTATTTATGGATGCTGGCATTCATTTACAAGATACACTTTAAATTATTGGTGAAAATAAATTTGTAATTACATTTTTGTTTAAATGCGTTTCATTTAGCACGTCACATAAATATATCTAGTGTCTCGGAGAAAGATGAAGTGACATAAAATCAAGATGTTTTATCTTCACAAACATTGCTTGATTATTAAATATACAGCAATAAAAACCTACATGATACAAACTAACCTACATAATGAAAGAGAAAAAATACATACTCCACCCTGTTCCGTTTGTCTACAGCCATTGAGGTCCTTCAACTCAATGATCCTGGTTTTTCCCCACGTCTGACTCACCATGTAGTTCAACGGCCCATCAGGATGATGGTTACATTAAGTACTTTCTGACAGCTCACAGACAATACCTGACGCCTTTTTGTGAACTGAAAAAGGCGCAAATGCCACCAGACAGGTGACATGGATGTCCAAATGCAAGTCTCAGAGAAATTCGTTGGCAAATTAATCATTTGTACTGTACACTGTCTAATACAGTCACAAAACAAACTTAACATTGTGATACAGAGCTAAAATGTCCCATGCCTTAAAGGCGCTGTCAGACCTAGGTTAAATACACTAGTCTGACCACCTTGTTTTACAGACCTGTGGCCCTCCGTTTCAAATATGTGCCTCTCTGAAAATGTTTGGACAGCACTGCTTAACAAATCCATTTTTGCATTAATTTTTCTCTTCTGGAAAACTAGTTCTGAACTAACCACTGCAGACTCCTGAAACACGGAACAAGTCAATAGTTGAGAGCCTTCATTCACTACTCGGAAGCAGAGTGGTCAACAGACATTTGCTAAATTAACACTCGCATTACTTTTCACTCCAATATCTTCCCTTCCTTTGCCATCAAATATTCAGAAATGGGAATGTGTCCTATTAAATAATTCTATACAAAATCAGCAAAATCATTGAATTTGAACAAATACTTGTCAGCGCAGTTAGTGTAAACCTTTTACATTTTTATTGCTTTTCAAACAAAGAGAGTAAGATTAATCAAAGAGTCCAAATCCCATATCTTCATCAGACTCCTCTGATTCCTCTTTCTTCTCTTCCTTTTTCTCTTCCACTGGAAAGTAAATATTAAATTAATACCTTGTGGCTAAACATACAAAGTTATGGACATAGACCAGTGTATAATACTGTACATACCAGCAGCAGGTGCAGCCCCCGCTCCAGCGGCTGCAGCAGCAGCAGGAGCCACCACAGCGCCACCTGCTGGTACAGAGGCCAACTTGGAGAGGCCTGAAATGCAAAACATTCAATGATCAACTTTTCAAAATAAAATTAAGATCTAGTTATATGGTCTTTATTTACCCGAGTTCATGACTTCATTGATGTCCTTTCCATTCAACTCACTTACGACCTTGAGACATACAAAGTTTATTCAGTTTGACCGGACTATTGGAGATACTATGTTTGGAGTCGTGTCTACCTTATTCAGGCGTTCGTCCTCGGCCTCGATTCCCACGCTGCCCAGGATGGCTTTGATGTCCTTTGCGGAGGGGCTGGTGTTTCCCCCGAGAGCAGCCAGGAGGTAAGCGGCCACGTAACGCATTCTGTCACACACACACATTAACAATGCGTTTGTTGAGAAACAGCCAGGACTGGATCAGCGCCATGTGCTATTGTCACTGAAGCTAGTTTCAGATTCGTCACTGGAGAGCGCGAACGTAATAGGGTTTCTAAGACAAAAAAACGTGATGTTGATGAACTACATACGCCCTAATTGCCTGCTCACTACAATGTTTATGTCAAGCTTTGATATATTTCAGTTATAACTATGTAAATGTATTCGAAGTAGCTCATCCCGGAGCTCATCTCAACGAAACAAAACAGCATGGCGCTTCACCAGTCAGACCTCCATCTTTAGCAGCAACGTTTAGATTAAAAAAAAAGCTAAAACCCGTAAACAATGGACCGAACTGGATATTCATGGGGTACGTGGATGATTTTTACATTTTGTTTCGTTAATAATGTATATGTTTAACTTACTTTAAGTCTTTGCAGACACGAAACGTCGGTCACGCTAGAAATCCGGAAGAAGAAGAATGGATATCCGGGGATTAAAGTGACGTCATCTCTGTTCACTTTACTCCTCGATCCCTAATCTTCAAATCCCACCCACTGAGGAGAGAGAGCCAATAGAAAATCACCTGCCCCTTTTCTCTTTGGCTCTATTCTATGAGCTGGGTGGGACTTACTGCGGTGGAATCGACGAGTCTAGGCCTTAGGAAGCGAGTGAAGAGAAATGGAACGTTCCCAGCTGTTGAACTCCTCCCTCCTTCACTCCTTCATATGCACGCACCACGTGACTATACGCAAGCTACTCTGGGCGTAAGTATTGTATATTATATTCATCAAATGCATTATTGTACAAGTTATATTTTACACTGTAACACAATACGTTTTACACAGAAAAGCCCATTAAAGGGATGTGATGAAGTCATCCTTTTTGGCCCAGTGCATATATTGTAAAAAAACAAAAAAACTAGGGTGAAAATAAGACCGCTATGTGCAATTTACATCTAGTTATTGACTATTTACGTTAAATCTCCGTGCAACAGGAAGCCTGCTTACAGGTTCACTGTAAGCATGCTTATGTTGGTTAACTTTACAATGATGGCAAACTCTGCTCTGGCCTCTAAAAGTGGTGAAAAGCGCTTATAAATGAATCGCAGTGAATTATTATTACACTCAGAATGTGTTGGCAAAGGGGGGAATAAACTTAGATTGCTGCATTTTAAAATGAACTAGTTCCATTTTATTAAGTTTTTAAGGCCGTAAAAAACAGATACAGCACCTTTAATCTAGTCTTTACTACACCATAGTGGATACACCTTATTATATTCTGACCATGCACATATGCTGTCTACTTTTTACTTGTTTCCCCAATTTAAAGAGGGAAAAAGAAAGTTGGCTGGCAAATAAATACGTGCAAATCATTTTTAAAATTATTTCCATTAAATGTTTTTATTCAATCCCAGTAGTCTTATCTACTATATACTTCACAACATGACGCTTAAAATAGAATCTGTGGCCTTTAAATACAACTCAGGCATTCCTAAATCACAATTCTTTTAGCTCCTCTTGGTTTTCCTGTTTGAAAAGCCATTCAAACATAGACACAAGGGAGTCCAAAACAAACTCAGCAATCTTATTCACGTTTGTCACATACCACATTTTGTAACAGAAATCACCCAATACAATAATTATAAAACCAATGAAGAACCCTAGGAAAATCCGGTCAATGTAAAAATTGGTTTTCTCTCTAAATGTCCACTGCTCCCATGGAAGTGATTGGCGGGCTTCAGCGTATTTACTAAAGTGTAACATGGCTGCATGTTCATCATCCACGTCTTCCTCTGGAGCTTCTATGTCCTGGACGTCTGCAGCTCCATCAGCCTCTGCCATTTGTGTTGCCGCAATGCTTTCCGCTGAAATGCATTCGACAGATTTTAAAGTCCAAATTTAGATTACCGTCATAGGCCTCAAGACACTATTGTATACATAAGATCAATACCAGTTTTACCTTCAGGCAATGAGATATTCCTATTAGAAAAAGCCAAAATTCTTAATAGAAAGAAGCATTTGTTTTCACGCTGTCCTTTTTCTTCAGGCTTTAGCGCTGCCCTGAACTGTGGTAAACGTTAACTACCTCGCTAAGACGCAGGCAAAGGATTAGATATTGCTTAGCACATTTAAATCCTTCGTAAGGATGCAGGTGGCAGATGGTACAATATGCACTGGTGTCTTTTCAAGGACTACTAGAGCATGATCAGAGCAGTTTATATATTCTGTCAAATGTCTTGAGCAGTATGGTTGATAAATGACAGACTGTAAATTGTTTCTTATGACATTGTGTGGGAATAACCCAAGCACGTATTAGACCCCTAGCAGAAAGAATGTGAGTGATGTGATGACAAAGCAGTACTGTTAATAGCCTCTTTAGTGAAGATGGAATAAATTACTCCAGTCCAACTACTTAAAGCCTTACTCACTGTACTGCCACTGTTAATTAAAACCAATGTAGGTGTCAATTTTTTTTTTTTTTTTTATCCACCCATTTAGTTTATGGATGTACACCACAGGTAGCCCTTTTTATTTGTTAAAATGAAAAATATTTCTTGGAAACATTTACTCAGTAGCTTTAGTATTGATTTAGCTCAGTAATTCCTCTTTAGCTTTGCTGCAGTGCATTGCTCTTTGTACACAGTTTGGACAGAATGTAAACCTCTGTGAGTTACCAATGCCTGTTAGTTTGTCAATATCAAATACATTGATTTATATATAGAATTAGAATGTAGCTATACTTCCGAATAGTAAGGATTGCTAAGGAATTGCAGTGGGCCAGTGATGTTGTATATGTATAGTTTAGTTTACCTCTCACTATTCATTTTCAGTGATGGGTTAGAGTCATTACTGTTTTGTGTAGGTTCCTTGTTGTGGTATCCTGCCTTGTTTTTACAAGTCCCCTGTGGTTTTCTCTGTAATAGCTGCTGTGCTGTTAGCACATGGTGTGGGTTGTGTGCGTTTGCATAGCATGCATCGGCTAGTGATCTCAATTAATGTAACTCTGAAGCGCTTTATCCTAAAGGCATAAACCATGGGATTGACTACTGAGTTCACATGGGACATAAAAATGCCAACATTCAAGGCTACTGTAGGGATTTTGCAGTCTTTGCAAAAGAAGTTAATGCAGTTCATAATGTGTATTGGCATCCAGCACACGATGAAGAGAAAGACCACTAAAGCTAGCGACTTGGCCAGCCTCAGCTCTTTTTGGTAATATCTCTCTGCATCACATGTGGCCTCAGCACGACTGTTGAGCTGCCTTCTTATCACCCAAAATATCTGCACATATAGAAAAGTCATGATGGCCAGCGGGACCACCACCCATCCAAAGAAGTTGAAATACACCATATAGTCCATTCTGATGACACCCACAAATGTACAGGGAATGTTGCTGGAGGGACCCATAGCACCATGGTTATTCCAGCCCGTCATTGGCACCATGCCCATTAGGAAAGAGAACACCCAACACAGGCCAACAGCTGTCCACGCCCTTTCCTTGGTCACTACGGAGCAGTACCTTTGTATAGAAAAACAACCAGAACAGTACATTAGAATAAGTCCAAATTTGAACCAATGCCAGAACTATATTGTGTTTGTAAATGTGCTTTAGATCAAAATCTGTTCAGCAGAAAACAGGAAGTTGCTGACAGAATCTCTTCTCTACATCACCAGCTATTTAAGCAGATAGAGACATTTTAATTTCCTTAAAAGCTTTTGATGCCCAGGACATTGATTTGCATTAAACTTGGCCACAATATATAGCGGCAAAGCACCACCAAGATCAAGTCCAAGAAAGTTTTCCTTAGTGGACCTCTTTGGGCTGTTTGTTTTTAGCATTGTATATAATTTTGGAGGCATTTTATATGGATTGTTGCTTATTACACAATTTGCTCAAATCATGTTGTTTTATAGTCACTCAGTTGTTATTTTCACACAAATGAATGTTCTTGCATTTCCACTACTCATTTTGTCTCATTTTGATGATTGTCTCCCTCTGGAATACTTTCCCATTAAGTATCTCATTACAAGTTGTACCAGTCATAAACATGCCTGACTAAACAATCCTAAATATTTTATTGCAAGCTGATGATAATGACACATGACACATACTTGGTGGGAATCTTGACTCGTAGATATCGGTCGATGGCAATGGCCAGTAGAGACAAGATGGAGCTCTGGGTGATGGTGAGGAGCAAACAGGAGAGGAAGAGGCACGTGTAGAACTGCGTCTTCAGTCCAAGGCTGATGACTATGGCCAGGGGGATGACTAGGAGCCCCACGGCGATGTCGGCCACAGCCAGAGACACGATGAAGAAGAAGGTGGTATTTCGGAGCCCCCGGTTGACATACACCACCAGCACCACCAGGATGTTGCCCAGCACTGAGGCCAGGGCGATGGCTGTCTCTATGGAGATGTAGACCACGTCTATGGACTCTTGAGGCTGGATACCTGAGAAGGAAGTCATGCTCACCTCAGCTTTTCAGTTATTTAGTCAAAGTTGCCTGAATAAAACTGCTGTTGTCTTACTCAGCTCAATTATTCCTAAGTATTTATCTAAAGTCTGCCAAAGGACTTGTTGCTACATTATAAAGCGTCGTACTTTTCCAGCATCTTACTCAGAGTGGTCCCAGTGCACCAATCTTCAGCATCCTTTTACTCTCTCTCCCTCTGATCTGTGAAGCTATAAACATGACGGGGAGGGACTTTGCTTTTTGCTGCAACGTGCAGTACCACTGGCTCATTGATGGTTTTGGAGAGGAATAACTAACCACACACTTTGTATAATAACTAACCACACATATTTCACATCAGGCATCATGTGCCCTCTGCTTACAATGAGAAACTGCACTGCCAAAGATGCACTGAAACCAAATGAAGTACATCTCTGTTTGATAAGATCTGAACATTCGGTAAGTTGTATAATATTTTTTGGGCAATAAATACTATAAATGTAAGTTATGTGTGGACATTTAAAGATCACTATTTTCATTCGTGAGATTGTGTGCATTATTTAAATGTATTCAGATATATATCATGATATATATATGATATCATGATATATCTGATTATATCAGATTATTTTAACCAAGGGAGAGAAACGACTCACATTTGTCTCCCAGGACATTCTGAATCGTCCTCTAAATGCTACCAGGTGAGCTTAAGTTAAAAAACAAATTATATTCATATTTTAGGTGCGGGTAGCTCTGATCGATATCAGTGTATATAGAATATACATAGAAAAAATACATTTTTCCTCAATTCTTCAAATAATTTTTGTAATCATTGGTATGCATGGTAATTGCTATTATTTGTAAAAAATAAATTCATTAATTTCTCAGCCCTATTGTAAGCGTATCTTGTTTGGTTTTTGATTGTTGTAAACATGAATGGTAATCAAGGCTCATCCATGAAATCTATATAATTTGCATTACATCTGGTTTTGTCTGAGACTGTTTTTGACTCTTTAGGATATTTATTATTTAGATTTTCCTCTCATAATTGTTTGGATTATGGACATGTAGTTCTGAAAAATTCTCTATATTATTTGCTTTTATTTAAATAGATGTAGATCTGTTGCTGACAATTCTGCTGACAAGTTGCTGCTACAAGGTGTAATGTCACACTTCCACATACTATTTTGCACTATATAAATTGGACTGTTGCACCACATTGAGGCACAGACTAGTGATCGTGCTGGAAGTTGGAAGTGGCTTTGTTTTCTGTTGAGCGTCACTGCTTCTGTTGTCAGTCTGAGTGAAAGTCAGGGCAGGTGGTGTACACAGTGATGCAGGTGCTGATCGGCCTGAGCTGCTGTGTGGGGAACCTGCTGGTGTTGGCAGCTCTGTGGTCCAGTCAGAGCCTCCAGCAGGAGCCCACATACTGCCTGCTGCTGTCCCTGTGTGTGGCTGACGCTCTGGTGGGGGCTGTGGCCGTACCTTCTAGGTAACTTCTGTTTAGTTGCAGGTTTTTGGCCACTTTGCGTTTGCATATATACAGCCTCTTAGAGTTGGACATAGCGTTATATGTGTCTATAGTGTTTACTTGAGACATCGGTAGGCAACATTTCTTTTGTTTCGCTTCTGTTTGGGCTGCCTGATACCGCACAAACCCTTTTCTTTTATTTCACTTACTTCTTGGGGCTCCAAGCATCTCTTGCCAATTGTTTCTGAATGCTAAGTGCAATTTTATAAGCTATAGGCCATAAACATGTATTCAAAGATTAAATAACCATGGAAATAGCCTCAATTTGCCTTTTGGTGCCTATTTTCAGTTCCAAAATGATATTGTACTTTTTGTTTTCTTTTTAAGGACAGGGACTCTCAGCTTCACTCCCCAGTTCGGATGGTATAACAAGGAAATGCTGGCCCACTCTAACAACTCCATTATTCTTTTGCCAATTCATTGTCGCCATTCCAATGTCTCATCTGGTTTATTTATTTATTTTTCTCTGCACGCTATCACCTTTGTTGGTGATGATAACACTATATATTAAAATCATTTGGACCCGTCCTAGAAACCTCAGAGATAAGCCATGGAATGATTGAGTTCCGACACAACACACCACCTTTATAAAGAAAGAGAGACAACTTGCAGCTTCTCTCTTTCTGGTCTTGCTGTTGTTTGCTGCATCCTAGTTGCCTCTGCACATTATGAACTGCTTTGCTTACTTTGGTGGAGTAACGTTTCCGGTATCTGTGGTGGCTTTCTATGTTGGCAATGTGCTCTCTCATGCAAATTCACCTGTGAATCCCATTGTATATGCTTAGTACCAAAAATTAGAGCGGCTTTTTTCAAATCTTGGAGAAAGTATAAATCCTGTGGAGAGGAAAGACTAGGACCAGCCAACAGCCAGGCAACAGATGACAAACTCAATAGTAATGTAGACATTATAGAAGCAACGTAAAGGCATCTACCACTTTCTGTCAACTTCTCTAGTAAGTATTGTCATTTTTTTAATTCTATTTACTATTCACTTTTCCAATTTGAAACATTTCATTTGATTTATGTTTCATTGTGCAGTATGTACAAGATAAAACATAGTTTTGTAGTTTAGTAGTAACTTGTATGATATAATAGTACAAATACAAATATTCAATGACACATATAAGTGCAAAACATGTCACATATAAAAAACAAAATAAATATATGATAAAACATTAGGTGAAATGCTTTATTGATTGATGTTACAAAAATAAAATAACACTGTAAATACTGATGATAAAATAGGGAAAGCGCCCATGTTATGCATGCCAATGACCACAGGATGGCATAAAGGCACTCTTTACAATGAGCTCCTCAGACACTCAATTTGTTCCTTTCAAGGAAGGTAATAGACTGTATAGTTATCACCTGAGTAGGACTATCTTTTTCCTACAAACTATACAACCTACTACCTCACCTTGCTAGGCTCAACTCCAGGCTGCAGTAATAGTTCTCCTAATAGTTTCAGTTTAACTTCCATTGTTGTTCATGGCTCTCTGACTGTAGTTGAACCTGTCTCTTTAGGGAAGACAGTAGATTGTATAGTTAACTCAGAGGGATGACACAATCCCCACAACTATTCAATCTACTACCTCAGCCTTAAGGACAGCAGCAAGATGCGGACAGTATCCAGTGTGTCCACCTGTGGGCAAAAAATAAAATAACTTTTATCACAATGTATGTACACTTAGCTCAATAACATTGTGAGAAGCACTTAAATCAACCCATGCCATTGGTTAAATTCACAGGAAGGGGGGAGTGGGAAAACAGACAACATTTTTATATGGAGCTCCATTAAACAAGAGGGCACTGTATTAACAATCAATTGCTCCAGGTTGGCAAGTCATCATATTGACCACCATTTGTGACGTGTTTTCTCAGTCTTTTAGTGCTGTAATATTTTATTTGTATAGTCAATGAATTGGTCGACTGTGTCTAAGTCTATTTTTATTAAGATTGCAAGGATTATATGGACCAAAACAGAAAGGAGAATGTATGGAGTCAGTTGGCTGGAGTTTTTGTCTGGTATTACGTCTCTGTATAGTGATTTTGTGTGAGATTCAAAAAACATTTTGAGAGATTGATTGAACATTTTGAGAGATTGATTGAACAATGCAAAGATCAACCACAAATAAAAATTTTTTGACTACAGCCCTACTGTCTGTAGGCTTTAGAGAACAGGTATAGATAAGCAGTGAATGTAAAGTGCCGATGCGTAAACTTAAAATGGAGGAATTGATATGAGATACATTTGAGTTACAGCTTCTTGTTAACCGGCCAACAAACCATACAGGCATAAACAACCCTTTTAGTCTTCCATCTTAATAACAATGATGATCATAAACTTAAGCAGATGTCAGAATCTAACATTTGTGTTTTTCTGCTGTTTTCTGTGAATCCATATGCTCTGGCCGTAAAGTGGAAAATCTCCAGAGTGTGGATTATAGATGAATGTGTCTGGGTTTTAGTCTATGTGCTGTAAAAAGCTGAGTGGAGGAAAGTGCCATCTTTGTTTAGTGTGAAAGCCACTTCAAGTCCATTGGCAGGAGTAGCATGTTTACGATGCCAGCTACAGTCTGGGACAGGCTGCACTGTCTGGACACAGAAGCCAATGACCGGTAGAGCTGAGTGAGCACAGACAGTGCTGTGGTCAAGTTTGCGCTCTTTGCATAAATTAGCATGTGAACCGTGGTGGCTGAAAAGATGCAGTGTAGTTCATTACCATTTTGAATCCCTCTTTGGCCTAATTAATGCCGGTCGAGACTGAAATGTTTTGGCAGAGTGTCAGGCCAAGCTCAGTGGAGGTACATGAAGAGGGCACCAAAGAGTCAAAGCTCTGATTGAGATGTTGAAATAATTAGACTGTAAATGGTATCAACCTCATTCCATTGGAGGGCACTACTTTGTCAGTTTTTGAGCCAGTTCCAAGCAAAGATAACATTGTAGTGTGGAGACATTGCTTAAGTGTTATTACTCTCATTTTATCTTTATATTGCTATGAAGACAAACAAACAAATATACTCATGAGGACATGTTGGCCGTGGTCCATGATGATCAGCAGAAATTGGGGACCATTTTGAGGGCTACGGTTGCATCTTATTCCTTAGTGAGACAAGATGGGATATGACAGAAAAGGAGGGGAGAGTGTTGGTGGCAGTGAAATGAGACAATGATGTAAAAAGGGCTGCGATAGAGTAAGGTGGCAAACATATGCTCCAACTAGAGCCTGGACACTGCTCATGGTAAAGAAAGCCTCATTGTCTTGTGAGCAGACCACAGCCATATGTTCATCTGTATATGGTCATCTTTGCGATCTGTTTAATAAACACTGGCATACATCTGTATTGGCCCCTCACGATGTCAGTTTAGCAACAATTCCAAGCATAAAACCTTCTGTCCCTGAATATTGAATCATTTTTGTAATAATAAAGACACTTGCCTGGTGGTGTGGTACGAGCATGTGCTAAGAAAAGTATTCATGCTGTCAGGATTTGAAATGAAAGGATATGTGAGATCAGAATCTTCACATTCATCAGTATTTATTACGCTTTAGATTTTAATCTTCATAAACCTTATATCAAATGGCAGGAGCCAGCCCCTTTCTTTTAGTTGTTGAGTTCATTCTCTACAAGATTTGAGCAGTCCACTTTGTACACCCACTATACAGTATAGTCACAAACTACTTGAGCATGAATGGCTTTTTGACTTATAGCCTGCACCAGTCTGTTTATAACCTGTGAGTTATCGTGCTAACAAACAGGAAGTACTGGATGTGTATGCCTTATTGTCAGATAAAAGCAACATGCAAAAAATGCAGACTTTGATCCTGCGACCACAAAGTCACTCTAAGTATGGTGCGGAGAGAAACGCAAATAGCGGAGGAGATGACTTCCCAAACAACATGTCAGCAGGCCGCACAGTGAGTTCATGTGAGGAGAGTGGGGATGGGGGGAGGAAATGCCGGACGGCCATTCTTCCGCTGGCCTCACTCTTCCTCTGTGTACAGTGTGCCATGAGCTGTCTGCAAACTCCACCAAAGAAACTCCCAAAAGCTGAGTCAACTGCAACAGAGACCAAACCACACAATTTCACACTGTGGCATCCAGCTAAACATTTACACTGACGGTCTGGATGATGGCAATTATGTCACTGTAAATACAAATAAGTCTGCTTAAATTACTTTATTTTGCGCTTAAATTAGAGAAAATAAACAATGAGAGAAAATAGCTGCATTACAAACCGTGACTCTGCCATTTTATCACACAACCCCCTTCATGTATGGGATAATGCTTGCATCACAAAAACTGGTCCATACTGGTTTACCAACTAGCAGGGCCCACAAACACTGTGTTAAGTTCTAATGTGTGCATTTATACAACGTTCAAGTTGGACCATCAAACGCTAATTGCTAAAACACTATAATTTTTTTAATTTAGTCTTTCATTTTGTGGCAAACCATTGCTGCGGCAAGGTTCTCATCCCTCGTGCAGCAATATAATCATGCAACATTCAAACTCCCATCCAAGTTGAGAAAAGCCCATTTCCGTGATGAATGCTGTGCAAATAAGATTTCAGTTTTAGTTTGCTTTATGTTAATGCACCGGCCTCACCACTGTTTGCCATTGTCGAAGTAAAGATCTTTTAAAAATAAAAATAAAGACATAAATATCTGGTGGCACTTTATCTTTATGCCATTTTCAGTTAACATTTAAAAAACAACAACTTCTCTCAACATCAAACTTGTTAACGGCGCAATAGGCCTCATGTTGGTCAAAGATCGCAGGCGTACAGGGCGGAATCAAAAATGCGAACTGAACTGAAGCACAAGAAAGTAAGAATATTTCAAGATATATAAACAAAATCAGATTAAAACCATTAAATACCTGGATGCATGTTTTAAAACAGGTCAGGACACTGGTCACCCATGCAAAATGAGGCCATGGTTTCAGCGGACAAAAAGGCGGGTTAAGGACGACCCAAGAAGGCACTTCCACATCTTTCTCCTTTGCCTGCAAGACGAGAGAAGAAAGGCTTAGAAGTGAAGCAGCATGAAGCCCCACTCGAACATGGGCAGGGGCTCCAGTGCAGCCGTACCCTCCTCTATCCCTGCCCACTTTCAGAGTGCTGCCAAGAGGACAGTCGACAACAGGAGATGGGATGGGACGACTCAAATCCTCGCTTTATTTGGGGCCATGGGAAAGACATCAAAACTGCAGTTTGAAAAACAGTACAGAACCATAAAAAGAGAAAAGAGTAGAAGTAGAAAGGAGGAGTATGAAATCTTAACTTACTGTAGAATGTGCCCTGTAGCAGATCTCGAGTTGCCTCAATAGTTCAGTGCCAGATATTCCTTGAGCATTGCACAGCGAATAAGAAAAGTCTCCTTTCGGATCTGTGCAGTGAAGCCTTTTGTCAGCATTTGGCATCAGTCCCAGGTAGTACATGCCTCACAGTTCCCATTTTCCGTAGTCGCCCTTGACGTCTTTAGGCGTTCTCCACCTGCCTGAGCTTTTGTGTTGAGTTGTTGGAGTACAGAGACTTCCGTTGCTGTGGTTGTGGTTGCACTAAACAAGGTGAAATATTAACAGCATAGAAATCAGAGTCAATAACTGTCTAGGTTGTTTCCCACAATGCAGCATACGTATTTGTAAATATGTCAGACAGAGCGACAGAATGAGAATAAGACTCCTCACAAACTATTTTTGCAAAACAAAGCTACATAACAGTCCCTGATATCAATTCAAAACAGGGTGCAAACCATTCTGCGCTGCAAACTCATCTGTGTGTTTCCTCAGGCATTATCCGAGACAGCCCCATGTGTGACGTCATTCCTTCTTTTTCTGAGCAATAGTCTCCTTGCATATAAATCCTTTATAACCGTTTGTTAGAGCCTACTTTTCTGGCTCCCGAATCGCTTCCCTACAAAACTTCAGTCAGATGGACCTCTGAGATATGATAAAAACAACTCAGGAGGAGAGTTTCTGTGTTGAGTAGTGTCTTTCTCCTTTCTCACGAACATGCAGTTTATAACAGTTCAGCTGCAAAAGCTTGGGCCAGCCTCCATTGGCACTGGTTCAAAAGAGCAGTGCCTCTTTGAGAAAAGCAGTGGGACAAGTCTGTGCGAGAGTGTAGCCTGTTGTGGGTCGCTCTGACACCAGGGCATTGACCACTCTCAGGGCTCTCCCCTGGCAGCTTTGGCCACTCCAGTCCCTCAGACATCTGTTTACCCATGTGAATGCTGAAGCTGTTCTCAGTCAAGGAAGAGAATAGGAAACTAGCTGCAGCTCTATTTCCTCTATACTTTCACTTTTGAGCTACAGACGCTAAACTGAGTAATAAATGCAGGTGGTGCGCTAACATGAACTCAGATTTTCTTATCAGGTACTTCTCAGTATACAAATATGGCTTAGTATGAGCAAAGGCAAATGTATCAAACACCACTGTGGTGTCCCCAAGTGGACAGTAAAGTTTATAAAGTATTGTATTGTATAAACCTCCAAATATGACCACATGCAAATGCAAAGACATATTGAATGCATTTACCTCTCAGTCAGCTCATTGTGCTAAGAACTCTGATTTTAAGAGAAGATTTTTTTACAGTCCAACACAGACCTATATTAACTAAGCTTTGCAAAAATGAGTAAAACCTGCTTTGCATGCAAAAAAGTAACGTCACACATTTATGTATGATGTGGATGGTAGTTACTGTTATTGTCACACCTTATGTAAATAAATAACTTTTCCCTGATGAGAACTAGACTGAACTTTCAATAATTCCCTATGGCTATAATTTGATACACTCTTATTTGTAACACAAAAGGGCTACTGACAATAATGGATGCTTTGATATGTTCTCACATGTATTTGATGTGGACTGGCCTCATGTTGACCTTAATTTTATGTCTCGTGTGCTTAGCTTTATAGATCATTGCAATACTCAAATATTCTAATGATTCATAAGTTATTAAATGTATTATGTAGTCTGTTGGACTTCTTAACTATATCAAGAGGTTACACACCCTGTCCTACAAAACTTAATCTAATGAATAAGTATACTAAACCGGTGTTGGGAAATAGGAACAAAAACTGTCCCAAGTTACAGGTTACATCATTTTATTTAGCATGGCAGCCATTTTTTCTACTTTTAGGTTTTTGTTTTTTACCTATGACGCAACAGGCACTTAGATATTGTGTCTTGGAATGACTTCTAGACTGCTTGCATTTTAAACAAACTGTATGACTTGATCTTTAAAGTGAATAGGCTGTTAACGCAAAAACACGCAGCCACTGGCATTGCCACACATTTAAGATACAGGTCTACAGGAGAGGGCTGGGAACCTTTTCATTCCCCCCCCACTACAGGTAGTTAATCAGGATCAGATTATCAGTTAAATAATACTGTCTGATTTTTCATACTGGTATTTGAATAACTTTTTCAGTACCTATTCCTGTATTAATAAATATATCTAGTACATAATAGTACATAACAGAATAATAATTGTTATGTACGAGTATATGTTGTCATTAATTCATATTGCCAAGCTTTGTAACTCTCTATAGTACTCTCGCATGACCCATTGGGCATCATTTAATTATTAAATTTTTTAAATTCGGTTTTCAATAACTAACTTGGTATTGGTAGTGTCCTAACCATTTTTAAAACATGCTATAGTGATACCTTTACTGGTATGTATGCATACAATTATATTTAATTAAGTAATGCAAACATTTGAAAGTAGGAAGCCCCAAGTTACAGTTTGAGTCATGATAGCCTTCCATTAATATTGATGTCTGTCAAGAAATACTGCTTATTTTAGTTGTAAATAGCTTTTAAAGAAATACAAATTGTACTATACAAATACACAACATTTCAAAAATAAATACAGTATACAGGTATATGCCATTTGTTTTCTCATTATAACTCAACCTCAGACACTTAAGCACAAAAATATTTACATCCACTACACTTGTGTAAATGATTTTCGGATTTATGCTGAAAACACATGCAGTAGTTGTTTTTCAAGTATTAAGCCACAACAAGCCAAGTCTGACCTCAGTAATGTATATCCTCATAGAAGAGTCATGGGTTTGGTTATGTTTTCATGTGAAATTGATTTTCCTGTTTTGTTTCCATTGTTTGTCCAGTCATGGGCTGTCACTGGCTTAATCATTCACAAAACTTAACTCTGCCACAGGGTTCACATCCTCAGCATTTGCTTCTTCAACAACAAATGTTATTGTATGTTCGGCCCAGTCTAAAATATCATTGTCATTATCAGACCCCCCACCCCTGCTCCCCAAAGGCCTCTGCTCCTAAGGCACTACCTCTATGCACTACCCATAATTCATCTGGTTTAGTATTTGTACAACTGCTCTAAAGAGTCCCCACTTCACCATAACATTGAATGATGTGTTTTCATTTTATCCAGGCTTGTTGTTACAGTTCTTGGTATAGAAAGAGCTGCTTTTACTGCCTCTCAGTCCAACTCTCTTGTGGTGCTTCTTATTGCATCACAAATATTTGCTATCTTGCTCACAATAATAAAATATACTGTAATGTATATGCACTGGAATGTGTGTGTGGTGAGAAACCCATACCTTTTGTGTGTCTTTTAGGTCCTGGGGACCATTTAGTATCTAGTGTTTTTTGGGGATCTTGGTATTATTTTCATTCTGCCTTGTCACTATCGAATGTCCCTCCAGTATTGTCTGTGTAACAGGAAATTAGTTTTGCAGAAAATCTACAGCAAAACTAGTACTACTTTACACATATAAAAGTGTTACTATTCATCTAGAAAACACACACACACACACACACCCACACACACACACACACACACACACACGCACACACACACACACACAAACAAACAAACAAACAAACAAACAAACAAACAAACAAACAAACAACAACTTTTGTCAAGATATTGTCCAATGCAAGGTTACAAACTGTTGGATGGATTATAATTATAATATAATATATTATGATTGGTAGACTGAAGTAAAGACTTCCATTTATCCCTGTTTCAACCGTCTTTGGACTGGCATAATGTTGGGGAACAGCAACATCTTGTGGTCAACAAATGAATTAGCAGACGTTCAAATGGATGTACAATATTTTCACATGGAATTATTCTGTTATTATAATAGTTAATAATGACACTAATAGTTATATGGCTTGAATTACAGCTGCTGACTGTTGAAGATGGTGTCCAATTCTTCCCAATGAACTCCACGACCACCACCATCTCTTAACACATTCACACAGAAAAGGTGGGTAAAGTTTCATCTATTGTTGTCACATTGTAAAATATTAATGATTTCTTTAGTTCCATAAGGTCATATACTACAACTTCTGATGTAGATAAAGACCATACTAAAACTATTCAGGAAATTTCACACTTTTTTCACGATTGGTCCCTTTTCAAATATGTAATAATAATACATTTTATTTATATAGTGCCTTTCAAATACACTTTTTAAATATATATTAGTATCGCTCTGTATGTTGGTATTGATTATTTCACAGTCCTACAAAGGACACAACAACAGTGTGAACAAGAGTTTTTCCAGATGACATTTGATATAAAATGGTACAGCTTTTTTATTTTTCCTTAATATGAGGATGATTTGTGTGTGATTAGAGTACCGGTAATCCATTTGAAGGGTCATAGCTTCCTGGTTGTGGAATCAGTTCAAAGGGGGACTTTGCTTTGGTGGAAATCCTCTTAGACACAGATCATGTGACCCCAGGATGTGTATGGAGCATTCACAATGACAGAGGCTGGATAATATAATAGATCCATGGGCTGGACACACAACACAGACTACTCTAGAGTGAATCATGCCTGGACCCCAACACACAGTGAAAGAGGCCTGGACTCGAGAAAGGTACGGCATCAGTAGTAGCAGCGACTCAGTCTTACCATAGCCTTGTGTTTTGGTCAGTGGCTGCGTCTTTACCACATGCATGCACCATGCATCCACTGCACTGTGCCAACTAGAGCAAAACCAATCAGTGGCACGGCCTCAAGGGTCGGTGCCAGGCAGAACTAGACTGGTCCATCCCTCATATGACCTGTGTAGGAAGTGTGCCAACAGGACAGGAGCCAAGCCAAGTTGTTTGTTGTTTAATTTTCTAACTTTCAGTTGGTTGATCAAATTGTGTTGCTTTTTGCTAAAGGTACATATGATTAATTAAACATTTACACAAACCATATCAAAGATCAGAACTGTGAAATATCTCCATTGTGTGCTGCCCAGTGGTCGAGTGGTTAAGGCGGCAGCACATATGCCAGGCATATTCATGTGCAGCCGGCCGCAATGTCGTAAATTCAAATCTCTGACAGTTTACTGCTTGTCATCTCTGACAGTTTCCTGTATGTCCTCCCTTCTCTCTCATCCCCATATCACGCTAAGCTGTAATGTTTTGGGCTTTGTTGTAAGCCACATCTTAATAACAGATTTTTATTTTGTACATTTTTATAGTTATATCAATCATAAACCATTCACTTTGTATTTCTTTCATAATTCTGCACAGTGATGATGATTCCAATTTGTCTTTAGAGCAGAAGACTCGGGTAAGTAAATATATGCACTATGTAAGTTTTGTGTAGGGTCTGCCACCTTGCCTCCATGGAGATGTTATAGTTTTGACTGGAACGTTTCACAGTGTGGTATTCAACTTGTCTATTTTGCATTTACATTTTTACATGACGTTTTTTTATGCTAAAGAAAACACCTTTAAAAACATGCATTCTTACTGTGACTTGGCCTTGTGGCATCGTCACCTTCAAGTTTAAAACTAAACTGTGGAACATTCTAGGCAAAGCAATATGGCGACAGAAAAAGTTACGTAGTGCACCTTTACGTACATCTCTGCCAAAGGAGTGTCCTGTCCATGAGAACACATACTGATTCAGTGCTGTCCCACATAAACAGCGCTCCTCCCTGCGCCTGAACAGTTGACGTGTCTCTACAAAGCAGATGGCTTTGCACATAAATCCTATTAACAACTTTCTGCTGATGGGGATGCAGTGTGGTAGGGCTTTCTCGCTCGTTCATTAGCTCCGCTGAGAGAACAGCATTTTATATTTGACTAAAGGAATAAAAGAGGTTACAACATGTCTGCAGAAAAGGTAATATGTGCGTTGTTGTATTGCTGCTTGAGGATGCTTTCATTTAAAACAAATGTTGTACATCCTTATCCTTTGTTGATTTATTATTACTACAACCTTTTTCCACAGTATCTATAATTCATTGTCAATTCAAAGTCATTGGGATATCAAAATTATTTCCATACTATGTTTTGTTGTGTAGAAAGTCAGCTCTGATCCACATGTGAGGTTACGGCTCTTATTCCAATTGCAAAACGGAATTGTTGGACATCAAGTATAAAGAGTGACCGAGATGACATTTTTAGTCCAGTTATACACAACAAAATAAATTTACTTAAACTACTAATTGCCACGTGACATGACGCATAAGAATTCTGACAGACAGTTGCAGCTAAGCATGGTTTGATTCCATTGTTTTTATTGTCATGGATTTTTGGGGCCTAATGATGCACCTGTGAAAGCACGGCTCCAAACCATGTGCAAATCCACAGCAAAAAATTAAATGTTCAGACTTTTAAAATTATTTTTTAATTGCTTTCCAATGTGGACAATTTTTAAATATCATTATCCATGGTTTCATTATCCAGTATCTAGATAATAATAAGTAAAACATGTAGCATTTGGTCAACTTTACCAAATACGAAGTTTAATTTCTTTTGCATTTCTTCTGTAGTTTGCTCTTAAAACTGGGTTTTTGAAACCATCTAACTTGTTCCTAGGGCTCACACCGTATCTGGTAAGTAGCATATACGGTAGTGACTTACATGGATGGCTCCCTCTTACTTGCTCTTCCAATTTCTAGGAGGAGAAACCAAATGTAGTTATTTATGAGAAAAAACATTGGATATTTCAGCTTTTAAGAAATATTCTATTACTGTATAACATATGGTATTTGTTCATTATAACTTATTGCCTACATAATACTACAATAAATGCATTTAAATTAAGAATGAGAGTTGTAGCGGTTGTTTGCCACTCAATACACAGGTTGTAAATTACACTTATAAATAGCAGTCTGTTGTCTAAGAGGTGTGTAATAGGATTACCTTTACTTCTGCGGCCACAATCACACTGACCTGGTTCTATGTGACTCAGGAAAGTGACATATTGTTCTTGTGAGTTTGTCTAGAGATTAAGATTCTTCCTTCTGGAAAATTAACTCTTCTTTATTTATTTTTTGATACATTCTGCTCAAAGCCCATTAAAAAAAAATACTGTCTGGAAAGAGTGCCCACTAACGCATTAACAAACTGGTAAGAAGCAGGAGGTGTAAAGGTCAGATGCTAGACCCTTAAACTATCTGCAGTCACCATATGAACCCATGTTCTAGCTGTGGTTGTTACTGTTTCTTTAATGGAGGCCACATAAACAAAGCTACGCACTTCAATATACTGATTTCGTTTCTGAAACTGATAAGAAATTTGCCATTTATTTGGTTTCATTTGAGGAATAGAAATTGTTTGCAGTATGAGGTTACACACTATTCAAAATATTGTTAATTTATTGTTATTTGTTATTTTGCCTTCAATTCTTGCCTTTCCTTTGGACTTCCTTATATTGGTGAGTTAAATGCTATTATTTAATAATGAATTTGATATTGAAAAACATCTATAATTTGTGTCACTTCAGCCACTAACAAAAGATTAAAAAGAAGAAGGAGGGTGCAAAGGACTCAAAAGAAGCAAAGATCAATGGTAGTGAATCCAAGCCAAAAAAACTAAGGAGCAAAAAGCGTGAAGATGAGGACGAGGAAGACCCACCTCCCGAAAAAAGTGTGTGAGAGTGGCTAAGACTTATTTAACATCATATGATCTAACCACATTGACCACACTTGTGTTTAAATCCTCCAGATGAGAAGAAGGTGAAGAAGAAGAAGCCAGAGAAAGACACAGAAACTAAGAAGAAAACTAAAAGTGTTCCAAAAAAGAAAAAAGGTTGGTCAAAATATCTACTATCTGCCATAATGAATCATTAATTGTTAATAAAGTGCACAACACATTCTCAATATGTATTACAACAACAGAGACCACAGAATTAAACATGTTGGAAAGTAATCTGAATATCTACTTGTACCTCTGATCAGATAAATATTTCAAAAATCAATATTTATAGTATGTATAGCGCATTCAAATTGCATTGCACATTGTATTAATCATTCACTCTTCTCTGGTGTAGCCACAAACCACATTCACACTAGGCAAGATACTTAAACAACTATTGTATTCATTCCCATGGTCCGACTTGCTCTGCTTTGTGAAGGAAATACATTTTTTTTTGTTAAAGAAACACAGCTTTTTCCTTTCTGAACTAGAAAGCTCAGATGATGATGATGATGACGAAGACACTCCTAAAAAGAAAACAAAGAAGAAGACGACCAAAGACAGCCCCCCGTCGCCAACGTCTGGAAAAGAGAAGAAATCCAAATCTAAAGGTAAAAAAGAAACACTGCAGCGGTATAAAGCCAGACGGACTCACATAAGAGGATTTTATTGTGTAATACAGCGGCAAAGCAAAGAATTAAGAGGCTTTAGGTTAAATCTGGAAAAAAAAGTTATTATTGAACTTCTAATCTTTGAAAGAAGTCTCCAGAAAACATGGGAAACACGTGTGAAAGGCACTGTCCAATACAACTGTTCAGATGTTGGAATGTTGATCGTTTTTGTCCTTATGGTAAAAACATGTTCATTCATATGCACGCTTGATCATCATAGGATAAAGTATTCTTAAAAGTGACTCTAAATGTCCTGATAAACGTCTGTGAAATCTGTGGTGTTTTAGAGCCTCTAAAGCCCACTGTCCACAGTAAAGACAGTAAAGACTACAAGCATAAAATACTATTATTTTATTCATAATATATGTTACATTAAGCCATACTATCTACCAGACCATTAAAACAAACAATAAACAAATACAAATATAATAAATAATATTAAATACAATACAAATATATAATGCCCCCTGCTCAGAGGGAGTCATTCAAGTCAGAACCTCCACAGCTGCTTATGCATTCAAAGCTGTGGGTGATATACACAACTACATTATATTTAAAAATATGCAGGGGTATGTTAGTTGAACCTTTGTTATTTCAAAAATAAAATAGCTTTTGTTTTACTTTCTCTTTTTATTCAAATTCAATACGTGATTGTACCATGCTAACAGATTTACTTGCGGTCTAACTATCTTAATTAACTGTCTTTAATCATGTCTGAGGAGCTTTTGCCTTTGAGCTAAACCTGGCCTTTCCACCTCACAATCATCTTGTCATTTCACTTGCACTGACTTGTGTTTTATGGTTTGAAACTCCTCCTACAAAGAGAGGGCACCGGTCTCTCTGTGGAAGCTCTGCCTTAAGTCTGTGTATTAAATGATAATTTTATTTATTTAATGTAAGTACTACTACCCGCTTGTCTCCATGGAAACGTTGTTGCAATGCTTCGCCTGGTATGTTCCACAGTATGGCATAAGGTATTGGCTCAAAAATACCTTTATAAAGCTTGCGTATGTACAATGTTGCATATGTGACTTCCCACGTTAAGTTTGATCTATAAAAAGACAACTTGACGTGCAGTACAGTCCAAAAACTTTGCCCACTGGAGCTTTCAAAGACACGGGAGAAGACAACCTGGGCAGAGACATTTGAGAAGTTTGAGTTCTGTCCGTAAAGTTTTATAAATGACACCCCTGACCTGTAGAAAAGACACGTTTAATACCATATAGTGGAGAATTCTAGACAAACCTATCACATCTCCACATGAAAATGACCTAAACAGTGCTGCACGGTGGTCGCAGTGTTGTGAGTTCAATTCCTGACTCTGACTTCTTACTGCATGTCCTCATTCTCTTTCATCCCTCAACTCACACTACTTTCCTGTTGATAAAGCCTATAGGCACAACATCATAACAAGGAAATTTACATAAACTGACTTGTTTACAAAACAGTTGTGTTCTAACATATTAATTTAGTGCATTTCTACATTCTCATACATTGAACGCTCAACAGTTTGACTTGGTTGTGATGTTGCCTATAAGTCGTACCAGCCAAAAAATGCATAATAGAGAAGAAAAAAACATATATAAGTTGCACTGGAGTATGAAATGCAGTTGCAAGTGTGAAAATAACAAATATTATCACATATAAGTCGCTCCGGAGTATAAGTATATAAGTATAAATGTAAGTATAAGTTGCACCCCGGCCAAAACTATGAAAAAAGGTGCGACTTATTGTCCGGAAAATACGATATTGTGGCCCAGCTGCTCCACTGCTGGTTCATTGAATTGTGGCTGCCAATCGGCCACCGTCAATCACAGTCACACACAATATGTTGGCCAGAGGCGTGAAGTGCCTTGCCCGAGGGTTTACGGACTGCACAGGTCGG
Source organism: Eucyclogobius newberryi (assembly GCF_026437365.1). Taxonomy (NCBI): domain Eukaryota; kingdom Metazoa; phylum Chordata; class Actinopteri; order Gobiiformes; family Gobiidae; genus Eucyclogobius; species Eucyclogobius newberryi. The sequence goes on from NW_027315823.1 coordinate 21,391,234, forward strand.
AGGCAGGATCAAACCGCCTCAGTCTGAGATGCAGATTGCACATGTTCTGAAAACCATTTACATTGTGTGTGTTCTTTACTTCGGCACAATTGTTGAAGATATATTTTCCATTCTAACATCTGTGCTGCCTTTTGCTTGATGCAGGTGTATTTCTGCTGTCTCAACACTTCCCTGTCTGTTTAACTACATAGACTGTTCAGAAAGTGAACCGTGTAATGTGGAACAAAACAAAAGAATGCACATGTTACGTACAAACTCGATGTTTTTCCATTTCTTTTCTATTGTGAAGATTCTGAGGGCAAAGAGAAAAAGTCCAAGTCAAAAGAAAAGGACAAGAAGAAGGAACCAGCCTCAATGTTTCAAATAAATGGAGACAAGGACTCTAAACCCAAAAAGAAAGGTTTGTTAAGATATAAGTTGTTGCATCATACCGTTTTAAAAAATCTGATCAGTAACATTTGCACTTAATAACAGCTGCAAAATCAGAGAGTGACGACAGCGAAGAGGAGACCAAGCCCAAATCAAAGAAGAAATCGTCCAGTAACTCAGCCTCCATGTTTGTAGTGTCGGACGACAAGGACAAAGGCAAAGAGAAAGAGAAAGAGAAGAAGGCCAAGAAAAAATGTAGTTACACAATTAAAAATAGTTTCTCATCAAATATTTAAAACATGCTGCTGTATTTTACCATGCCACTCTCTGTTTCAGCCAAAAAGGAAGAAGAAAGTAATGATTCTGAATCTGAAAAAGAAGAGAAATCTAAGAAGAAGAAAGGGAAAGGGAAAGGGAAAAAGAAAAAGGTACAATACTCATTGATTATTATTTTTTTATTTTTTTTATGTCAGGTTAGACTAATTCACTATAATTACAGATCAGATTTGACTAAAAATCTTGCCTAATTTTCGCTAGTTTGACCATTTTGATTAAGTTCATAATTTTACTTCCTGGTTGGACATGTGCAGCAGATGTGATATAAGTGGAAGTAATTACATAACTATTACATAGCAACAGAAATTGACACATTTATTTTTTCTCAAATTCATGTTTATACTGTCCAAAAATGCTGTTCTTTGTGATTTTGTATAAATTAACTTTTCTCCACAAACTACCACAGTTACTATCCCACCAAACAAAGTGACAATAAAACCATAACATGCTTTTCCTCCTTCTAAAACAAGGATCACATCTCGTCACCTTTGGTTTCCTAAATTGCTATTTCAACTATTTGAGTATGGATAACTTTGATTAAGGGATTTTGTTAAACTGTACTGAACTGTATTGTTTACTCTTTAGGCAAGATCTCCGTCTCCTGAGATTGAGTTTGATAATTTGGAGAAGTTTGTGTTGGAGCCAGCGCCTCAAGGCGTCACGGTGAAGTGTAGAGTGACCAGGGACCAGCGTGGGATGGACAAGTCTATGTATCCTCTGTATTACCTCCACCTGGACAATGACAAGAAGGTAGGACCTTTTTTTCAAACAAATTATGTGTTTTTTGTTTTAGCTTTAGCTTTGTTTTAATCTTCTTTTGCAGACATTTCTATTGGCTGGAAGGAAAAGAAAGAAGAGCACTACTTCAAATTACCTGATTTCAATTGATTCAACAGATCTATCGAGAGGAGGAGAGAATTTTGTAGGGAAGCTAAGGTAGTGTAAATGTGGCTTACACTTTGTTACACTAATTGTTGAAATAAGTTGTAATAATGTCTTGTTCGTCCTAGGTCAAATCTGATGGGCACCAAGTTTACTGTGTTTGATAATGCCCTGAATCCTGAAAGAGCTCTGCCTGACATGTCAAACGCACGTCAAGAGTTAGCAGCAATCATTTATGTACGTCGTTCACACAGCTATGCAATACAAATACTGTAATGTATTGTTTCACAATTATATTTTATGGTTCAGGAAACAAATGTTTTAGGAATCAAAGGTCCCAGAAGGATGAGCATCATCATACCAGGAATGAACAAAGACAACGAGAGAATCCCTCTTCGACCAAGAAATGTACGTTCTCATGTAGTTTACTGTATGATATACACAATGTACACAGATTTCTTTATTGTAGTTTAAAGGAGTGTCTCCATGGAGATGCTGTTGTCCTGCCTGGAATGTTCCGCAGTATGGAATTCAGAATCAGAATAACTGTTATTCAAGGGGAAATATTGCATGCAATTAAAAACTTAAAATTACCAGCTTAAATCCCCTGTAAAAACACAATAAATGTACACATAACTTTTAAAATATACATAGTATATACAAGTGAACGTAATGCTGCACAATGACTTTAAAAAGACGAGTTTACAACGTTCAGGAGTTCCTGTGTCTCTCAGCAGTGTGGCAGCTGAGCTGCTAAGCACATTGAGGATAAGTTTAGATTGTGGACAACATCCTCCTCTCCAACACCACAGTCACAGTCCAGCTCCTCCTCCACAACATGACCGGCCTTCATGATGATTTTATTGAGTAAACTCGCTGTATTTATCACGCATTGTCAAATCACGCTGCAAAATTCTTACATTCTTAGTTTGAGCTGGGCCACCTCTCCGCAGATCTGACCTGTAATTTAGTGGTGTCTCCATGGAAGTAGACCGGGGAACATTTCAGGCAAAGCAACAACATCCCAATGGAGACAAGCAAGTGGAAAAGTGATGTAGTGCACCTTCAAGTTACCATCATTGAACGTCTTAATTGCATTTATTACAACACAGCGTGATTTAACACCTTCTGTATTAAAGGTGACTTGTACGTTTTTGCCCGACAGGACTATGACGGCTTGCTCATCAGGCATCAAAACAGAAGGATGGATAATCTGATCGAGCTTCGTAACAAAGCTCCAGTCTGGAACGAGGAGTCATCATCTCATGTGCTCAACTTCAACGGCCGCGTCACTCAGGCCTCCATCAAAAACTTTCAGATAGTTCACAACAATGACCGTAAGTAAACACGGCTATATTGTGGATTTGACGTGAAATGACGAAGAGTGTGGCTAAATCGGCATTTGTCTTTTCAGTGGACTACATTGTGATGCAGTTTGGACGTATAGCTGATGATATTTTCACTCTGGACTACAACTATCCAATGTGTGCCGTGCAGGCCTTTGCCATTGCTTTATCCAGTTTCGATGGGAAACTTGCCTGTGAATAATTACACTCCTTTGTTATTAAATCTGCTACCTTAATGTCAAACTGTGACGTCAGTTCAGATCCATCTGTCCGTATTAGTTTTCAGTGTGAATTTTGTCACTTTTTATTGTCTCTTTTTGAATTTCTATTTTTGAGAACAATGTCTCATATCACCCAATAAATGTGAACTGTGTATAAAAATGACATGATTCAGATGTGCGCATAGTCATTGTATGCCTACTCTGCAACTGCAAAGATTCCCTCCGAGTTTTAGGAGACACCCACGCTCTTGACGAGACGCCTGTCGAAAGAAGCTCCTGAGGAAGAAAAACCAGTTTGCGTGGAGGGCCCCGAGAGTAAGTGAGAGGTGTGTATTCTGCCTGAACCTGCTGAGGCGGTTGTTCGAACTTGCTCACATTAAACAAAGCCCCAAGCTGCCGGCTATACTGCAAATAACAGCAGGAAGAGTTCATTTGGCCTTTTGTCTGTAATGAATATAAAGAGTTTGTCGCTTTATAGAGTCATGCAATTCATTTGGTGCATTAATGCTGTTGACCAATAGAAGGAGCTGTTGGAGGGACTTGTGTTGATGGGTTTTGGTCTGAAACATGCACGTTATCAGTGTTTGTTTTGTTAATTAGCTTTGGCTTTGGATTCACTGTTTACACACCATTTTGACTGATGGATGTGAATCACTGTCACAGCTGCACTATGTCACTTTTCTGGTTGAGGTTGAGGGTCCACCACCTACTTGTCTCTATGGAGCTGCTATTGCTTTGTCTGAAATGTTCCAAACTCACTTATCTCCATGGAGACAAGCATGTGACTGTCTGTGGAGATGCGACCCCCCACTCACACTAAGAATGTATATTTTGTAGAAAAACACCTGCAATTTAGTCAATGAAACATTGATATATTTAATGTCAGTCTGGAATATTACAGAGAAAGCAATACTATCCCCACAGAGACGAGCAGGTAGCGGACCTTCCACCAGGAAAGTTACATAGTGCAGCTTTAATAAACATAATTCTTATTCAAATTGAATGTTAAGTCATTTTCACATAGAGAGGAATAACAGTGAAATATTATATTATTTAGGTTCAACCCTCTATTGAGTCAAACCAAGACTGAGACTTGCACCATATACTTTTCACGTTTATGTGTCTTTGCGTATTGCATATTTTATTCTTATTTTTTCTCCCTAAAATAAGTTTTCTTTACTTTCTCATCATCACTGCCCAGTGCATCATCACATTGTGGTGACCCACCGGGACTCTGCGAGGTCCCAGTACAGATGCCGTGTCCGGTCCATGGTCCGGTGCTGGGCGGGTGCTGGTGGTGGGCGGGGCTGGTGTTCCTTGGTGGGCCCGCAGGCTCCGCCCCTCTGGCTGTTGATTGACGCGCACCAATGGCTCCTCCTCGGACGCTTGTTTCCCTCCCCCTCCGTTTTCCAGTGTAGTGCGTTGATTTCATACCAAAGTCATACTTCACATTCCACTTATACTGTCAAACCTCCGAGAAATATTAGGGAAAACAACAAGTCGCCAAATTATAACAAAGTAACTCAAATTTACCAGTAGCTCTCACTGGGTAAACTGAGGATAAAGGCACCATAAGAGGTAAGTTTTCAACTTATGTTCGCTCTTTGTGTTTACAGACTTTTCAGCGCAGTTTTTTCATGCCGCTTGTCTCCGTGAAGTTTTCAGATCATTGTCATTTTTTACATTTTTCCGCGGAGCTCCCTGCGTTGGGAGGGAAGAAAACATTTGGAGTTTGATAGTCTATAGTAAATGACATGGCAGTGTGCAGGGATCACTTTGACAAGCTCTGTGGGCTCTACATTAATCATCACTTTAGCGGTGGTGAAAAGGCTGTCTTTGTCAGACCAGAAATCTTCAACATGATGGTTTTGTTTCTCACACAGTTTTCATCTGGATCCTGCTCTTTTGGCCTCGTGACTCAGAGGAACAATCTGAAGTTATATCCACAAGAGCAACGAGAAAGTCAACAGCAATTTGGAGGAAAACAAAACTTCAGACTGTGCTCAAGGTAAGGACTACAACTTCAACAAGCTTTGGCTTTAGTAATGATCATGCTATTATCATATAAAATTTAAATATACTCTACTGTATTTATGTCTTTTAAATACTGCTATCTTTTATTTTTTAAAGAAAAACACTTACAAAGAGGGGGAACGGTTTTGCCAGTTGAATTAAAATAGTTTAACTTTTAACATTCAGTGTCATTAACTTGCAATCAAATTTCCATGCAACATATTCTGATCACATAATATGATATGTTACTATTTGTTTATTTACATTCCTCAATATAAAGAGTGGCATTTTTGTGTACTAAATACTATATATATATATATATATAGTATTTAGTATATATATATATATATATATATATATATATATATATATATATATATATATATATGTTTTATACAAATACTGTTAACTCTTGTTTGTCTCAAGGTTTTCCAATTGTATGTACAGTGATATACAATAGTTTACAACTCTTGTTTTAGAATGTAAACAGTTGTAGGCTTTATACCACTTAACTGTATCACATAGTTTTTCTCTCCATATTTGTGCTTTATGGATGCACGCTGCCCTGTGCTGTCACTGTGAAGACTCACTAAGCACATCATACGTAGGTGAGGATTTGTGACATAAGGATATGTGCTCTGGCTAATAGTACAATTAAATGTCAAGTCAACTTGAGTCAACACTTGCTCTAGTAGGTTTAGGGAAACCCTTTTTGATCAAGCCAATTGTTGAAGCACGTATTAGATCTTAAATACATGTGTGAATATCTCCAGCTCTGTTTGTGCTGTTGTATAATCTTTAGTAAATCGCAGTGATTGCGAGTCATCCGGTTTGACTCAGTAGAATGCAGTTAGTCTGGTTATTCACTGTAAGTAGAATAACCCGTTGACACTCAAGTCTGACCCTTTCAAAAACAGCTTCTCTTCAGTTTGTGTCAAAGTGAAATGAAAAGATTCAGGCGTTTTTTTCCCTGGTGCCATTATACACAGCTCAGCAGACAGCGATCCAGATGTTCAGCTCAACACGTATGGGGTGCACTTTTCTGCTGATGTTGTCAGGTCATTGGGCCTCTTTCTATATAAGCATGTGGAAATGATGTTCTGAAATCAAACAGCCACACAACACAACCAAATAACGTGCGCTTGGTAAATGAGACACGCCAAGACGCCTAATAATAGATTGTATGCTGATGGTTAAATCTGGAAAGGATTAGGCATTCTGCTGTTCCCCTGGTTTTTATGCCGCATGAAGGAACCGAGCGCACTAAAGACAATGTGCTTCGTTTTTCTTCAGCTTTATGCTCCATGATTTCGCAGCTGCTGTGGATTTGCTTGTGTGAGAGTTGAATGCAAGAGGAAAGTTTTACAACTTCATTCATGCCAGAGGTCAATTAGATTATTTGTGGTAATATCCCCTTAAAGTGGCCGTTTTTTCTCTCTTCCAGTCCCCAGCTGAGGTCCCTAAGGCCGCTCATCAGAGAACGAAAGAAAAAAGTATATATATAAATATGTATGTTGTAATTGTATTTTTTTCATAATTGTAATCGTTATCTGGACTGTACTGGCTCTAAAACATGTGCGGAAAGACCCTTTATAACAAAGACCGTGGCATTATTAAATCAAAATATGAAAAAAAAGATTTCAGATTTTCATCAGTAACACAGTTTAGTTGTAAATATTCTCTATCTAGAATCCTTCAGTCACCAGGTTGATATTCCAAAAGTCTCACTGTACGATAGAAATAATTGTTTGACTGGTCGACTAATCAAAAATGAATAAATAATTGCTTGAAAATGACTACTAAAGTCATTGTTTGTGACAGCCCTAGCAGTGTTACACTCTTTGACTCGTTCTTTAGTCGTAGATATGTTTTATAACGAGTGAAAATGTACAAAATGATTAAAATTACTCATTTAAAAAAGACCTCTGTCCCTGTTGATCTCTTGGCACAAACCCATTTGTAACAAAGCATTTATGTTCAAAATGTCAATCCACTTTCTTTCGTCCCCCCAACAATGTGTTCAAATCCTGCAGTACAAAATGAAGGCTGGGTTAGGGCTAGAGTAGGGTTCGTATTGCGGGTGCCTGAGTTCCAGGGTGCACAGGCGCTTTGCTTTGGGTGCAGGTCTGATGACTGTTTGCCACCGGAGGCTTCACCCGCTCGTGCTAAAGCCACAGAACAACTAATGAGCTTTGGCCCATTTGTGCACTCTTTGTTTTGGTTTCCTCCAAAAGTGCTCATCCAAATGGTGGACACTTGCCCCTCTGTTTACCCCATTCTGGACAAATACCACTCACATGTGCTTCCAAGGACACACGGGATCTTTGAGACAATCCCGCAACTCAGCAGAGAAGACTAAATGGCCAAGTGAATAATCTAGTCTAGGTCTACTATCTTAAATTATTACAAAAAGCCCTTCGAAATTGAGCTCTTCTATCTTTTTTTTCTTCGCGCCTCTGCTGCTCATTCACATCAGGGCTGCTCGATTTTAAGTAAAATAATCACCCTGTTTATTTGAAAAATAATCTAAATCACGATTATTCAAACATTTGTTATTATTTGCTCGGACAGAGGTTGGTGCATCAGTGCTCTTAAAAATGAATCGACCAAACAGATGAAATGAAAGTAGGACATATTTAGCACAAAAAGGCTGATATTATGAACATACTCCACAAGTAAGAAAAAAAGCTTAAACCTGCTCCAAGTTTTATGTGCAAATGGAGTGGACTTCAGAGTCAGTGTGAATAATAATTTTAACTTGATTATGTCATTTTTGTAGTCGTTGGATATGATAAACACAATGAATCAATTATTTCTGTAAAGTGCACACATGGCAGTTTTTATGTCGAAAGCGCCTCTTCTCACAGTCAGCGACATAACTTTGTGGACTCTTCAACCCTACAGTGTCTCTAGTGAGAATTGAACTGGCCACCCAGTGCCTCAACATTCAACATTTAGCGACTAGCTTAGGTATTGACTGAGCTTTGGTAATCATTTCTTTCCAAAATCGTGGAGCTGAGTCTTGGAAATGTCCCCTGCGTATATGAACAAATGGACCATATGAAATGACTGTATGTTGCACTTTCCTTTTACTTATAACTCCACCACTAAAGGCACAGTCTGTACAAATGGCCACTGTTACAATTTGCTTATTTTGTGTACTTTGTATATCAAACTATTCACTATGTCAAACCAGAGCTTTGTAATGGTTGAGTTGTGCTAAGGCCACTCTTTATCTGACTTCACTCCGACAGTGAGGTACAGCCTTAAATGTTTCCCCTTACCTCACTCATCGTGCACACTGTAATAATTCATCAGCCTGACATTCATGCTAAAACAGTGTACGTGTTTACATATGATCCAAACCATGCGTTTTTTTAAAAAGATAATCCTTTGGGCCTCCTGTTTAGACCCCTGAGGGGAGGAGCCTGGACACGAGAACAGTACTGCCTTTGTGCGACTTGTCCCCAAACGTTTCAGTTGTTCTTGCTGCAGCGACCAACTGTTACAAACGACATAAATGTGCTTTGGCGATGAGCAGAGGAGGCAAATGGCTGTGCGGGTGTGTGTGCCTGCTCCTACCTCCATTACAGATAACAGGACTGTAGCAGCGGGCCAGGCCGGTGCTTCGTGTGTGTGTGTGTCGCACCCAAGCTCCACTGACCCAAGGGCACCCATGTGAAACCCCTCTAATCCCAGCACTCACTCTGTTTTGGGTTGGGGGGATGATTCACTAACAGCCTGCGTTATTGTTTCAGTTTGTCCTAAATTTAGCTGCACACAGGTGTCAGCAGGGATTATAAGAATCTACTTTTATAATTAGCAGTACAGTTGAGGATAAGTATCTGATTATTGGGAAATCTAATGTGAAAGTTTGCATTATTGGGCCTTGGCTGGCAGAGCGATCAAAGACACGTATGTTTCTGTCTACCATGTGGCAAATAGGGCCTACTAATGCTGTTAGATTACAGTTATAGAAAAGCAAAGTGTCATTTTGTTCCTGTTTCTTAGAGTTCATATAGTCATTACCAAGAAAAATATATTTTTCATTTGAAATAATCTTTTTGTATACTTGATGCTTTTTAGGTTTACACAGGGTGTGCCAACATGAGTGGATAATGAATAATGAATGAAGACAGAAAGTATCTATTTCAGCAATGGATAGTCACAAACAAAATTGCACAATATTTATAAAGAAAAACAGTGAAAAGTGCAGCTAGAACCACAGACACTGGACTGAGGCAGAATTGCACTGACCAAATGAGCATTTTCAAGGTAAGGTAGATTTGTTTTACTCTTTTTGCTTCAAACAGCCCTTTTACCAAAAGGTCAACAATACAAGTGTACAGTAATTGTCAAGAAGGTCATAGGCACATAGACATTTTCTCTTTTTGAACTTGCATCACCTACTCCCCTTGTTATTTCTTTGATTTCCACATCTCTAAAAAAAAAAAATGTCCTCGCAAAACCCTTCCTATTACGCAAATCAAAGCCCCGAATTCCCTTTTCCATTTTATGTCCTCAGATGAGTTATTGGCGTGTTGCATTTTAGTGTGGAGTTATGCATATCCTGAAGGTTTCACAGATTATGGCTTCAAACCGCTCCCTTCGCCACAAAATGACCAATTCAGACACGAGAGGCTTCTCCGTTATGCTCCCTGGAAAATTTCCGATTAAAACGCTGATTCAGGCTGTACGAGAGGCTCCCTGGCGCTCTCCTCTCTGCTTTGTGTCAGTCTTTCCCTCCGCACTTGGATCACAGCTTTTCAATGCCTTTCAAAGCGTTAACAGTACCAGCTGCGCCGTGAGATAAAATAAAACAACGACCGGCACAGAAAGTCATTAAAACTAAAAACAAGCCTCTTTTTTAGCATTAACGCTAAAATGTCGCCTTTATGGGATATACATAATTTGCCATGTTTATTTCCCAACTCAATATAAAGTCACACAAACTCCTTTTTTTGTGTGAAAGCGTCGTAAGATTGTCAATTTTTGTCTGTCTCTCGTAGTTGGTTGCCGTGTTAGCTGCTGGCTGTCCTGCCCACCTCTCGCTCACTCTGGGCTCTGATTGTTTCCTGAGCGCTGTGCCAGATAGGAAGTAGGAGGAAGTTATTGGAGGAGCTGGGGAGAATTTATTAGGCCCAAACACAGACACTGAAAGAACAGGGGAGGCTTGGTCACTTTGAATTTTTTTTTTTTTGTGTAGGTTTTATAAGTGTGAGGACGGCAAACGTGTCGACTTTAAAGGGAGAGGAATGAAGACGCTGACGTTTGCAAAAACGCTGTCACAAAAAGTGTCACAATAAAAGCTCAGGCTTCACATTGCAATTGTTTGGATTACGATTGTGTTACCAATACTTAATCAGCCTTCAGTTTACTTCCTTCTATTTTACTTTTGCCCATAATTATTCAGCCAAACTTTGTGCCAGTGACGAGCCTAGATACAAAAAAAACAAAAACAGTTTGAACCAGAAAAAAAATCCACTGAGTCTTAAGAACATATGCCCATTTATGCAATTTGATCACTGGCAACATCCAATTGTGCAATATTTCCAGTCAAGCTGTTGAGCTGTGAATAGTGTTCAAGCATGCTAGTATTAAAAATAACTGAAGCAATGCAAATTAAGTGTTATAATTCTATTTTGAAATCAGGATAAATATGACATTTTAAACATATCCAGGAGCATTAACATTTGACCGAACATTTTAAATAATAACTGCTATTATTCACTTACACAAGAATCACATGCATTTTCGAACATGTTTGTTAAGGGCTAAACTACAGGGTTAACAAGTGTTTTCCGTAAAAAAAAACAGGCCATTTTGTTGTAATTTCTACGACCATAATAGTTGCAGCTTTTGTGATAGAATACTTGCATCAATTAAAATAGCGATTTTGATCCAATTGCAATTATATTTAAAGTTGTTCTCATCTTCCAACGTTTCTATTGGCTGGCAAAATGTTTAAAGATTCCTGCTTTATCTAAATAAACAAACATTACATGTACTCTCAGTTGAACGTGTGCACAGCAGATGAAGTCTTGTCCAGCTTTCCTGGCCTGAAACCTAAAATGTTTTCTTTATCTGTAATCTGACCTTAGAGAGCAGCTGCTCCTTCTGCCGCCAACTCCTGTTGTTTTGCCTGTCAAGTGTGTATTTGTGTGGCTGTTGGTGTGTGCGGCTCGGGTCGGGAGGGGGGTCTCTACACTCACTCTACATCTGTGTGCGCCCTTCAACCTTAACTACACTGTGTTGTCCTGGCTGCCAGTGTCACTTTTCCATCTGTTTGTGTGTCTGTAAAGCTGGATCGTTGAGGTGTGCGTAAGTCTTAGCCGAGCACGGGGTTCTTGGGCTGCCAGCGGGGGTCCGTTCTCTGCCAACAAGTGTCCCAACTCGAGCAGCACCTCAACAAAGGGTGCGTTTGAAAAGACGTGGACAAATCGCGTAGTGGGTGGGTTTGCAAACAGAACAGCCTTGCTTAATCTACAGTGAGGAGACAGATTTCAAGGAAGTCTGCTAACAATCTGCGGCAGCCTCTGAGTAAAAGGGACTGAATGAGAGAGAGAGAGAGAGAGAGAGAGAGATTTTTTAGGAGTGCAAGCTTCTTTATTGAAGAGGTTACTAATATTTGAATTTTTTCAATAGTAGTTTCAATTTTTCACGCATTGTTTGTATGTCCATTTTTTGATTTCTTTTCACAGTCAAAGAAACAGTTTACTTCTATTAAACAACAAATGTATCCACAAAAACCTCAAACTAGAATCATTTGTGCCAATTCTAAGCCTGGATAAATGTTGTAGGCACATTGAGCATGATCAGGAGCAAAACATAAGGCCAATCATAGATCCACTCTAGTTTTGTCACTTATTGAAACAAAAACATTTGACAATATGTCCTCCAGAATGAATTTCTAAATGTACCGATAGTTACATCATGGGTAAAATAATCCTTTGCCAAATCAGAAATGTTCCCAAAACTTAATTCAAACCACCTTTGCGCTTACACTAGTGTGTTTAACAGCAGACCCACAAGTAAATACTGAAAGAAAACAAACTTGGGCCTCCTCCATTTCCTGGTACAATAGCTTTATTTGTAACAAACGGCAATCTACCTTTGATATTTTTGGTGTCAGGTTGAAAATGTGCTGGTGCTAAGTCAATTAAGATTCTTTGTTTTTGTTCCACTAAAAATAATGATGTCACTGTATAACCTGTTTTATCAGAGGAAACAATTAAATTTTGTAACTAAGTGGAGGCGGATTTGTATTTGCACAGAGTAGAAGGAAAACTGCTCCAGGTTTTAGCTGTATAAAACTGAAAGAACAATTCCCCATGTTTAGTCCTGACTCTGGGCACCAGCAGGAGGCCGGTCCCTGAGGTCCTCAGAGTCCGAGATGGTTCATATGGCACTAACATATCCAAGATGTACTTTGGTGCTAGGCCATGGAGAAACTTGTACTTTAAAGTCTATTCTCTGAGCCACAGGAGCCAGTGCAGAGACCTGAGAACAGGACTAATGTGATCTTACTTCCTGGTTCTAGTCAGGACCCGAGCAGCAGCATTCTGGATGTACTGCAGCTGTTTTACAGCTAAATAACTGGTGATTTAGTTGCTCAAAGATACCCTGAAAAACCTGCATTCTTACTGTGAGCGGGATTGCCTCTCCATAGATCTGAACAAGTGTCACCTGACAAAGCATCGATGGCTACATAGTGCACCTTTAAATAAAAAATAAATGAAAACTGTATTTGGGGGTGATTATGTTCCCATCTGATGGTACAGACTGACATTTGGATTTCCGCTTTCTGAGTACAAATCCATCTGACACAGATGACCTCATGTGTGAACTAAGATAAATGCAGAAAATAGAACAGGAAATGAATGTGTTTAACGCACGAAAACCTGATTGTTTTCATGTTTATTGAAGATTTCCTTCATAGCTTGGACAGATTCCCTTCCCTTTCATCAGTGACCGGCCAAGTAAGAGTGACTCATCCATGTTACTGGAATACACTGGCTCATATCATAGCACGTTACAATGTAAACTCTAAACTGAAACTATGGTTTATTAACACAAGTCACCCTGGCGTGGGGACAAGGTACTGGTTATAGGGATTCTGGTGCATGAATGGTGTAGTTTGAATGAATTTGTGCAGCGCATTGCTTTGCCGTGTTATTTACATTCCTGCCGCACATTGGAATTCTGCTGTAGCATGTTGGTCCAATGGCCTGACTCCCAGAAAAGTGGAGAGAGGAGGTGTGTCCCTGTTTTTTGTGTCAATGTGAGAGTAGCATGCCATTCTGTCGGATGGATCCCATGTGATACGCACAGTCACACTCAGGGTTGGACTGTGTGTTTCTGTCAGGCCATTAAGAACTTTTCAAACTCGATTTAGGTGCCAGTCTGGATACTCAATACCACAATGATAATACTATACTAAATATCTATTCTGTTGTTTAATTTATTAAGAACCGGCAAATAATAATTGTTAGAAAGTTTGATGTCACTAACATTTTATATGGTGACATACCTAGTCGCAAGATGATTTTGGCAAATAACACAATAAACTAAACACAATTCAACCTGATCCTAATGGTTTCGGAACTTTGATTTTGCAGTGTGAATCCTGGGTCGGTTACTTTCAGGGTCCCGGCCTAAAAAGGGTGTGAACCCCTGTTATACTTGCATATAGATCAAGAGGAGACCATTCAAAAACTATTTAGTAAAGGTATCATGTGTTTTGTACAGTATTGATACTTGCACAATTGAGTTTTGATACTAGTTTTGTATCAATTGATATCTGTGTATCATATTTTTGACAACAATAGGCTAAGGTATTTTACATACTTCCAAGAATAAGCTTGGCATTCACATTTACACAATTTGTGTGTGTGTGTGTGTGTTTGTGTGTATGTTACAGTGATTTATCTACTTAAATTTAAGTTTTAATTACGACAACACCCAAACCACTTGAAAAACATAAATTAAACATGTTTTAAGCGTCTCATTTTGAATTCACTCTTGAGATGTATGTCCTATGTGACCCGTGTTCCTGTTTCTGATTACTATGATTATTAAAGTCTGGTGACTCCATTACTAAGCTCTATTGAAAATTGACTCCTCTGACAATGCGGCCCATTCAGCGGCTCAGCTTGTTCAATGCTGATGTTGCATTCCAGAAGGAACAATCCCACTGTTTTCCAAACCCCAAAGTGGACGCCTAAATTGGACAGCACCCTCCCCCAGTCTCCCCTCTGCCTCCCACACACACACCCCTGTGTCCTGTGCACTCTCCAGCCAACCCACCCACCAGCGCCCATCCCCTCCCCACCGCGATCCCCTGGTCCCTGTCCTTATTTGGGTAGAGCAGTTGGAGAGCGGCGTGCGGAGGTGGGGGTTAGTGAAGGGAGGCAGGAGGAGAAACAGAGCGCACTCACAGCCCTTTCTTAATAAGGACATGTCTGGAATTCAGGCCCCTCTATCGCCGGAGAGCTCTTTCTGCACAGCGCCGCACTCCGACATACTCTTGTTCTCTTGCTCTCTCTGGGGCCACAGTCGCATGTCGCACTCGTCTGTGTTTGGGCTTCCTCTTGGCCCTGGTCTGCCTCTATTTTCTCGGCTGTCATTGAAGATCAACAATATAGAGCGACCGCCATGTTCCTCCTGTGTGTGCCCCCAGGTCATAGGCCTCAGGCACCTGTCTGTCGAGCCATTCATGAAATGTTCAGGCCACAATGGGTTAACGTGGTCTGGCACACCCTGAGTTAACCCCTGATAGTTGAGCACAATTTAACTCTGTTGATTTGTGCTCAACTGTTGACTTTCTCAATATGGTAGCGACTCATAATACTTCTGAATGTTGGCAATGTTGGCTTCGAATCCGAATCAAAAGGACATTATTTTTGTTACAGACACGCAGCTGACCAGCAGAAGAATAGAGTTATCAAACTAAGAAACTAAAACGAAATCTTAGCTTCAATACAACAGATGTGTCCTTTTATTAGCTAAACCCCTAGTAAAACTGAATAAATGTACATTTCAAGCAACAAACTGAATATTGCATATGACATTTTTGGAATGTTTCCCATATATTAATTAATCATTAAACTATGGTTACAAGAATGTTGCTCAGAAATTCATTCAGAAATTCATTCAGAAATTTCTTTACTGTGAGCGTGTGCACCACTCCACTAGGGCTGGGAAATATGGTGTTAAAATTGTATCATGATCGCATTCCTATGACAATCTGCTTTTTTGATACATATGCCACATTTTGAGTCACTAGTTTTCTTTTGAATTCAGCTCTATGGTCAAACAAAGACATTCCCCCCCACACACACCTCCTAGTTTATGTTCTGAGAGAGCGACAGGTAGATTTACCCAATGCACAGACTTTTATAACCTCTTCAAGGCAATACACAGATTCTTATATTTAAGTTAATTACCGGTATTTTAAATCCAAATCTTGAACTGGCTCCAAGAAAATTATGATGTAATTTAACATTGTAACATTCCTCCTATTGGTCAGTCTCTGAGTGACAGATGGATATAACCAATCACAGTGAAGTCTGGACTCTCAGATGCAGAAGTTACCTTAAGGTATAAAGACACTACTGTAATGACATGAATCTGGAATGTTAAAGGTTTTCCATCGATTTGGTCGACAAATTACTATGATGAATAATTTTGTTGTAGTTATTTATTTTTACGTATGTTCCACAATGGAATCCATATCACAGTTCTATCCTGAGTGCCCTCATTTGAAGTATCTAGTTTAGTATTGATACAACAACAAGAACGACAACAACAGTTTTAGAACAGTCTTGGGCTTTATCAGAACTATCAGAAGAAAGTATGAACAAAAAGAAAAGAAAGTACCATTATTTTGTGTTGAAAATTGTGTCTTTTTTACCATTGTGATCGAGTATCAGACCTCTTCCTTGCTATCAAAATGGAGTTAGAAATGTTAGTATCGCGACAACACAAACTCTGAAGCACATAAGCCTAAGCATTACGCCTCTCCAGCTATGCTCCTGGTTAGCGCTGATTAGAAGTGCTGTGGTGTGGTGTGTGCAAAGGAAGACAGATGATGAGAGCCTGTTTTTAGTGTTGAGTTTTAGCACCGTAACCCTGACTCTCAGAGTCTACCATAAGCAGCACCCTTCAGGCTAAAATTAGCAGCTGGGCTTGTGAATATTTTCTCTTTTGGCTCCAGTGACCTCCATAAATTACAGGTTAAGAGTTGTGAGTGTGTGTGGTACAAGCAGGGGGACTTGGAGAGTTTATTAGTTATGTATGTACTGGTATGTATAATTTAACATAATGAAGATATTCTGATTAACAAACATTTAAAATGGATTTATCCTTTACTTAACTTCATATTAATTTCCTCACTGAAATTATTAGATTGATCTAGTGTTGTCACAGTACTAACGTTTCAAACTCTCTTATGATACAAAATATATACATGTACTATTTTGATACCACAAAAACATTCTTTTTTAATAATCAGCATAAGCGACAGTGATGTTAGTCCTCCAGAATAACATTTAATACTCTTTAATTTTACTAAATGTTCAGGCTACTTACAAAATACCCAAAGAACGGAGAATTATTTAAATCTAGTTGAGAGTCTAGTGTCATTATAGATCTAGTTGATAATATATCGTTGGAATCTGGATGTATATATTTTTTGTTGCTATATCTGCATATATTGATGTTAAATACATGCTCATGTAAAAACAAGTTATGACAATGTTCTGAGTGACCTTTCATTTCAAATCCAATCCAACACTAAGAAGGCAGCTTGAAAAACACTTAGGATCTTTGCCTGCAGTCAGCCATAAGCCGACCGCATTGGGACACAGTTCCCAGACCACAAGAATTCTTTGAGGGCAGCTGATTAGTGTGGTCTTTAAACTTAATTTTATGGAATATCTTGAACTCATTTAGTTGTTTCAAAGAAATTAAAAGGAGGAAATTATAGTAATAAGTGTATGGTTAGCATTGTTTATTCATACATTTAATGACTGCCATCAACTCAGTAGTGTCTGAAACAAACCCAAATAACATAAAACATTTGACCTTTAAGGCTACTTTTGTAAACTCTGTAAATATTCAACCCCAAAAATCCTCTCAATTCTTGCCCTATGTAGAAGAATAAGTCCTGAAAGACAACAAGTGTAGTTGAATTTAGATTTCTGCTGAATGCTGAAATGACTAATATAATTGATTGCCACTAAAACACATAAACTACAACCAATTTAATCGTCATAAATTACAGTTACACGCACTATGAAAAGACTTGCCACAATGTCTTGGAAAAACAAAGACAGTGCTGTAATTAAACTGGAATGGCACAACGATTCAACGTCCAAGATGGTGCCGCTGAAGGCTGCCTATGCATTTCGGTGCTCTTTGTTTTTGTCTGTTTTTGTTCGTTAACTGTGTGTCTTATGTATGTCTCTTACACCCGTGAAGAGCTCTTATCCATCGGATTTTTTATTGTTTTTCTTTTTAACTTAATATAGGTTGTTTTATTGTTCATTGTTATATGTGGCACAGAATCACCAAAGCAAGTTCCAATGTTTGTGAATTCTGTTCATTCAAAACCTGATTCAGATTCTGACAACTAAAAGGCTGTCTGTCAAGAGTTACACACTAGTAATTATAATGCTACTATAAATGATTAGTGATAGTGCATTCCTCACACGGTCCAAGTGAAGCCCTTCTTGGACCGTGTGGAGAATGCAATGGGGTTTAGACCGTATGCTAACAGTCCTGCATGTTTCTGTCCAGGTCTGCTCCAGGTGTTTTGATTGTGGGGCTCGGGGTCGGGCCCAGGGGGAGCCGTCACCATTGCGTCCAACGAGTGGAGTGCCAACGGCAGCCCTGAGGATGGGCTGGACGGGGACAATGACGACAAAACCATGGAGGGAGACGCAGAGGGAGTGTGGAGCCCCGACATCGAGCAGAGCTTCCAGGAGGCGCTGGCCATTTATCCTCCCTGTGGACGCAGAAAGATCATCCTGTCAGACGAGGGCAAGATGTATGGTGAGTGGCAACGTACACACACAAAAGAAAGAAAGAAAACATTTTATTGTGTCGTAGTAAATGAAGCAACAAGCCACAGATACTTGTGGTCAAAGGGAAACATCCCAATGATGTACTTTCATCTTAAAATATTCCATCCACACTTTGAATGGTTCTGATTGATGCATTATGAATATATTTTACACAAATGACCTCAGAACTATTGGAAAGCCATTACAAACCACTTTTTAGCATACAATACAAAGCCTGAAAATGAAAACCACTGCTCCGAGATTTGATGGCTCCATTACACAGAAAACCACTTAATATAAAAGTGTATAGTGAGATTCAACACGAGAGTGAGATTTGTGCTGTGTAGGAGACGAGTTAGTAAACAGATGTGCTCCAAAGAAGGAAATAGTGTTTAATCCAATTCAACAATAATTAGTTATTGTAGGTTGATTGTAGAAAAAGATTCAGTTGATTCAGTTATAGTCATTACATATTGTAGTTTGACAATGACTTGGTTTCATATTGAGTTAATCTGTAAAGTGCTTTGTTAAAGAAGACATATTGTGTTTTTGGAGGTATTTAGTATTAAACTATAACAGTCGTGGATCACAATTTTACATTTTGGTCTAAAACGGCTTGAAAATAGATTCCTGCTCAAAACTGGAGAACTGATAAACCCCAGGCTTTTCATAGTGGCATTTCAACATAACAAGCATCATATTTTAATGTATGTTTTAATGTATGTTTTAAAAAAAATGTTTTTTCATTGTTGGAATGTGACATTTAAAAAAATAAACAACATCTAGGACCTGGAGTCTGAATTCGTTGAACACTCAAGCTTCAAATTCAGGAGTACCATACTCAAACATGCACAAATCAATCAAAATATAATAATGTAATGTACTATAAACTAATGATGAGGAAATAAGGTCATAACAAAAGCTCATTAAAGGTAATTTTACATGATTAATGATCTGACAAACTGATTATTATTATTTTTAAGTGACATCCGTAAGCATGTCTTTAATAGAATAATGGAAAAACTGAACAATTCTTAAAGTGGTTGTGGATTTGAAACAGAAGTGTGTTTTCTTTGGCGCGCTGCTCTCTCTTTCATGTCTGGGCTTGTTGCGCAGGACGACCCAGGGGCAGGTTCTTCCAGTCGCCCTGCCGTGTCTCTCCAGGTTATGGCCGTCCTGAGCCCCGCGTCTCATGATTTACACCTGTCTGTTCACTTTGTTTTTCCCTCATGCTTTTATTACCTCCTCTCAAGCACTTAAGAGTCGCAGAACATGCTCGTTTGTAAGTTTTTTCGAATGCAATATCTCCCCACACCGGTCTAACTGGTCGAGTTTTGCCGGTTGTCATCAAAGTTTGTGCGGAGGTGTATAATTTTAACGACAATTAACGCAGCATGAGCGTAGACGCAAACATATTGTTCTATTGAAAATTGGAAGCATCCATATGGTTTAGGGGTTATGCTCGTTCCTGCAGCGCGTTCATTAAGTTGCAGGTGTTGAGCTCATGAGAAATGCCAGATGGATGCACGGGCTTTGGTCTACCTCCAAGTGTCGGAAATTGATCACATTTGTTTGTTGTTAGCCACATCTTCTCGTTAACTAAATCCATTGTTTAGTAAAAGTTGTGTTCTAGAGTGGAAATTGCTCACCAACAACAAACTCTGCGGTAAAGCCCTTTTTTCCTTTCATGTCTTCAACAAACCTCTACTTTTTGGTTTTGTAAAATTATGTTCTTTTCACCATTGTAACTCGACTCCCTTGAGCAATGCTTTGTAAGACTTTTCTGCCCTCTAATTATTGTCCGTCATGTCTCGAAAAGCTGAGTTTGATTCCAGCTACAGTCAAACCATAAAATCCATCACTCTCTGCCATCAGACTCTCACTCATGGTTTCTGTATGCCGTTCAGGATTATTACGGTTTAAAACGTGACGTCAAGCAAAAAATACCTCCGAAAACCAAGCCGCTGTAACGGTGTCTGTTATGACTCAGATTTATGCTCTTAAAGACAGTTATTTCACTGTATTACATTTACTTACATATAAATGTAGGAATGATGTACATTACTGTACAAAATATGTAAATTTGTTTTTAAAAATGCAATAATTATTATTTATTTTTTGTTGGAAAGCGTTTTAATGGCTACAGAAATGGGAAATGGAAATTATATTGCTCAATGTAAAAAAGCTTTTACCACTATGACTTATTCTTGTTGAACATTTTCTTTGCATTCTGTTTACTTTGCCTTTTCAGTCATCCCATTTGGCCGGGCAGTGTTGTGTCCAGGCCCACACATTTGTTATGTGAATGTCAACAAAGCAGCCGGCGGTGCACAAATCAGTCCCCTTAGCAACAAACCGTTGGACGCTCTTTAGAGACCCTTTTTCAAGCGGACTAAACACCCTCTCCTCTTACAAGAAGTCATCTGAGGCGCTGCTGCCGGAGCCAAGACATGCCAGAGAAGAAGGCCACTCACAAGGCCATTACCTCAGACATCTAAAAGCTGCCCTGACGTTATACTAGGGGAATGTTAACCATAGCACTCCATGTAATACTGTCTACCTTGCATTCTATAAATCCCAGCGCCCTCCAAAAGCAGGTCTCTAGTGCCAATACCAAAATCTCCTCCAGGAACGTTAGTGTGAGAAAAAAAAAAAAAAGATTATATATATATATATCTATATATACATTTCCCGCAAATATGTCTAGAGTTTTCAGTAGCTTTGCCAATGATTAATGTTGCAGCGGGGGTGACATAAAGTTCAAGTGTAAAACACCTGCTCTGAGCCTGTGTAAAGAAGTTGTTTGAGAGCACACAAAGATCGGATAAACTATTATACACAATCTTTCCAAGTCTAATCTTTGAGTGCACATACACTGTAGCGTCTTTTATTGTTTTAATCTTTCTGTCCATGGGCTTTGAGATATTTGACAAAGTGACTCCAAACTGAAACCCTCAAGAGCAAAAGCATTTTCTTCTTTTCTTTAATCAACCCTTATCATCACCCCAACATGACGACTACTGTGCTGATATCACCTCCTTCCTTATGCCACTATTTCTCTTGCATTATTGCTTCGGATGTCAATGGTGTCCAAGTCCAACCACATTTTTTATTATTTAACTAATTATTTTATGAATATTTTAAGGATGTATACTGGACAATAGCAAAAAGGAGAAGACATGAAGTGAGCTAGCTGAGGATTTGGGAGTGAATAATGAGTTTAATACAGCTTTTTACACATAAATACACTGTTTCCCTCTACTTTTCTCTTCAAAGACTTATTTTTTCAAGAACTCCTCTGCAGTTGTTGTCTTGTGAGTGCAGTTTTTGGTCAGATACATGGTCAGATCATAGAGATATTGAATAGTTTTTAGAGCTTTTGCAGCAACTAATTGATAGACATGTATTTAGACAACCACAACCCTAGAACACACGCTGGTTAGATTGTCAGTCGGCACTAAGGCCACTGCAAAGTCCAGGAAGAGCCCAGCGCACCTACCCACTGATCAAGAGCGACTGGGTCCATCGTTAAAGATACAAAAGCGGAGGTGTTGACGATAGAGTCGTCGTAAAAGATACATATGCTCAGCACAGACGTGTGCAGAGGCAGATAGCGCGTTGACGTCTAGGGACGGTCGAACATGGGAAAGAATCAGTCTAAAAGCGATGTGCCGTCCCGGAGACGCCTGTCATACTGGCAATATCAAATAGGTATGGGAAACAGTGTCTGGAGTGTCTGCCATTGTGGTCCAATAGAGTTGGTTTTCCATCTGGTGGATCACTAAGCACGGACAAAATGTATGACATTTTGATTTCTGTCATGTCTTTGTGATTTTAATGCATGTTTTTCTTCTTGTGTGGAGCACTTTTAATTGCCTTGTGTACAAATTGTGCGCTACAAATAAACTTGCCTTGCCTAGATGCCAAATATGTTGACAAATTTAGTATCGCTTTACCTTAAAGTATAGCTTAAGCTATTCTAAACGTACTTCTTCATATTTTCAACATTTAAAAGATAAGATACATTTGAATTATTATGGCCATTATTATTGCCAGTGTTAGTCATATAATTACTTGCTGGAGTGGAATGCCATAGATAGTAGCTGGCAGGTTTTCCACCATACTGCAGCTTCTGGGGCAGTTGTTTCAGAGGATTTATGAAAATGCGGACCATCTTGTTTGGCTTTGGGGCTGTGTTTTCTGGCCTTGGCAGGTGTGTTGGGGCTGGAGCATACACTTATCAGTCCTGCAGCTATCAATACTGGTTGTGCAGAAATGTGAAAGTATGTAAGTGCTAGAGGAAGGCTTCTGTCTGTTTGACCTTTGAGAAGCTGGTTATTAGAAGCAGGTCAAATGCATGTATAAAATGGGCAATGCGTGCCAAGGTATTGGAGAGGGCTGGAGTGGTATGTGTGATGACTGGGCAGGCCTGGTGCTTCCCTGTCAGCTCCCTCACTGAGATGTCAGGAATGTTTTCAGTCATGGCTGAGCAGAATGCTAGCAATTTAGGATTACCTCAATGTTATGAGAAGGCAGGGGGAGAAAATAGGGAGAAAGGGTTTGAGCATGATGAGAGGGGCAAAGAAACAGAGAGAGTAAGAGGAGATCACCTTGTTGCTCACTATCTAGTGTGGAAGTGGAAAATTCCAGCGACTGTGTAGTGAAAGAAAAAGATAGGCGTGTCATGTCAGAGGCAAGATTGAGAATGGCAGCCTGCAGCGATGCGAGTGGGCGTTGGGCAATCGCACTGAAATGAAAAGAGCTCATAAAGACCTTTGGAGTATTGAAGAAGCAGCAGCAGCAGCAGAGGCCAAGTCAGGCGGTAAATGTGGTATGAGTGTGTCTGCACCTGTCATACCCTGCTGTGTGCGCCCAACACTCAGTCACCACTGAGACTGCTGCAGCCGCGCTGACAACACCATACTCATGTACTTTCTGTTCAGGTTAAGAAAGCAGCACCCTGCCAAATGATAAACTAACAAAACTAGTCCTAGAGGATCATACAAAGTACAGATACAAGTGAATAGATGTCAACAAAAGCTGAGCACTATAATACATTCTCCTTTTTGCAGGTAAATACACAGAGAAGATTAGTTCTCAACTAATGTGACAGAACTAGTACAACTCCAGAAACACTGCTGCACTGGATAGGATACAATAATGACTTACACTGTGCTATCTGCTCTTTGGATGCTAAATTCCAATGAATTTGAGCTGAATGTGAGATTGTGGTGAAGATTTAGTCTGACAGATGAGCCAGGGTTGGCCTGGTATTGTCCTGGCTGGGATGGTCAGCAGCAGGTGCTGTCCGCTGTGAACAGGGTCACACTGTGGTGTTGTTTTGGGGTGAGGGCAGGTGGCAGTTGTTGGAAGAGACAGCCGTGGCTTTGTGCTTCCTCACAGACTTACAACATCAGCTGCCTTCTCTGCTCCAGCCGTATGTCTGTAACCCTCTCCTCCCATAGAAGAGCAGCACACATGGAGCTCTGGTGGTGCTCAGGCAAGGCCAATCAGACTGCCTAGCACAGATGTGACAGGCTCCGAGGAATGTGAGGAATGCGGAGGCGCTGGAGCGGGCGTGTTCATCCTTGGACCGGGGCAGAAGGGGAGGGCTCTGTGCAGTATCACACTGTTGTGCTGTGCTGGCTAACCATGGCTGCAGAGGAGCCTGAGAAGGCCTCAAGTTCTTTTATGGTAATTGCAGTAACCAGGTCCTTCTGACGGGCAAGTGTTGAAGAGTGTATGTAATAAGAAGTCTTGTGAGTTTTCCTGTCATTATGTGTCTGGATTCTTAGAACACTGTTTAAGCATTCTCCCTCTAGACACTGAATGGATTATGTAAACTGACTCCAGGCTCATCATTTTACCATTTATGTTTAGTTTTAGTTTCAGTTATTATTTCTAATGATACAGGTGCAGTGGTCCCTACTTTACAACCACACAAATCCCAACACAGATGCTGATCCATGATCATCCAGATATGATCCTGTATGTAGCCATGCTTTGCAGTGCTGGTGGACGAGAGGACATAAAGGGTCTATGAATAGAAGTGTGTTCTGTGCACAGCCTGTTTGTGCAGAATGTGGAGAGTAGATGTTATGTCATGAAAAGGTGCTTGTGTTTTCTGAGCGCTCTGTGTAATTAGGCATCAGGGTCATGTGAGCACAAAACACAGGCATGCCAAACAAGCCACAGTAAACTGTAAAAATATAGAATCATAGCTTCTTAAAGCCATTAAGTCATTGTCATTGAATGGAAAGGTATTTTTATGCCTGCCATTTGACTCACAACTGCAACAGAAGTGAAAACAAATAAAGTTCTGCAACTTTCTTTAGATTTATCTCCCCCATGTGGTTATTTTCTTCTGTTGCAGGTCGTAATGAATTGATTGCAAGGTACATTAAGCTGAGGACCGGCAAAACGCGCACAAGGAAACAGGTAAAGTCTCCTTAAATAATTAAAACTGCCCGGTTATTATTTGACAACAATAGAAATAATATACAACAATAGAAATGTATCCAACTGTATTACGTAAACTTTATGTTCAGCTGTACTGTGTGTAGAGTGTGTAGAAAATGTAATTTTGACAACTACTACTATTTTTTGATTACCAAGGATAAATCCCTCTTTACCATGTTAATAGTTAATTATGTCAGTTCAGTTTAATGTGTGCAGTTGAGAATGTATTTTTATTTGTAAATGTTAATTGTATTGGCTTCTAAGTTAACTTTAGCTGCAAGAGTGTCTGCTTATTTACTCACAAAAAATGCATTACTCTTAGGCCATAGTGCATTTTATTTAATTTATTTCATCGTATGAAATTACTATAAATAAATGATAATATAATACATAAAACATAAAAAATAGCATTCTACAGTTTTAACGTCCGTATGTTGCAAACACTCAGGTACATGCATGTCTGTGCATGCATGTAAGTGCATGTTGATTTGTGCTGAATCTGTTTCACACTCCTTCAGGTGTCTAGTCACATACAGGTGTTAGCGCGGAAGAAAGTTCGTGAATACCAAGCGGGTATAAAGGTAGGTGCAGCACCGGCCTGTGGCCGACACTGACAGGGCGTCTCTTTCCTCTTTGGTTACGGCTTCTCCTTCTCTGTCTCTTTCCTTCTTTCCCCTTGGCTATTCTTCTGTGCAGGTTTCTAGCCACTTGCAGGTTCTCGCCCGAAGAAAATCTCGCGAGATCCAGTCAAAGCTAAAGGTATGCGCTTCACTGTGGCCTCGGCGGGCTTGTTAAGGCTTGGCTTTGCACTAACCAATTCACAGATGATAATTTTACACTAAAATGCAAGGCAAATTGGGCAGAGGAGTGAATGCCAGCTATAAAAAAGCGGTGACAGTAGACTATTGCTTTTTGTGCAAATGTATAATGTATTGCTAATTTGTTCATCTTTAACACACACATTAATGCACGTATGCTACACTTGAGCACGATGTCTGAGTGCTTTATAATAGACGTGTCTGCTTGTCCCTGTCCCCAACTGCAACTTCAAAATGTTCACTTTAAAGTTTTTGCTTTGTAATAGTGTAGAGAGCTTGTGATGACGAGCACTCGCTGCGTGATGCTTCAGCTCACAACTGTCCTTTTAGCTAAACTGTACTTCCTGAAACTTCATTCTACTGAACTGTCCCTACTGTTAAAGTTGATATTTCATACATGTTCTTTTCTCTTCTCTCCTGTCTAAATCTCTGGTCTGACCAACCATGCTTTTTTCTATTTGCATCGTTACATCCAGTATTACAGATACTTTGCCATCTTTTATTCAATTAACCCTGTAATCTACACTAATCTCCAACCATGTTATTCTAATTGAATCATACTGATGATGGTACACGCTGCTTGAAGTGTTGTGGTGGGGCACAAAGCAAGACTTCAGTATTTAATCCAAATAAATGAGCAACTCTTATCTTTGTTCCTCTTGAAGGAACTTGCACAATCAATTTGCATAAAATGGAGAGAAGGCCAACTAAGAAGGCCACATTGCTGACATACATATAGTGAACACTAAATCTGTATAACTGTCATACTGCTGCTATTCTAGTTGTCATAATTATACAATTATACAATTGTCTATTGGACAATAAAAAAACAATTAACTTTTCTCATATCAAACACACAAAATATAATTATTTCTCCATGCCTGGCGTATTAATGGTGTCTCTCCTTTTTTGATATAGGCAATGAATTTGGTAAGTGCATTTGACTTGTATAATATGCTTCCCTCCTCTTTTTGGCAGCATAAGTGCACTGTCCCCGCTATGGCCCTCTGCTGGCATGGCTTTACCCTCTCCCCAAACACAAAAACAGCCTTGCTCTGAACGCTGCTGCCCGCCTTCCCCGTGGAGCATATACTGTACTTCCCTCACCATGAGCCTTCGTTTCGCTTGCTTTGCCCAAGGTGTTGATCTTTAATCAGGGGTCTCACTTCTGTCAGTCATTTCCCCTCACATCAAGACCACTCCTTTACCTGCTGAGATGCATTTAGGCTACAAATATAAGAATACAATAGGCTGTTTTGACGTTTGTTCTAATAATATTGAACAATTTATCCACGATGAATTGGTAAGCTTTGCACGGCTATTTCTTGATAAAACTTCAATGCTGGTATCTAAATGCAAAATCGACGTAACCCATGACAATAAAGACCAACCAATGAGAACTTAACTACCACACTACCTCAATCTGCTACATTTCACTATTGCTTGACTACTTTTTCAACTCTATTAACTTGTTCTTCCACATCTCCACCCTTTGGTATTTTACATTTATTCATTAATCAGCTAAATACAAATGCTGAACTAAGGTACAAGGATACAGTATAGTGCCATCTAGAGCCCGTATCTGACTCTTCTTCTAATTTGTAGGACCAGGCATCTAAAGACAAAGCCTTACAGAACATGGCTGCACTTTCGTCCGCACAGATTGTCTCACCAAGTATAGTGAAAACCTTACCGCCACTACAAACTGCCTCGTACCAACCAGTGAGGATTTTTTCTTTTTTTTATTAGAAACAATGTAAAGTTAAACTAAAACCAAATGGAGAGATGTCTGACTTTTTTGTCCATCTTCTTTTCCACGGCAGTTCTGGCGCGCCCCCATCCAAGGACAGCCTGGCCCATCTCAGGAGTAAGTAATCCTTTGCAGATCCTTGAATGCCAGGTGGGTGATGCAGTGTCTGTTTAACTGTCCACCTGTTCTGCACCAGGCTGGTTCTAGATCTTCCGGGAAGGACTCCTGGGTTTGGCCGCACCAGCCATGCGTAAGTTCCCCTAGCTCAGCTCTGATTGAGAGCACAAAGCAGCACTAACTAATGTACTATGCACTGTATGTTTTCTGCACTGATGTAAACCACTACTCAGAGATGATAGAAGTATTGCTTGGCATCACTGAAAAGCCAGAATGCAGGTGGACTTACGCCTTGCTGGTGCAGCATCACATGCTAACACTAACATAACATAATAACAGTTCATATTATTTATATACTTAAGTAAATCAGTTGATTGTAGAATAACTGCCATTGTCTCATTGAGTTTTTATTATCTTTCAGTATCAAACCTTTTGCACAGCCGCCCTACCCAACCCTACAAGGTCCAGTACAGTCCTTACTGAGTGTGGATCACTAAACCAAACACGCCTTTCTGATTGTGTTTGTGTCTTCACAGCAGGTTATGAGTCCTTAGCACCTCCCCCACCCCCGACTGCCACTGCAGTGCCAGTGTGGCAGGACAGGACCATCGCCTCCTCAAAGCTGCGCATGCTGGAGTACTCAGCCTTTATGGAAGTACAAAGAGACCCAGACAATGTGAGTTATACTGCTTTACAACTTTGCACTATTTCGTTTAGTACATAGCTGTTTTGACCTAGGTGTTACTTTGCTGCCATCTAGTGGATGCATTTGTTATTGCACATCTGAATTCAACTATAAGATTTCCTTCCCAGTTTTGAAAGTCTTTGTGCCACTTTTGTCCCTTACAGTATAGCAAACATCTGTTTGTCCATATTGGACAAACCAACCCCTCCTACAGCGACCCACTGTTAGAAGCTGTCGACATTCGGCAAATCTATGACAAGTTCCCTGAAAAGAAGGGCGGGCTCAAGGAGCTTTATGAAAAGGGCCCACAAAATGCCTTCTTCTTGGTGAAATTCTGGGTAGGTTTAGTTTATATCTTGTGCTTATTTAGTTACTGCTGTGTGTAATTGAACTATCCTCTATGGTTAGATCTTGCAGATACACTTAAATATACTGAGTATGTTTAAAATAATGTCTGTTCTATTCAGGCTGACTTGAATAGCAGTGGCATGCAAGATGGCCCTGGTTCTTTCTACGGTGTCAGCAGCCAGTACAGCAGCAATGAAAATATGACAATTACAGTTTCCACTAAAGTCTGCTCGTTTGGGAAGCAGGTTGTGGAGAAAGTAGAGGTAAGTCCAGTTTTCAAACTAAACCATCATTTTCACAATTGTCCTGGTTGTTTTAACTCATATTCTTCCATTACACAGACAGAATATGCACGAATGGAAGGTGGAAAATGTGTTTATAGGATCCATCGCTCTCCCATGTGCGAGTACATGATCAACTTTATCCACAAACTCAAACACTTGCCTGAAAAGTATATGATGAACAGTGTTCTTGAAAACTTCACTATCCTCCAGGTAACTTTATATACCAGTATGTATGTTGTTTTAGTTTGGATTTATTCTGTAACACAGGGAGTATTATTTACAAGGGAATTTACTGATCACATTACACATTACACACTGTGCTATTCTTAATATTACCAAACGTGTACAGTATTGTGTGTAGTTGTGTGTAGTACTCTGTCCACAGAAGTGTAAAATGTGATTACATATGTTCACTGCACAGTAACTTCAGTAACTTTCATGAGGCAGTAACTAAGTTCTTTTTTTTTTTTTAAAGCAACTGCTAAAATATAAATAGTAACTTTTTAAAAATAAATTCCTCAGTACTGGTCGTAATTATTTTGCACATTTTTCACTTTCAGGTGGTGACAAATCGAGACACTCAGGAGACATTGCTCTGCATAGCTTTTGTTTTTGAGGTTTCTACGAGTGAACACGGAGCTCAGTATCACGTCTACAGACTTGTCAAAGACTGAGGGCAAATTTTGCCTGAGATAGCGTGGCACAACATCCCTTGGATTTGTAAAATTATCACATGGACTCATGCAATAAATACAAAAAAAGTGAATATTGGCAAAATGACAAGCAAGTTATTTAAGAACTACTAGTATTCTCAGTGTTTCCACCTTTGCTTTATACGGCATTAAATGCTTAAAATGTTTGACCGCAGGAAGTTGCAGAATTGGAAGAAATAATAGACATGTTAATTATGTAAGATGAGTGAGTGTGGAAGTGGAAAACGAGAGCCAAGTTGTTGCAGTAAGTTATGAAAGAATGTGCCCTTTTCTCCAAAGATTTGATCACCGGCTACTTTGGATTGCCTTTTTACTACCTCTTATTTTATAAATTAACAAAAACATTTTTATGTCAAAATTTAATTGGAAATACTCCCATTGCTTTGGGAGTGCAGAGGGATTACTAATTTTCAATTGTAGCCTGTTTTTAAAAGGTAGACTTTATTTTTTTTTACTCTGTAGAGGGCGTGTATTATGTAATGTATTAATTTGAAACTGCTTTTCTATGTTTATAACACACTTTCATAAATTTCAGGTCTTACAAGCATCTATCTATTACTGACTTTTGACAGTTGGGATGTCTTGTACTCTTGCCACCCTGACATAATGCCAAGATCTTGCAGTCTTGTAAGGTCTTCTGTTTTCTCTGTTTTGAAGACGTGCTTGGCGGCACTTAAGAAATCTACAAAAGGGGTGAAGCAACAGCAGGGCTTATTTTTGCCCTGAGATATGTAGCCTTACTGAAGCAGATTAATGTTCATACTGTGAGCCAGCCAACGCTAAAGGAATATGTTACATAGGAGTACTTCTGGGGACTTGTGTTGTTATTGTGTTCATGTAACTCAGCACAGAGACCATGGTTAAAACTGCCAGCACAAAGTCAGTGTTTCTTTTGTTTAAAAAAGAACTTTGAAGCTGTGAAGTTGGCTTATTTGCTTCACTCCTCTGTGTGATATTTAATTATGGTACACTAAATAAAACACTTTTTTTTACATATTTATGTCTATTTTTATTGAGACAGTCTTGAAATGAAATCAAGCTAAGACATGTTAAACTAGAGCTGTTGTCTCTGTGCTGTGGAGTATGACCATTGTTTGTTATTTATAGGTTTGGAAATTGGAAAGTGGGGGTGGATCATTTCCATCGGGGAAGTAAAGCAGGACTCGCAGTAAGACTTCCGATGGAGCTTGCTGGACGCATATCTGTACTGTATGCGATTCACTGGACATTGTCGCTAAATACACTATACGCTAAAGGTATTATATTTGAAAGAAATGGTTGCACCTTGTGATTGTCATATTTCACAAACGAGATACAATAACACTCCCCTGCAGGTTATCCTCATTTATCTTTTATACAGACATTTTTGCCATTACTACCATTGTTTTTTGACATCTATGGACTTTCAGTGTTCGCCATATGCTTCACTGAAAACATGATTGTGATAATTAATGAGGTATCTAATGTATTATATTCTGAATGGTGTGGGCGTTTCTCTTTTATTTTTTTGTTTGTTTTGATTAATGTGGTTTACTAGCCTATTGTCTTTGTTACCATTGTTGCGTTGCAATTTTATACTTTGTTTGTATCAAAGTAGAGGTTGGACTATGTAATCAATCAAATGTATCTAACAATAAAAGACGCATGGTGCCTTTGGGTCCCTATCCTCAGACAACTCAATAAATGTCTCTATTGACTTCTTTTCTTTTTTTTAGCCTATACCAATCGTTTGCATATAAGCTAATAGTAGTCGTGGAGATACTATTAGTTATTAGTACGGTCGTTTCTAAAAATCTACTTCTTGCCTATTATTTGTAGATACTATACTTTTAGAGAACAGTCCTAGGCCTAGTTTCTTATACGTGACCAGTGACCTCCTCAAATTGTAGACGATTGGGACAGGTTGACAAATATGGGACATGTAGGGACGGACTCAGGAAATTTAAACTTGTAAATAATTATTGTTTTAAAATCGCTGTCTAGCTATGCCTTGATCAAAAACATGAATGAATCAAAGAATACGGATATAGGTTAAAAAAAGGCATGGACTATAAAGTAAAACAAATAATACTGTTAATACTACATTTAGAAATGTAAATGGGCCAATAAATTTACAAATTTAATCTGGATGTCAAGCACTACCTAATTTCTTTTTCTGGAAGCAAGGACAAAAATAAACAAACAATAACAACACTGGACATTTTCAAATAGTTTAACATAATTGATCTATTCTCATTAAAATAAAATCTTTGCCCTGATAGCAGTATAACCTTTTAAAATAGTTCTGCACTGCAAAGACGCAAACAGCACATAACTTCATGTCCCACAATGCACAGCGGAAGAACTTCACCGGAAACTTTTGAAAGATTAGAGCTGTTACAAAATAAATGTCCTCGGTGTTCACATTAATTTTTCACGCCTCTTCCAGACATTTTACACTGCACTATTTGGATCGACATTAATTCGTTTTAAAATACAAAATACAAATGGCAAAATGTGCGAGCCAGTCTTTTACTCGTTTTACTTTGAAGTGTTTCTCCCGGATGCAGATGGAGTTATTCCCCCTCTAGCTTTACGCGAGCAGGAAAGACGCAAATGGATGCAGTTCGGAGACAGAAGAAGCGCTGCTGTGGACAGACTGTCATTTATTAACCACATCTCCAAGTGTCAGGAAGTGCGTTTGCGCAGTCGTAACAAAAAGAGCCAGTTTGTGTTGCTTACAACTCTCCGCAGACCCAGCCGAGAACTTCAGCGGACGCGTTCAGGTTTGCGAGGTGTCATGAATACTTTATACATCTGTAAATAATGAATGCAGAATGGCGCTGTCTTGTTTAATTTGATTGCTAAGTAGTTGCCTGCCACTTTTATGTATGTAAAACGCTTGTCCCGTTGGTGTTTTAACTGTGTTTTGCAATGCTAACATCTTTCTGAGGAATGTCATTGTGTCATCTTACTGTGCATCTTTTGCCCAGTGTCAGCTTTTTGTGTGTCATGTGCTCACATACTTCTGACTTCTGACGTAATACTAAGAAAAGGTGTATGTCTGGTCCAAAACAACAACGCCTCTGTCACTGCAGCCTCTGTACTTT